>NC_046156.1:206830690-207200690 GCF_011064425.1 Rattus rattus | reverse complement strand
TGCACATAAATGATCCCATCATTTACCTCCCAAATACATCCAGAACACATGGAATACACTTATGTATCAAGAGACACATACCAGCAGGCATTCTGATCTTTTTATTTGCAACAACACAGTGCCATTAGAAGGAAAGCAGGAAAATCCCTATGGTAATGCTTCATAATGACCACAGACTACAGGGGAAGGCAAATCACTGTATCCACTGTAAGAATCATGTAAATAAAGCCCCAAATGGAGATGTACACACTGAATGACTGATGTTTGCAACTGTGAGGCTAAAAGGCAAAACAAAAGCTCCTGTTTGTATGTACACATTTACATAAACTGTACATTATAATGTACAGTACATTAAATGTATGGTAAATGTAAAACTGTACATTATAAAAAGCCATCGAAGGATACCAGGAAGATTCAGAATACTTAGGAGGGTTCTAGTGCTTTACCTCCGCAGTGACATATGTTTTTTCGTTACAATTACTCTTTTAATTTTTTGTTTTGTATACTTTTCAACACGGATATTTTATTTCAAAGAGATATTTTAAAATAATATCAAATATCACTCAAGGTAAATAGCAAAGCATTGACTCTAAAGCTAAAAAATATAACTATAATGTCTAAAAAGAAGTAATTTAAGTCAAAATGAAGCTTTTATCAGAGTACAGTGATAAATGCCATGTGGGATAGAAGGCAAAAGCCAAATAAATTCTTCATTTAAAAAAAAAAGCTCTGGGGTTGGGGATTTAGCTCAGTGGTAGAGCGCTTGCCTAGGAAGCGCAAGGCCCTGGGTTCGGTCCCCAGCTCCGAAAAAAAGAACCAAAAAAAAGCTCTACATAGATAGCATTTGTGGACTTGAGATGTAAATCTTTTAAAGCCTGGGATACTCTAATAAAGAAAAGCCCTTAATAAAATTAATAAGAGAAATAAAATAAATGAGAAAAGGGGCTATTCAAATTCAGAGGTTTGGTCAGGAAACTTTGACCATGAGAAAAACGTGCTATTTCTCAGTTATTAATAACACTGGGCTATTAAAGTTGATACTTTGCTCATCCAGTCTCTTGGCAGACCAACATGGCTCTTGAAGTATGGATGGAGAGTGAGTGTCTGGTGCTCAGATTAAAAATAAAGAATAACGCATGTGTTTACATTTAGTATTACTTCTGCTTAACTCTAGAAAAGCTGCTTAGATTTGCAATATAACTCTTCCTTCTTCCCTTGTTTATAGAAAAATGTATACTAATAGTAACTTTTTCATATGGATATACATAAGCACACACATATGCAAGGAAACAACAATTTTAAGAAGGGCTCATTGTAATCAATCAGATGTTCCTCTGATGTGCTGCCCTCCATCTACATTTATTAAAGTTCACACATAAAGCACTTCTAAAGACTATGAACTTCTTTTAGCTTGATCAAGAGCCTAAGGAAGAACATTCATCAATAATGATTTTCTACTGTATCTTATTTTTCTCGAAGTGCTGCTGAATGTACAAAATTTGAAATACAACCATATGCTGAAAGTTAAAATGCATGTAAGGGAAAAAAGAAAAAATATGAGGAAATCACCTTCTCTTTAACAATTAGAGTCATATTATTGACGGAAATACAGATTTCCAGGATACATTGCATTTCAGGTAAACTGATAAAACAATAAGTATATTACACACATTGCCTGAGCATTCTGCATTTATTTGTTATATCTGGCAAGCCAGAATATATGGAAGACTCATGCATTGGAAATCATGCACAGTGTTAAAAAAAATACACACTCTTAGTAGTCAGTATCTATCCTAAGGCGCCGATTAATAAGGAGTCCACATGTTCATCTCTGACTTTTAGAATGCTTTTTCCAAAATTTTACTACTAATATCTTACACTGCATAAACCAACTTTCTAAAACAGAGATGCCTTTTTTGTGTTCCTTGAATTCCCTGTTAACTGTTCTGTACCTACAGACTGAAGTTCAAACTCCTGAACGGGATTCATAAGGCCATAAATTCTAGTCTTTATCTACAAAGTAACTGCCATCCTTAATGGCCCCACCTCACCAGGGAAATCCATATGAGTGCATGATCTCATGATGTAAAGTGTTTGACTTTCCCAAAAACTTTGCGTTCTTTCTTGTTCCTTACCAATGTGATGCATCTGAAACAAAGCCACACTGGCTCGCTTGCCTTTTAGCACAAATGGATCTAGTCTATCTCTTAGGACATATTCTACATTTCTTCTAGGGAAATCCAGTGTTTCTTTGTTAATCACACTTCATCTTGTAGAAAATGCTAAAGGGTACATATATCACTAGTACTATCTTTGTAGCAACTCTTGCTGGGGAGAAAATGGCCTTCAGTTTGAGATAGAGTGAGGAAGGCATTGCAGGGGTTTGAGATAGGAGACATTCAAAGAACTGGAGGGAGAAAAGAAGATTGATATAATTGTTAAAATGAAAACATCTGAAAGAAAAGAAAAGATTTATCCATGGGCTTATGTATCTGTGTATGTGTGAGCCATGTGTCTGTGTATACCTTCATGTATCTGAGTACAGGTGCATTTGTACCATAGCATCAGTAGAATTTAGGTAACAACGTAGGCTACAAATCCTCATTGGCTATCTTGTTTGGGGCAGGGATTCTCTGTTGTTTGCAGATATATTCCTCAGACCAGCTTGTCCTCAAGCTTTTAGAGATTCCTTACTGTCTGCCTCTCCTCTGGTTGTGGTAGCACTAGGATCGCAGGCCTGTGAAACTATATCTGGTTTTGGATAGATTCTGACCATTTGATCACAGGTTCCCATGCTAACCTGGCAAATTCTTATCCATTGGACAGTCTCTCCATGCGGAAAATAAAATCTCTTAAACAGAAATCAACCAGATTCACTAAATTATCTAACTGCATATTTTAGTGCTTGATTTATAGCTTGATTTAATACATACAAACGTCTTATAGAGACGAGACACTAAGAACACTGGTAAGAATCTCTAAAGAGAAGAGCGTGCTAATTGTACCAGTCATCATTAACCCTAAAGTGTTTCCTAATAATGCATTAGTAAAACATATGTGGAAGTAAACTCTACAGGTTACTTTCTTGATTACTTGCTAGTTTTTTAAGCTACTCATTTGGAATTTGAATGAGATAATAAGTGGGTAAGTTTGCTGAATGAACAAATGGATGAGGACGAACTTTGTAAATTATAGTTAAGTTTCCCAAGTGAATTCCAATTTACATAGCCAGTTATAGATACTTTATAATCTACTATAGATAGAAATCCCAAGTTATTGTCATTAAAGTTGACTGCTAAAACTAGAAAGAGATGCAAGCCAACTATTTTCCTGTGCAGCTGACAAAATACAATAACCAATATTCTATAAACAATCAGAATATACCACAACCTATGACTGCTAACACATCAGAGTAAAAGAAGTAAGCTGTGTGATTTATGATTTATATACTTGGAACGAAGGCACACAGTATAACGAGGAGTCATACATTCCTAAAATGTAAATTAATGAGATATCTTAATTTACAAAATAATTTAGAGTAAATCATAAATTAACATATTAAATGTAAAAATATTTTTCCTGCGTCCACTGACTCCTGTAAAGTTCCCCATTCTCTAGCCTACCAGTTGGACTTTAATGTCAATATTTGGACTTCATTTGAGTAACTGCCTTATTTTGCTATGGACTATAGCACTCAGCATTACAATTTATTATGTATTTCCTTTTCTATCTACTCTACTGTAAGAGCAATGGTAAAAGTTAAAGACAATGGCATATTAGTCATTACAGTCTTAGCAGTTTGCAATGAAGCCATTGTAGGTGGATGGATGGATGGATGGATGGATGGATGGATGGATGGATGGATGGAAACAAATAGACTTTGTAAGCAAAGGCTCTGTTAAATGTTTGTCAATTCTACCTGCCTATAAGAATCACCTGATTTTTAAAAATACAATAAAAACGCCTTCATTCTCTCCAAGGGCACTTAAACCAGGCTTCCTGGTGTGGAACTTTAAAATGTTTTCAAAGTACAAACTTTTAAGAGAGAGCTTCGGCTAGAGAGATTACTCAATAGTGGAGTACTTGCCTTATATGGGCAAAGTCTTCAGTTCCATCACCAACACCCCAATTTCACCATAAAAAGAAAGAAACAAGTAAGCAAACAAACTAAAAATAGCAGCAATAATAATTTATGTTTTGCATTTTTCCTTAACAGAATCCCTTAAAAGAGAAACTGGATCACTTAGCCCAATCAAAACTTTCTCTCTGGTAATATACATTGGATGGTTTTATGTATCTCCAGCATTCCCAGTTTTTTAAACCAATCTTTATTAATAAATATTTAATGTTGGAGAAATTATAATGATGCTTAATGGAGACAGAAGGAGCTTTGAAAGTAAATCTCTTTTGTGAGAATTTTTCCTGTAGAAGGCACCTATTCTTCTTTGTCTTGTATTGACTGAACTTTTTCCATACTACTTCATACATTTTTGCCAGATATTTGACCTATAGAGGAATAGTGCCCTCCTCATTACGCCACCATCTACCTGGTTTGGGCTTTTCAAGTACATTGGGATGCCTATTTGTTGGTGCTGTTATATTTAGCAACCTTACAGTTTGTGAGAATTTCATACAGTAACATCACACCTATATTATACCAAGCCTCCCCCACCACTCCAACTTCTCTCATATCCCCTGCTCATAAATTCATGGTTTCTTCTTTGCTTATTATGGTGACATACGTAAATACATCTATACAATATGCATACATATGTGTATAAACATCATACATATAAAAACATATGTGTATTCAGAAAAATACATGTAACTCACTGAGTCAATTTAACTTTGGTTTAAAGTACAGTTTTCCAGAGCCAATCACTTGTGATTAGACAACCTATACAAGAGCTCATCCTTGATGAGGACTGATCCTCCCTCTCTCAGTAGACATTAGGGTGGGACTTTGTAAAGTAACCCTCTTCCACATTGTCATTTCAACTTGGATTATCATTACTCTGATTTTCCTCTTGCTTTCCAAATGCCTGAATATAGAGATAAGTTTATAAGATAACTTTGCAGAATATTTGGATATATACCACCTTAATATTAATGTCAAAGGAATTTTTATCTAATTTGAAGTCCCCAAATAAATTAAATGTTGTCAGGGCTTAGACAAGTACAGAATATGGTGTTTTAGGAAAAATGGCCAGTAAATGCATTTGAAGCTTTTGTTAATTATTGCTTTTTCATAAGGGAAAATTAGTTACCTAAGTATCATTATAAAATATTGGCATATGGCTGAGTCTTATTGAAGAAACTGCTTTTAATTTGGTATTTTAATATGAATTACTGGTAATAAGCCAAAAATCAAGATCAAAAGGCATAAACGCATACAAGATTAAAAATCTATCTTACTGTTTCAGAAATGCCGGGAAATCCTCTAGGTACTTCTGATTATGAAATTATTAAATTCAGCATTTGCATGGCAGAAGAGAATTCTAAGAGTTCATCAGTAGTTATTCACACTTGAAAGAGAACTTTGAAAACTAAAAGCTGTAGATTAGAAAAAATATCAAATGCCTTATTTTTGGGAAGCGAGAATCATTAAGATTTCTGTGCAATATTTAATAATTAATGGGAAAACAAGAGAAGATATGGTTTTAAGGATCGACACTGGTAGGTTCTTGAAAATAAGCTCTTGTAACTAATTAGCTGTCAGTAACAATATCACAAGGAAAAAAAGACACCCCAATGTAAACACAGGAAATCAAGAAATTTGATTCTTGCAAAAAGAGATAATAATCTTAAAGCTTTTGGGGCTTGTTTAATATACAAAGAAGAAAGGATACATACTAATGAAGAAATTAAATAAACTACCTGAAAATATCTATGAGAACTTGATGCAAGAAAGAGACCTCCAGTCAGTCAGCTTTCCCTGCCTGTTCTCCTAGCAGCCACCACCACCTATCACCACTGAGACCACTCGGAATTCTGAGGGAACTTTAGGAAGGGAATTACAGAGCCTGTTACCCTCCAGTGCCACGAAGCCATCTCAACCAAAGTTAGAAACTGGGCCACGTGTATCTGGACTCTGAAGCCTACTTGGGCTTCCAACATCTTTTACCTCCCTACCCTGATGACCTATTAGCCACCTACCTTCTCTGTTAAGCTGGCCCTTTGTGTCTGAATCTGGATTGGGAATCAGAATTTAAGTAAGTATATCTCAGAGCAACTCCCCTGCCACATCCTATATTCAGCCACTTCACCAACCATTCAAAATGTTTTCTGCTACAGGAAAATATTAGTAAAGAGATTGATTTTGAAAGGCATGAATAAGGAACTATCAAATACAGCTTTGATTTTCAAAAGTTAATTTACATCCTTTCACTCCAAAGAAAAATCTATAGGCTTTAGGCTATTGCCTATACAAAGTATGTGAGAAAAAGATGCAAGCTGAGAAACTGGGGGATATCTAAATCCTTCTCAGAGTGTTTGTGTATATAAAATGATCTCTCCTGGATGAAAATTCACAATGACTGTGGTTGTATGCATGAGAATGGTCCTCACAGACTAATCTGCTTGAAAACGTGGTCTCCAGTTCATATAACTGTTAAAGAAGGGTTAAGAGGTGTGACATTGATGACCTTGTTGGAGGAGTTGTCACTGGGTTGAGGGGGGAGGGGATAGGATTTTAGGCTTCGAAAACCCAGACCTTTCTTAGGTTTCTCACTGCCTCATGCTTGTGGAAGAAACATAAGCGCTCAGCGACTGCTCCAGCATTATGCCTGCCTTCCTGCCTGCCTAACTATCTGACTGCCTACAACCAAGCTCCTAGCCAAGATAGTGATGAGCTCTAAAATATGTGGAAATGTTAGATTCCAGTAAACTCTCTTCTTTACACTGCCTTGGTCAAGGCATCATATAACAGCAATAGAAAAGTAACTAAGAGAGAAGTTGGTAACAGGGTGGGCCATTGCTCTGACAAACCTGGTTGTGCCGATTATGGAGGAATAGGAAATATTTGGGCACTTTAGCCTTGAGATAATGATTGAACTCTGAGCAGGGCTTCATGAGTCAGCCTTGTTACTAGGATGTAATAGGATCTAACAGGAGATTGGAAGACAGTAGTAATGAGAGCAATGTAGACTATGGAGGCCCAGTTGAAGAGGCCTCAGAGGAAACAATATCAACAACTTGGCTAGATACTTGTGAAATCAGACAAATAATATCGCATCATTTTGCCATTGTACTATAAATCTGCTTGAGACTAAGTTGAAATTTAGGGTCTATATTTCTTGGCAAAGATTTGAAACCTGCCTAATATTGACCTGTTGCATGATTTCTTTTTTAAGTCACCCTTATGTAGGTCTGCATTGAAAGAAAATAAAAGCAAGCAGGGTAGAAAGAAATGCAAAATGTATAGTTTGGAAGTGGGGTGTGGTGGGGTGTCAAGTTTCTATCAAAAAAGATGAGGGAGATATCTGATTTTCAAGGAATAAAAGCTGTGATGACTTCAGGACCCCAGCCAGATAATACTGCAGTATGTAAAAACAAAATATCTGAAGAATTTTCTGTTTCTAGATAGCAACAACAAATCAATGCATATGCAAACATAATTCAAATAAGGGGACGGATTCCATCCCCAAAAAGCAACTCAACATGGCAGTGATTGCCATATTTCCGGTCTTAGAGTCAGAAAGGATACAAAAGTAAGGGGGCTATGCAATAGTTCTCCTCTGTTAAAACAGCTGTTGAGGAGAGCTGTGCAGCAGAAGAATCCCTTCATGGAGGCCCTGAGAGGCCATTGCATGTACCTCTAAACATGAAGTATAGATTGTGGTAAAAACCCCGAGATGTTAGAGGTTCCAGAGCTGTGGGAAATCTGCCAAGGACAGCTGCAGACAAGGAATAGAACCCGCCTGTGAGTGAAATGTGTGGCAGTCAGCAAAGCTGGAAAGACAAAACCGTCTATGCTCTGTGACATTAGATATACAGGATTTGGATATTGTCCTGCTAGGATTTATTCTGCTTTGGGTCCAATATTTCCTCACCGTTCCAAGTCCTCCCTTTTGGCACCAGAATATATATTCTTTGCCACTGTATGTTGAAACTATGTAATTTTATTTTGACTGCACAGATGATTACAATTATGAGATTATTTTGAGTCTCAGAAGAGACTTTAGACTTTGAACTTTTCAAGTGTGTTGTATTGTGGCTGCCAAGTTTATAGACATTTGTGAAGTTGAAATAAAACTTAATGCATTTTGCATTGTGATACAGACAGAAGCCTAACAAGGTACAATTCAAGGGAACTAGAAAATGGTGGTTTGAATTATTAACACCGCCCCATAGGCTATTTGAATGCTTACTCCCAAGTTCTTTGAACTGTTTCACAAAGACTACAAGGTATAGCACTATTGAAAGAGGGTTATTGGGGATAGGAATTGAGGATGCAAAGCCCTAGTTAGCACACTCTGCCTCTACCTTGTGGATCAAAATGTAGACTCTGAGATACTGTCCCCACCTGCCTCCCTGCAATCATGCTCTGTGCCATGGTCACTTAAACTATGATACTGCAGTAAACGCGCACTTCTGTGACTTGACTTTGTCAGGAACTCTTATCACAGCACTATAAAAGTAATTAATGCATGGATATTTGAATAAATTATCAGTTATTAACAGAGCTTTCACTAATGAATTCCTAAACAATGTTTGGGTTAAGCATAGTCTCTCTTTGCCTCTGTCTCTGTCTGTCTCTCTGTTATATCTAGCTAAATATATGTTTATATATTCTTTGGTTACTGTATGTACTGGCTGGTTTTATGTAATCTCTGTTGCTATAAAATTAAAATAAATTGCTATCTTTTATCCCGCACTAGATAATGACATCTGGTAGACATCTTCATCTCAGTCAGCAAAGCCTCTCACCCGCTTTGCTCTCTTCGATATCACACTGCCGATGGCTACTCTCTGAGCCTGACAGCAATCTCTCTACCCATCTAGTTTCCAAGGCAGGTTGCCACCTTGCCAGACATACACATCCCAATTTCATGGCAGGCTAACTTGTCTAGCCACTGCATACTTTCTTAATCTTAAATCACCACATGAAAGAACACACAACACAATACCCTCTCCTCCAATTGATAATATATAATTTGAATGTATACATCCATCCCTTAAGAATATTCATAACAACCTGTAAATGTGCAGGGAGGAATCTTTACATCCACCTCCGTGTTCTCTCTGCTGCTGCTCCTCCTCCCTTGCCCGAGTCTCTTCCTCCTCTCTAAAACTTTTCTCCCGCCCATCCTTCCTTCTCATCCAATGACAGGTCTCGTTCTATCTTGTAGCTGCCTTCACCTGCATAATGACATCATCCTACAAATCTCAATTAAGAAAATGATTCTATAAGATTGGGCTGTAGGACATTTTTATACTAAGTGATTGATGGGGTAGAGTCCGTCCCACAATGGGTGAACCCACCCCGGAGATGGTGGTCTTGGGTGCTAAGAAACAGACTGAGCAAGACGTGAAGAGCAAGGCACTACGGGGCTCCCTTCCATGGCCTCTGCATCAGCTCCTGCTTCCACATTTAGGTCCAACAATGGCCTTCACTCTGGAAAGTCTGCAAAGCCAGGAGCTGCTTCTGTATCCACAGGACTGGATGATTTTTAATTTAATGAAAAAAAGAAGGATTTCTAGAGAGCTGTAGGTTTTATATTTATGTCAGAAGGAAAAAGAAACTAGGTGTTGATGTCAGAGAAGGATTCCAGTAGCAAGCATCAAAAATAGGCAGTCAAAATATCAGCCTCTTTTCCCTAGGGTCTCTTCCTATGTGGAAAGCCATTTGAAGGGCACTGCCCTCTAGAGGACACTCTTCCCCTTCAGTTCATCTTTTCAGAAAACACCCTTACAGCCTAGTACAAAAGTGTGTGCCATATTGGTTACAGATCCAATCCAGTGGACCACCAGCATTAACTGTCATTGCTACCAGCATTTATAAAATGCAGGAAATAAATAGAACACAATGGTAAATGTCTTATATTACCCAGATAAGAAGAATGAACCCTCGAAATTTGTTAAATACTAGACGCAGAAATTCTTGTTACATTTCATGGAAACTCAAACTCATATCTTCCCTACTTTGTTTATTACCTTAACTTTTTCTTCACCAAAAAGCAAAGCAAAACAAAACGAGACAGAAAAAGAAAAAATGGTCATTAGTAAAACAAAAGTGAGTCATGAGATTTTTCTGGAACTTTATGAGCAGCATGGCCATTGGACGCCAAGCATACAACATGGGAAATAACAAAGCTGTGTGTTTTCAGAAGTCTGTCTTCTGCCTTCATTGGGAATATATTAGGAAATCACTACATATTCCTACAAGGTAATAACAGTAGCACAGCCTTCTTTATTTGTGAACTGTAAATTTCATAGCGTATGGGAATTTTTATTTGCAAAAAGGAAAAGACTACAGGGTCAAGTACTTCTTAGATACAAAAAAAAAATTCTCCTTCATTTCACTATATTGAAAATACATGTGGACATTTTTTCAGAAAATGGTAATGACTTGATCTGTGACAAAAACTAATTTATTATACAGATTTAATTTTCATTTCACTACATTGTATCCCATGAACATTTCTATCTAGTCTTTAATTAAACATGATTTGCTCAAAATGAGGTCAGTTTTCATCTAGACTGCTTGCAGTGTTAATCACAGTGCAAATAGCCTTCATCAATGAAAGAGCTACATTACATGAACGCATAAGCGTTTCTGTGTAATTGCTGTCTGTTCTTTAATCCTGCATATTACTAGATAAGTACACATGGGATGATTTGCTAAATTTTCTATTTTATTAAGTATATAATTCATTTATGTGTTTTATGAATATAGATTTAATATATTTTATGTTAAAAAGCCAAGTGTACATTTAATGTGATGAAAAGGTCCTTTGTTGCCATAGTTGGAATATGTCTATAAAACATTTCAAGTTCAACATGCTCAAATCTACTTTCTCCTATCATGTTTTAAACTCTGATTAAAGGTATTGACTTGCTTTTGAAGAATCAGGTAGCTTCAATTGTAACTCGTTTTGTTAATAATTATCAATGTGCACTGAGGTACCTATAGTTGAAAGGTTTAAAAGATTAGTTTTCTCTTTGATTCACAAGCGGATATTGAAAACAGTATTTATTATGCACACATCTGGAATGTTTGATAAAACAGAGAGCAGTGTATGTTCATCATTTCTAACATAGAAAACTCCTGGTTATTCTCATTGTCGGTGATGAAACGTCCACTTAAAGTTCTGCTAAAAATTAAAGCAGAAACAATGTTGTGGGATATTTGAAACTTAAAATGCTAATATGTAATATCTTCTACTCAGTAATGAAATTACATTTTACAAATGTGAATATCAACCTTAAATCAGTCCCTGTGCTGTTGTCCTGTTCAGTCCTGAAGTCCACAGCTGAAAGGCTCCATGAGACTTTCTGGAAGTGTAAGAGCAAACTGCTCCCTCACAGTTCCAAGTCTGCAGTGCTGAAAGATAAGACTGAGTTAGGTCAGGTGGCACCAAGCGGTCCTTCCATTCTGTTCCCTTCTTTACTTTATTAGATTCAGAATGCCAAACCTCCCTGTATGGAAGGTCTGCGTGCATGAATACAATTTTATCCTCCTGCTAAAAAGCACCATCTACATCTTGTCTTCATTTGTATTGATAAAACTGTCCCCTCAAATCCTTCTTCAGTACTCAGTTTATTCTATATTTCTGTAAATCAAGAAGACAATATTTATATTTTACATTATAAAAAACAAATGAAACTGTCGTAGAAATTAGAAATTTAATTTATCAGCTATCGAGATATGATCATTTAGAAGAAATTTTGGTATATATGATATAGAGAAAAACATGTCATAAACTAAAATTTTTAACAAAATGATTGGTACATTAATTTTAATCACATTAAAATTATGTGACATTGTGATAGGATCAGAAGCTTAGAATTTCACGTGACTCCAAAACGACAGTATGATGAAGAGGTGGTTCAGCAATTCAGTGTTTGTTGTTCTTTCAGAAAATGGGACACTCTTCTCAACACACACAGCAGCAGGCTCATAACTTCCTGTAAGTCCAGGAAATCCAATACCTTCTCATAACTGACATTTGTACTATCCACACATGCATGTATGCACATGCATAAATGAATATGCGCACGTATGTGTGTGCACGTGCACACACACACACACAGAGACAAATACACATGAAGAAAAGGTAAAGTGAATCTTTAAAACTCTCAATAATGCTCTCTGTTATCTAAAAATCACATGGAAATGACAGAATTCACTAAGTGGCTTCGGTTCGCATGGTTTTCCATCATGTATATATAATGATGGTAGAGCAAAGGTATGTCCCTCTAGTCACCCTAACTTTAGAAACTCATGAATGAGATTAGAAGATGATCATCATTTACACTTATTATATTTTACATGTAATGAGCTTTAGCTATTAACTCTAATTTGCTTCTAATCAAAGGCAACCTATTTAGAAACTAAAACCTCTCTGTCAGTTGGAATTTTAATGAATTAAGATGAAATGAGACAGTGTTAATTGGCAGTTATTGCTGTAAAAGAGATTTGAGATCTTGTAAGAGAAGCCAATTCATCTCTCCATCGGGGTTAATTTGTTTGATTTAATTCTAAGAATGCACCAAATATTTCCCCAAACTGCTCACATTTATTCTCAGAATTGGGGAATGATTTGGGTCTATTGGTCTTTGATGTATATACATTCTCATTTCTATTAGAAATTCATTTAATTTGTTTTTTAAGTAAAATGTTGGCTTTGGAGAATTTGCATTATTGAAATGTATGCACATAAACTGAAGGGAATAAGACTCTTCAGGCAGTCGATTTAAGATACCTGCATTTCCTAACATCTGCTTATTTGCATCAATAAACAATCTTCTTCTTTTTTCCCCCTCAGATATAAATGAATGTGAAGCTGAGCCTTGCAGAAATGGTGGAATATGTACGGACCTTGTTGCCAACTACTCCTGTGAATGCCCAGGAGAATTTATGGGACGGAATTGTCAATATAGTAAGTGATATTATGTCAGAATATGTGTACACACACGTGATGTTAGTTGTGAAGTGTGCGTTTGTAATGGAGTACGGACCCAAGTTATTATCATGTGCTTTGAGAATGCACTGAGATTGAATAACTCATTGCATATGTGTTCTTACTACTATGCACCTTCCTGGAGGTATTATTCAGTGCATAGGCATGAGGATGTAATTCTTACAATCGGAAAAGAATGGCAGCGGCTCACACCCAGGCAAATTCTTTCCTGGTTGCTTTTCACTCGTCAGCAAGCACGTCACTTAGACTTACACCGACAAAAGGAGATGGTTTGCATTGAGCAGCTAATGGGACCAAATAGAGTCAATCACAGTTAACATGTGAAAATAAACAGAATACAACTTTGTTGGCATCTGCACGAGCTAGGCTGTTGTTACATGCAAACTCTTGTCTTCTTCAGACCTATGACAGGAGAGTTCTGAGATGATGAAAATAATGGTAGGATAACCATGTACTCAAAATGCTAATAAAAATGGAAAAATTCTCCTGCAACAGAATTTTAAATTAAAGGTGGAAAGGAGAATCACAGGACTATAGTCAAAGGACTAGGGCCTAAGTAAGCAATGTTAACAGTAACACTAATGGCAGCCTTTCTAGTTACTGGGCATTAAGAAAACTTTATAAATACTTATTTTATATATATTATGCCACCTGCACAGCAGAATAACCAAATGCAAATACATAGCAAAGATGCAGATTGACATTCAGATGTAGAAGCTGAGGTTGATATTTAATATGGGTTCCCCAGTTTTCACAATGAAAGTGGCAGAAGCCAGGCCTCTGGCTTTACAGATATTTAGGCTCCTTTAAACTGAGTGACCTTTCTATGCACAGATTTCCGTGAATGAACATACAGTATAAGTGCATCCTCCCTCACTGTCTCCTGAAATGGGTTTATGAAAACAAATTAATATAGGAAAGATAAAGAAGGGGACTTTAGTCCTTTCTCTAATTCCTCCATTGTGGACCCATGTTCAGTCCAATGATTGGCTATAAGCTAAAGGGGTTGGCAACCCCATAGGAAGAATAACAACATCCACCAACCAGACCCCCCAGAGTTCCCAGGGACTAAACCACCAGCCAAAGAGTACACATGGAGTGAGCCATGGCTCCAGCTGCATAGGTAGAAGAGGATGGACCTGTTGGGCATCAATGGGAGGAGAGACCCTTGGTCCTGTGAAGGCTCAATGCCCCAGTGCAGGGGAATGCTAAGACAGGGAGGCAGGAGGGCGTGGGTAGGTGGGTAGGGGAGCATCCTCATAGAATCAGGGGACAGGGATGGAATAGGGGGATTCTGGAAGAGAAACTGGGCAAGGGGATAACATTTGAAATGTAAATAAATAAAATATCCAATAAAAAACAAGGAAAATAAAGGGGAACCTGCGTCTCCTTGTCAGCTATGTCTGTAGAGACATGCTTTGCTCATTTTACCATTCATTTCAAATAACTTGGCAGGCCTATTTGGGTGCTATTATTGAGCAGCTACTACTACACACTAGCCTTACAGCATAAACGCAGTCCTCTTGAGGAACGTAGACATGGTCGAGTGGCCCGGCACCTGTCTTCTTGGGAGCCTTGACCATCAGCACTGGAGAACTAGTCATGTTAACTATTGCTTAAGCCGATTTATTTTGCAAAGTCTAATTAAAAAAAATCAAACAGAAACAGAAATGACAACAAAGAAGTCCATGTCACATCTTAAACTTCCTCTGGTTTTCCCTTGCTTTTTATAGAACTGTCTTTCTCAGGCTTAATATTAAAGCAGATTTGTCAATGCAATTAAATGAAGCCTTTCAATCATTAGTGACATAGTACATTTAAAATGTAAAAATATCTATTCGTTTTAGTGAAACAAAATCAAGGTATTTAAGCACAGAGTTAATAAATATAGAAGTAAATATATGAATTATTTATCATAAATTATGGCTCATTTAGTGTAGCTGTAACGCACTTTTGCTTAATGAGAAATAAATTTATACCTAATCTTATTTTTCATGATTTGATGCACAAATATAAGATTGTCATCTTGCAAACCACTTTTTTTTAAGTTTGAGTAAAATGATAATTATTTCAAATATTGAGGATGAGTTCCTTGTTGTGCATGATGGATCATGCTTCGAACCTTAAAATGTAGAATGTAAAGGCCAAAAGTTCCTGAAAAATGTCAAGGTTACCTAATCTATACAGTAAATTCCAGACACGTCAGGATTATATAGCAAGATGCTTCTTATCACGACCACCCCCTGCACACACACTAAAAAGACACATTCCACATTTGACATAAAAATGCCTATCAGGTGTTAAAATTGCCTACTAATAATTTCCAATATATTGTTAGCAGTTGCTTATTAGCTATATTATAAGTAGGCTAAAGCAAAATAAATAATTTCAAGTTGCACAATGTGTACTTTTCTATTTATTGAGTGTAACATTTGATTAAAGTTTAGTTTACTTCTACTGAAACTATCTTTGATTGGACTGAGTATCCTTTAGGTGTTGCTCTAATATTTACAACATATAACAAAAATTCCTCCAATTAAAGTCTTTGTGTAGATTCCCTTTTTAATTTTCAATGACATGCTCAGGAGCCCAAAATGGTATTTCCATAAACAGCCAGGAGAAAAATGAAAAGGTTCTGCAATGACAAACCCTTCCTTATGAGAGTAGGTGGGTTTTGTCATGTATGTTTAAGTGGATGTGATATTTAATTCAGAATAATGCAATGAGAACAGAGAGCATATTAGTTAACTGATCTAAAAATAACTAGACTTTTTTCATCTGTTGCATTTTCTTCTTCTCATAACAGCCATATACATTTTCCTCTTGAGTATTTAAATGTGACATGATTAAATTTCAGGGATGACAGTCAAATGCGTTTTCATCGCTGACACTATTTGTGGAAATTAAAATAGTCACCCAGGGAGCTCTTATAATGTTTAATTCCTGAACACTATGCTAAAAAAGAATTAAGACTCAGATAAGTTGGAGGGGAGGAGATATTAAAAACAAAACCTAACCTATTACAGAGAAAAAATACCCTATAAAAGCCCCATGCTGGAGCTGCTGGGCGCGCAAGTCCTCCGAAGAGACTGTGTGCCCGCAGGTACCTGTGTTTTCCAATAAACCCTCTTGCTGATTGCAAAAAAAAAAAAAAAATAAAAATAAAGTGATGTTTGAAATGTCAATGATCTAGCTTTCTTTTTTGTCTGTTTGCTGTTTTTTATTGTATATTTTATTTATTTACCTTTCAAATGTTATCCCTTTCCAGGTTTCCCTTTCTTAAAACCCCTATCCCATATCCCCACCCCCTGCTTCTGTAAGGGTGCTCCCCGACCTGGGTACTCTTTGATTGGTTGTTTAGTCCATGGGACCTCTAGGGGGTCTGGTTGGTCGATATTATTGTTCCTCCTATGGGTTGCAAACCCCTTCAGCCTCTAACTCCTCCATGGAGACCCGATGTGCTAAGTCCAATGGTTGGCTGCAAGCATCCGCATCTGGTTTGTCAGATTCTGGCAGATCCTCTCAGGAGATAGCTGTATAATGCTCCTGTCAGCAAGCACTTCCTGGCATTGGCAATAGTGTCTGAGTTTGCTGTGTGTAGGAACAAAATGTGTAAATAATTCTATAGAACCTTACTCTAAAAATTCTCCTATGATTATAACAGAAGCTGATATGTGTGGAAATAGTTTGAAAATTAAAATTTAGATTTTTTTTTCTATCTTCATTTTTGAGTAGTCACAACTGGAATGTCCACCAATGAATAAAGTAAAAGTTACTAATACCTAGATAGATACAATGTCTACTTTTTATGTATATACATGTGTATATACATGAATTTATTTTTGTGCTACTAGTATATATTTTTATAGAAATATAGAAATATAGTAGATATATTTCTGTCAACATAGGCTTACTCAGTGAGAAGTGTTTGTTTTATAAATACATGTGAAATGTATTTTGCACCCTTAACCTTACATTGATGACCTTGAGGAGATGAATTTTTAATGACAAACACTTTTGACCAATGGTCGTATGATAATGCTGATTTTCATTTTAGATGTCGTTGTATGTCAAGTACTCTTCTAAGTCATTTATAAAATGTCTCACTTAATCCTCTCAGAGCTATTTGAAATAGGTTCCATCTATTTCTAGTTCCACTTTACTGAGAAAATTGACCTAGTGAGTTATTAAGTAATTTCCTTAGGGATGCATGGATAGCAAGCTACTCTTTGTCCCGAGTCCCAGCTAGCTGCAGCTGTATACCTGCTATCCTACATATGACACGGTCCTGCCAATCATGGAACAATAGGATGAGTGTCGTACCACATACTCTCAAGTGCTTGCATTTGTAAAGTGACCTTAAGCAGTGGTGGCAACACAGGAGGAAAGAACACAGGCTTTACATTCAACTAGAACTGGAATTAAATTTTTCACTTCTACCCTTTCTTTATACTGTGAACAAGTTACTTGCTCCTCTTGTGCTTCCCAATCCTCATCTAGAAATGAATTTACACTAATGGCAGTATATTATTAGCATATATAAAATATATTTGTAATACATGATATCAATAAATACCTGAAACTATCTCACAAGGATTTCCTTAGTTATTAAAAATTACAATAACAATGAACCCTTGGGTATCTTTATATATGCATGCTGTAAATGTGTTTAGTCTCAATGTTTGTTACTTACTCAAACAACTCACCTATGCTTAATAACTGAGTATATTTGATTGAGAACACTATTTAGAGAAGTCAATGATAACGCCTCAGAAGACATAATTTTAAGGAGCATAAGGCAAGAAAACCCTGAGACATCTCCATGTTTGCAGGATGAATACTCATAAACCCAACTAAAGATCCTGCAGAAGACAGCGCTTGCCAACTTTCTCCTTCCTTCTTCTTTAAAATATGAGGTCATCATGTTTTCTAAACATGAAACCCCTAATTAATCCTTGTGTTTATTTGTTTGTGGTTATTTTCAGCTGTCATTGTTCTTTATTTAAATACCCAATAAATGACAAACTAAACCAGTATATGGGGAGTTAAGAATGTGGTACCTTCTGACATGTTAAAGATATGTATATATTTTGGCCTATATTACAAGGCTCTCAAGAAATCTGGCAGTGAAAAAAAGTGCAGAGAGAGAGAAGGCCATGTTATCTCAGGCATATGTTAAGCATAAAATGGCTGAACTATGAAAGCTGAGAATACTATAGGTTAGGAGGTCATGATATGGGAGGGCTAGAGAAAGGTAAAAGATATACATGGAATCACAAAGATCTGAAGAGCAAGTAGGTATTAGAGTAACTAGAAATAAGAAGAATATAGTATTTCAAATAGTTAGATTTTAATGTTTTTATCTAGAAGAAATGATAATTATCTGAATATATATACATATATATATATATTTAACTTGATTTAGACACCATACAATATATGTATATATTAAACATCAGGCCACATTTTAAAAGTATGTACTTTTCACTTTTAATTTTCCATTTAAAATGGTTTTTAAAATAAATATTATTGAAACTTGTATTCTATATTTGAGAAATATTATAATATTTCTCTTTTGACTTTGGCTTATTTAACCAGATACCTCATTCTTATCAATTTCCCTGCAAGTGACATAAATTACTTCTTCCTTATGGCAGAATAAAAGTTCGTTGTGTATATACTATCCAGTACATATACTGCTTTCCCTATCCAGTTTTCTCTTGGCAGATAAATAGATCAATTCCATAACTCAACTCTTGTGAACACTGAAACATGGATATACATGTGGTCCTGTGGTATATTTACTTATATACCTTCAAGTCTATTCCTTGGAACAGTATGGCAGGATCATGAGATAGCTTTGTTCTTACGAACCTGAAAAACATTTGTAAATCCACCAATCATGTGTATAAGACTTCTGTTCCCGTAAAACTGTAGCAGCATTTGTTGTCAGCAGTTTCCTTGATAATAACTACTATGGCTAAAGTGAGCTAGAATACAGAAATATTGGGAATACTTAGGAAGAAGAAAGTTACCAACAAGAGAAGGGACAAATAATTAGAAAGAGTAATGGGTACTAAATATAATAAATGTATAATGGAAAAATCTATAATTAGACAAATTAAAGGTATATTTTAAATATACATTTCATATAAGAAATTTTTTTTAAATCATTCCAGATTGGAAAAAATTAGATAATAAATAAGAGCAAACAAATCTGAATAAATTTAAAGCATGTGATTGAATAAACTAGTAACAAATGTTTCCTGGACCATTTTGGCATGCCTATATAGATATGAGATTTATAACATCTGTGAATAAATTAATTTGTTCTCCAATTACATCAAGCTACCTTCTTTCTAGGGAGCGGCAATAGTCAGAATGGAATCAGTCCCTGGAGCTCTACTCTTTCTACTTCAGCTCCATCAAGAAGAGCTTGTCCTATACCAGCATTAACTGGCATGAGAGATCCCGTTGAGAAGCCAAAGAGTGCAGTGGCCACGGTTCATACTGGCTAGGTTACAAACTCCTCTCATAACAAATTGCAGAATAAGGACCCCCCAAAGGGCCAGAGTCCTGTTCCCTGGAGAGCAGAAGACTCATATCTTAAAGGAGTGGAATTTACAACATTGAGTACAGCTTAACTTAATGACCAGATGGCCACAACATGATCTGTAAGAGAGCTGTAAAGTCAATATATCCCAAGACTTAGTCCTGTGTACAGGGGCAGACTCAGAATCATCAGACTTCTGCAAGGCTCCCATAAGATATGTTCTCTAATAAATCTCACATCCTATAATATGTATTGTTTAAGAAGAATAACCTACATAGGCCCTTTTCTTTGACAATCTAGAATTTTATGGTACTAATAGAGTGTAACGTATCCTAATATAATAGAAATATATAATATTATATGACCCCTGGTAACATGTAATCAAGAAGTTTGATTTGCAGTCATGATGATTAGGGCTGGTAATATTTATGCATTAAAAATTATCATATAAACTAGTCTTTTGTGACTCTTAGGAACTTAATATATAAAATTTAACTGTTTGAAATGTAAATATTTAACTATAACAAATATTAAGGAGAAACAGTGATAACCATTCACAATTAGTAACAGTTTTAATCCTGTTATGTTACAGAAACTTGCAAGATTGTGAAATATTTATTTTTGTCTTTGTAAATATCACCTAATTTAATTTAGTTTTACTCTATTTTGCTTGAAATACTAATATAAGGATTAACCCAGAACTCCTTTTGTGAACATAAGGGAAAAAACTGTTATGGACCATATACAATATTTCCTCAGCATTAACCTTTACATAAAGAAAATCCAAAGTACGTACAATTTTATATCATTACATATATTACTTTTTAATTTTCACTTATTTGAAACAGTCCAGAGGTTAGGAAAAAAGTAAAAAAGTCACAAACGGAGCTTTGTGAGAGTGCATCCACAGCCCTCGAGGCAAGAAAGGATTCCAGCATCCCTGCAAGGTGAGGTCTCTGCAGTAAACACACACGGAAATGACCTGAGGGCAACACTCAGTTGGATTTGCAACGCTGACACATAAGTTCCATCTTCAATCAGATGCCTCTGGGTTTGAGTTTCTATGTTATCCCCATAGATTTTTGCAGACAATCAGACTTTAAAAGTTACCTGCTGTTCCTTAAAACGATAAGGAAGTAAAAGAGAAGCAAATATCAGACACTTGCTTGCCTAGACTTTCCAGGACTCATCAAACATCTCTAAAATATGGAATCTTCCTTTCATTTCTTCCTAGCTTACAATTTGGCTTGCAAATAATGAAACGTCATATGCTAACTTGAAATTTTATTTTTGTTAGTTATTTTATTTGTTTCATTTCAAATGTTATCCCCCCTCCCAGTTTCCCCTCCACAAACTCCCATCCCCTTCCCCCTCCCCTGCTTCAATGAGGGTATTCCCCCAACCACTCATTCCTGCCTCACCATCCTAGCAATCCCCTACTCTGGGGCACCCAGCCTCCACAGACCAAGGGGCTCCTCTCCCATTGATGCTAGATAAGACCATCCTCTGCTAAATATGTGGCTAGAGCCATGGGTCTCTCCACGTGTACTCTGGTTGATGGTTTAGTCCGTGGGAGCTCAGGGTGGGAGTGAGGGGCGTCTAGTTGGTTGATATTGCTGTTCTTCCTATGGGGTTGCAAACCCCTTCATCTCCTTCAATCCTTCCCTTAACTCCTCCATTGGAGTCCCCGTGCTCAGTCTGATGGTTGGCTGCCAGCATCCACATCTGTATTGGTAAGGCTGTGGCAGAGCCTCTCAAGGGGATAGTTGTACCAGGCTCCTGTCAGAAAGCCCTTCTTAGGATCATAGCATCTGCGTTTGGTGTCTGTAGATTGAATGGATCCCTAAATGGTAATATTACTCTATCATTACATTGTATATGTCCTGAAATTCTAAGTTAGCCTTTTATTTACTCTCTAAGCTAAATTATACTCTTATGTTTCCAAAGACAAATATATGAGATACATAGAGGTGAGGAGTTTGTGAATAGCCTAATTGTATTTAGTAGTCATTAAATGTCTAGCTTGGGTGGTTCAATTAGATAGATAGATAGATAGATAGATAGATAGATAGATAGATAGATAGATAGATATGTATGCATAATATATGTAAATAATATATAGCCTACTTATTTATACAAAAATATATATTGCAAAGTCTACTTTTCTCAGATTAAAATATGAATTATTTCACTTATCATTTGGACTCTCACCATGTGAAAGTATTAAACATTTTAAAGCATGTGCAATATCAAAAGTGAAAATATTACACAAGAAAAATATTTTTAAAAAAGTTCTTCCAGGTCTAGAAGACTGTGACCTGATTAAAATATGATTTGTTTGCCAGAATTTAACCACTAAACCTGGACATTGTGCATTATGCTCTCTTCATAGTGACAGTACATTCTTGAACACAGGACAAATGTAGGTCCTGATGAATAATGTGAACCTGAAAGAGTTAATTTCAAATGAGAAATTATGCCCAAGCCCAAAATGATTTCCTATGTTATCTCAACTATCAGATATTCATAGATATTCATGACTTTCTCAGAATGAGAAAAGAAATATATCGTCCCCAATGTTTCGCCCAATAACGATAGCATTATTTGTTGAGTTCCCTAAGGTTTCCATTGGTTGCAGTAAACTTTGCCTGCAACCTGGAGCCAATTTGGCAATTGCAGAAGCAACATGCAGGACTCCTACCCAAGGTTTTCCGTGGCTCCGTATGCTTCGAAGGGACTATGTTCAGCAGAATGTAATGCAAAGTTTGAAGACCAAGTGCGCAGTTCTGAAAACAGGGCATCTGCTTCTGCATCCGCTGAGAGATGCACAGACACAATAGACTTTTCTGCCTAGGCATGTGGAATTTGCCAGTGTAATTAGAACAGCTGAGGGAAGTCGGGCTGCTAGTTATTGAGGCGTGGGTGGTTGCTCAGAGATCGTTAGGTGACACAACTCAGAGAGACCAGAGCACCCTATTTAGATTAGGAACACCCTTTCAACTGAGAAGGATGTCTCTTTCCTTCACACATAAACTAATTCAAGTCTTTGTTCTATACCACAGACCTAAAAAAGACCTAACTACATTTGCTATGGATTGGACCTGTTGTCTAACCATAAAGAAAGTGCTGCTATATATATGTACTTTTTCTTTTTCTCTTTATTAATCAATTTGTTTACATTTCTAATGATATCTGCCTTCCAGGTTTCACCTCCAACTCTCCCTCCCCATCCATGCTATCTCCTCTTTGCCTCTATGAAGGTGCTCCTCTACCTACTTATTCACTCCAGCCTCACCTCTCTAGCATCCCCCTATGATGGGGCATCAAGTCTCCACAGAACCAAGGACCTTCCTTCTCATTGATGCCAGATAAGGCCATCCTCTGCTACATATGTAGCTGGAGCTATGGGTCCCTCTGTGTATACTCTTTGGTTGGTGGTTTAGTCCCTGGGAACTCTGGGTGGTCCTGTTACAGTTGATATTGTTGTTCCTATAGGGTTTCAATCCCCTTCAGCTCCTTCAGTCCTTCCCTGGTGTGACTGTCCTTAGGCATGAGATTTCTGAGCTCCTCACCAAAGTGTAAGAACAGCAGAAACAGCTTCAAGACCAAGACCAGAAACTGCTGGAGCAGACCCAGATCATAGGTGAGCAAAACGCATGGTTGGCAGAGCTGAAACAAAAGGTCCGAGAAGTCATGGAAAGTGCAGTAGGAACATCCTCACTGTCTGGATAGAGTAAGTAGTCTCCCCGGAAATGAAGGAAGGCAACAGAAACCTTAGATTCTCTTAAGAAATCAAATGACTTTGGAATAGAAAATAAGTTGGAATATGGTTCTAGCTCCAGAGGAAGACGTCTGTGGCTGAGAATTTAAGTAGTTACTCTTGTTAGGATATTGGAGCAATATGGCGTCCCTTAGGCTTCCAGGACATTAGACACAACTTACACTTGGCTCTTGTGGTGGGCATCCTTCGAGATTCTCTGGTGGAGCAGATGCACAGAACCTTCTTACCTTGCAATAGATTTGTCCTAACCATACCCATTCTATCTTGTTTGGTAGGGCAGGGCAGGGGGGATGTTTGTCTAACAGTGCTCCTGTGCAGGTGATGTGTTAAGTTTGTTTCTGCATATATGCATATTACATACAGATTTTAAACAAACCCATTCTTGACAGACTAAAAGTTAAGTTTAATACATAAAATGCCCTGTTCACTTGAAAGAAAAAAATCTTTTTTTTTAGAAAAAGACATTATCTTGTTTGTTTATTTGTTTGTTTTATTTATTTAAAAAAAGGTTGATATCTTATTTGTTATAAGTGACCTTTGTCAGGAATGTCTGAAACACTGTTGAAACTTTGGTATTGAAGTAATGGGCAATGGAAAGGACTGACTGTGTTGGCTACAGTAGCGGCTATTTTTATAAAGGACTGGCAAAGGGTGTTTCCAGAAGTTAGACACATGATTTCCATTTTCTCTGGGGGCCATGTCCGCCATCTGCATGGATGGATGCCTGCATTGCTTGCCCACCTCACATAGCTCTTGCACTGGTGTTCATCCTGAATCTCTATACTTCTCCACATGTTAGAGCTGTTCCTTCATTGATTCAAGCACTCAGCGTCTTCCTGCTCAGCAGCTTGCCTGTAGGCGGAGAATTGTGCCATTTAACCTTCAGTTTTACAGGCTCAAGAAACTGTTAACATCCATCGCTGTATCTCTTCTCTGTAGGGTTTAGGTACAGTGGCTATGACAGAACCTCAAATCCAAGGCTCTCTGTAGACATGAGACCTCTGAGAACTCGTCATGATCTGACTCATTTCTGTGCTCAGGAGTCAACCATGGACCCAACTGAGGGAAATGTTAATTGAAGAAAAATGTACCATGAAAAAACATTTCATTTCATGATCCGAATGAAGCTATCTAATATCACTTTCAAGCTCTCATTACAACTCTGAACAGAAGCTTTAGCCTTGTTTGTACTCCTGTTATGAGCTTATAACAGGAAAAGTGTACCTTGCACTGTTCAACCTTCTGAGTGGTCCATGTTTAACAATCTCCAAACCGTATACAATGATTCTTTCTCCTGGTTGTACATTTGAAGTATTCAACTATCACTGTCCAATTTTTAATTTTGTACTAAATTATGTAGCTTTTTTCTTTTAAACATCTGTTGATTTGGACTTTGTTTATTTATAGTAAATGTAGATATGAGATAGCAAAAACTCTCCCTCTGCAGGTGAAAGCTGACACCTGTGGAAAACTAAGGTTTTGGTAAACCCCACAGTGAAAGAAAAGCACAAGGTTGTCATCCATCCAACATAACATGTAATTTATCCTTTAGGTTACTTTTAACAAGTGACACTCTCCTACCCATTCTTAGCATTTTTCCTTCATGATCCTGCCCTTGGGTTTTGTTCAAGTCTCTATCAGACCTTGAAAGTCCATCTACAATGCAGTATGTCTTCAGTGAGGGGATGTAACATGGCATCCAAGTGTTTCAGGGTTTGTTGGTAGGGTAATTTAAAATAAACGTTCTCCTAAAAAGAACAGTAATGTATTAATAATATATAAAACAATATATTAGTAATTATATATCAATAGCTAAATAACTATTAAAATACTTCTATAAACATGTTCATTAAAATTTACCTATTAATAAAAATAATGGATGTCTGAGATAAGGTTACCAAGAGAGGAAGTGACAAGTTTTAAGTACATGAGATTGCTTATGACTAAGTGTGAAGGTGGTTTTTATCTGAAAAAGTGTGTGTGTGTTCGTGTGTGTTTGTGTGTGTGTGTGTGTGTGTGTGTGTGTGTGTGTGTGTGTGTGTGTAGAAACATAATCTGTAGATCTCAGTTCAGCACTTAGAAAGTAGAATTAGGAAGTTCAATAGTTCATTGTTACCCTTGGTTGTATATATCGTGAGTTCAAGCCACTGTGAGCAAATGACATCCTGTTTCAAAAAACTCAAAATCAAAACAAAATAATATTCAGAAAAATTAACTAAAAAGGATGTAGGAAATAATGTTTACAGAAGAGTTGGTCAATAAAATAGAGCCTAAGAGAAGAAATTTTTCATTCAAGATCAAGCCATTAATGGCCCTTATATGACTGTAATTTGAGGTAGAGAAGATTGCGGGATAGAAGATAGAGCAGGCGTTAGTAAGAAACAAAAACCAAAGAGAACCATGTTAAGGGACATGCCACTTGAGCATATCTTATACTCTAAAGAGCCACTAAAGCAGCTAAGGTCCTAAAAATAAATTTCATAATAGTCACCTGAATAGCTTTATTTGATCAATAATACACCTTCTTTTTAGAACTCTAAGGGAACAGACACATAAAATATCCAACGTAAAAGTAAATTGAACTCGAGGAGTATGGTTCTATAAAAAGAATGAAGCCAGCACAAAGTCAGTAAGTGCAATTCTAAACTTCAAGAAAAACTGGAGCAGGGCAGAAAATAAACTATTCTGACAGGAAAAAATGGAAAGAACAAGAGTCATATACAGAAGCCTATAAATACATGGCACTATTATCTAACCCCCAAACACCCAGAATGGAAAACACAGCTCTGAACTCAGAGAAATTCCAAAATTCACTTTACATTCTCTCTAGTACATGCAAGCAAACTAAAATTTGATTATATCTATTAGATGACTATTATCTATAAATAACACTTCATATTTATTTGTCAAATAGTAACCCAATAATGGCAACTCGTTTTCCAATTGAATTATCCCTATATTCCAGTACAATTCATAGTCATTTTTATTTTTCTTTTTTGTTATTTTTGAGATTATAATATAACAACAACATTGTTTCCTGCCATTTCTTACCTCCTAATCCTCCCACCTGCCTTCCCCCTTATTCTACAAATGCTTGGCCACATTTATTTACTAATTTGTAATATATATATATATATATATATATATATATATATATATATATATATATATTCAGAACTTTTTGGTGGGGAGATATAACACAAGTCTGCTTTCCCCAGATAGGAATGCCATGACAGACAAAAGTACAGATACCACCAAAGTCTAACATAGTGAATTAGTGAGTTTTATTGGAGTTACTTACAGAAATATGGGTGAGGATTTATGTACAGGTACAGAAATGACTCAAAGAGAGCTACATCATCCTGGCCAACCTGAGCACTGGTGACAGTTCACAAAACCTGAGAAGCTGGAGCACACTGCAGAGTACACATCCAGTCAGCTCAATGAGTTAGAGTGTCTTTTCCAAGCGACTTGGTTTGTCTGAATCTCTTCCAATCTGTTCCATTGTTTCAGTGTATCTTCTAAGGCAGCTGATCTATACTCCGAAGTTTACTTTGAAGTTCACCCTGTTTGAATCTTCCTCTCAGCATTTATCACTCATTTTGGCAGAGTGAGGCTTCATGAGTCTGGGATTTCCTGTAACTGGTTGTTGACCTTCCTGCTTAAGGAATAGGGTGGAATGTTTCAATAGCCAAGGAAACAGTTACAGAAAGCTTGGCTTGTCCTTATAATGTTATTTGTTATTAGGGCTGACCATATGGCACTAGAAAAGCAATTGGTTTGCTTTTCCCTGTGGAAGACTACTTCTCTGGCTCCCAGCTCTCCTTAGTCATCCCTGACTCTTTATGTGTGGTTGAGGTCTCACGGCATTTCCTTATACAGTTTGGTGTCATACCAAGCTCATGTGTGAATAGTCATGTTAGTGACATTTTGTGGTTGTAGATTCTGGTTTAACAGATCATAGGCACCATCTTGAAAGCATCACTAATTACATTATTGGTCCTATTCTTCTAGATGATTTTCACTTTTGATAATCCCATGAGTCAGCAGTTTATGACCTTAGCCCCTTAATTTTTCAGAAAATAGAGCAAGTACTTTCTTTTTTTTATGTAGCAAGGAATTCTGTGATCTGTTTACCTTTGTAGGCAGCACAGACAATAAGCTACCTTGGCGGGATATGGCTCTGAGGTCATCAAGCCCACCACATGTTGGCCTAAACGAGCTCTGTCCCAGGCTGATCTTGAATTTGAGAATCTGCCTGCCTTTGTAAGATTTAAGAATAAACTTGGCTGGGTAAAATATTGCCCCATGATAACCATTTCCCACATCTCTTTATCTCATTTTTAAATATCTTTCTAACAAGGTAGCTTATATTATAGCTGCCTCTGGTTTTTTAGGTATGTGAAGCCCCTTAATATAATTCACATTGCCTCCATATATTTTACATAGTTGAGAAATTATATATTCTTGAACTCATGTTTTCAGAGCTCTTTCCTACAGCCTTAAGAACTGTCCTGAAGGTTGCAGCATTCACCATTTTTGGTGAGGAACACCTGACACAACCTCATTTCCCAGACTTGTGTTCTTTCTAATTTTCATGGCAGGCAGAACATCTCCCAAAGGGGGAACATAAATTGTGAAAACTATTATACAAACAAGCACCATTTCCACAAAAACTGTCAGCACTCTTAGAGATCTACACCCTGCTGGCTCTGCTCCATGCTCCAGGAGTGGTAACTGTGTCCTGCTCTCTCTTCCACATGGCAGAACACAGAGCATCACCTCAAGAATAACCAAATGCAGATCAAATTTTGCACAGTGGAGGATGAATTCCACACCTATAAATGATTTTATGTTTACTTATTTTATATGCATGAATGATTATCTGCTTGTGTTCCATGTGGCACAGGAGTCAGAAGAAAAAGTGTTTGTGAATGACCATGTGAATACTGGGAATTTAACTCAGTTCCACTACAACAGCACCCAGTGCTCTTTACCATTGAACTATCTCATCAGCATAGTAAATATCTTTCTACTTAATATTTTTTAACAGCTTTTTTATTTTTTATTGAATATTTTATGTATTTACATTTCAAATGTCATCCCCTTTCCCAGTTGCCCCCTTTCTGATCTCTGCTCCCCCTACTGATATGAGGATGCTCCTCGTCCCACCCACCCCCTCCATCCTCACTTCCCTGGCATCCCCTACACTAGGGAAACAAGCTTTCACAGGACCAAGGGTTTCTCCTCCTATTGATGCCAGACAAAGCCATCCTCTGCTATATACTACTGGAGCCATGGGTCTCTCCATGTGTACTTTTTGATTGATGGTTTAGTCCCTGAGAGCTCTTGGGCATCTGGATGGTTGATATTGTTGTTCTTCCTATGGGGTTGCAAACCCTGTCAGCTTCTTCAGTTCTTTCTCTAACTCCTCCATTGGGATCTCTCTGCTCAGCCTAATGGTTAGCTGCAAGCATCCTCATCTGTAACGATAAGGTTCTGGCAGTTTCTCAGGAGACATCCATATCAGGCTCCTGTCAGCAAGCACTTCTTGGCATCAGAAATCAGCAGTAGTGACTGGGTTTGGTGGCTGCATATGGGATAGATCCTCAGGTGGGGAAGTCTCTGGATGGCCTTTTCTTCAGCTTCTGCTCCATTCTTTATAGCTGTATGTCCCTTAAGCAGAAGCAATTCAAGTGTTAAAATATTGAGAAGGGTGGGTGGCCCCATTCCCCAACGGGGTGTCTTACCTAAAATCTGGATATGGTCTCTACAGGTTCTCCCACCCCTTTGTTGGGCATTTCATCCCTATGTTGGGCATTTCAGCTAATCTCATCAACCATGTTGGGTCCTGGGAGCCTCTTGCTTTCCTAGCATCTGGGACTTGCTAGTGGCTACCCCCATTTCCCCATCCCCCATTGCTACACACCTCTGTTCAAACTCCTGACCCTCTGTATATCATTCCTGTCTCCTCTCATACCTGATACTACTCACTTTTTTCTCACACTCCTCCTTTCTTCATCCCAAGTACCTCCCACCCTCTACCTCCTGAATGTCCCCCTTCTATGAAGGACAGAAGCATCAATATTTTGGTCTGCCTTCTTCTTGCACTTCATATTGTCAGTGAATTGTATCTTGGTTATTCGAAGCTTTTGAGCTAATATCTACTTATCAGTGAATGCATACCATGTGTGTTCTTTTATGACTGGGTTACCTCACTTAGGATGATATTTCTAGTACTATCTGAGGAACCAGCTATACACAACTCCTGGGCATATATCCAAAAGATGCTCCAATCTATAACAAGGACACATGTCCTACTATGTTTATAGCAGACTTATTTATGATAGCCAGAAGCTGGAAAGGACCCAGATGTCCTTCAGGACAATGAAGTACTACTCAGCTATTCAAACAATGACTTCATGAAAATTTTTATCAATTTTAAGTAATTAATTTAGTCTTAAATATAAAATTAGGTATGGTTTTGAATTTTTTCAAATACTAGATTCACTTAAACCTCAACATGCCTAATGTACTATATATTTTCCAAATCTGTGTTTATGTCAATTACTTAGACTTTGTTTAATAAAGTTAATTTACATGGACACAAGTATAAAGTAATAGTGATTGGCTATCTAACAATTCAGGCTTTTGCAAAGGCTTTATAATTATAATTATGCTACATGCCAAGGAAAATATAAAAATATATAAAATGTAATCTTTGATACAAAGACATTTGAAATGTTGCTGTTGTGACCTTTGTGTGACATCTATGATTTGTGGCAAATAGAACTACCCACATTACCTGACTAAAAAAATGATCATTTTCAAGTTATTAATAAACCAAAATTATAAAGAAAACTGGGGCATTGATTAGCTTTGTGCCTTGCACATCTCTTTCTCCATTATCAACTCTATGTCAAATAATCTGTCAGACATTTTTGTTCACTTAGTATTATTTCATTTCTTTTCCGTACAAGTGATGACTTCCATTTATTGAAATTTCTCAATTTGACAGTATTTGCACTTAAAGTAGCTTCTCCAAATAAAGGTTCAGTAGAGCACCATGTTGTCCATGAAGGTGTTACTAACAACAGAGAGTGACAATCAATTTTTAAGATTTATCTGAGTAGCAAAAAGAATGCTTAGGCACTTTTAAACTGCTTTCCTTAGCATGCAAAAGTACCAGTTGTGTTTTGATGTTGTTTTTTTTTTAATACATTTAATTGTTAGAGAAGTGTGACAGTTTCTTCTACATGCTTCTTTGAGCTCATTAGTTATGCAAATATTGACATGAAGATAGTATTAATTGTATCATTATAGTGCTTGGCGTAATCGTTATAAAAATGTTACTAAACTATGTTCTGTGAGTCACAGTGGTATTTTGTCTTAAAATAAGTTTTAAGCAGTATGCAAAATGTTTTACACTGAAATTAATATGCCAGCATGAAAGGGAATAACGTTTGTCTGTGGCACATTAATACTAAAAGAAACCTATTAAAAACCTCTTACCCATGTTACAAGGAGGGAAGTGACCTCTGGGAACCTGTTGAAATTGTATTCACTTTTTTCTCATTAAAATCAGAGGGTATCAGAAAAATACTTAGAAACATAAAATTATGCTTTATTTCCTTCACTTTATAAAGTGAGTTTACCTAAATTCACTACACGTAACATATCATCAAAGACCATACACATAATATATACTTATTACCATGTAAGGGCTACCTGTGTCTTCCTTGTCTCAGGTGTGCCAAATCTTGTCTTGAATCTCAGTTTCCCAGGAATAAACATCTCTCATTGTATTTACTACCCTCCCACTACATCAACTAAAATCCACAATTGAGGAGGAACTAAGATTTCTGTGAATATCTATATCCATATCTATCATATATATATATGTATGTATATATGTGAGAGAGAGAGACAGAGACAGAGACAGAGAGAAGGAGAGAGAGAAAACACAGGGACACACAGAGGTGAGGGAAAGGAAGAGAGAGAAATTAAGAGCAAAACATTCTCTATTATAATTGATGAAAAATGAGAAAGAGACAAAGGCTTAAATGTATGAGCAGAGAACTACTTAATCTAAATTAAACTGAAGTTTTAAAAGGAAAAAACTGGAATATTTCTCATGTTAGTCTTACACTTTTTTAGCAACATAAAAATGAAAGACAGCCACTGTTTTATATTAGTTTCAGCTTCTCTATTTCCAAAATTATATATAGTTTTTGGAATCAAACTGACTGCCTAGCCTAGTAATGTCGTAACAAGGCTGCTTTTCTTACTGGATGAAAAGATTTTCTTCTTTAAAATTCCACCTTAACGACGTAGTACAAGATAGTGTTTCAGTTAGTAATTCTTGTTATTCGTTAGTCATGTTTGTGAAAATTGAGGATAAAAACGTACTTCCTAAAGGACTATAAGATGTGCAGGTAACTGTAATTAATTCACTAATTTTACATTTATTTTAAAAAATTGTAATCGCAGATGATGAGCTTTGCATATGCATTGAAGTGAAGATAGTAGAAAATGGGACTACGAGGGGTGCCCCATTCTTGTGCACGTAAATGTTTTAAGTAGCGGTGACTTATTTGTTCCAAGGATGTTATGTAAATTAAATAAATCCTACTGGAAAGAAAACTTGACAACCATAAAAAGAAGTTAAGATGCAAGGTGCATGATAAATAGTGATAACGGCTCGGCAATTATGAATGGCCTTCCATTCTTTTAGTGCACAGGAATGCCACGGTCTGTGTGGCAATATTGCAAACAATCACCTCCACAATTCATTCTGTGCCATTTTGATAAACAAAAGGAAATGCTCAGTCATAATGGGCTTTCTTATATGAAGAAATATGAAAATGGTCCCCTCTATAGCGTGAATGCAAGCAACGAGCAAGAAATCATTGAGGTATACAGTTTGCTATCACCGTTGCTTATGGATCTATAGATTTGAAATGCTGCCAACTTTAAGCTTGATCCAACTAAGCTGTGTCCTGCAATAGAAGAGCCCTCTGCCTTGGTCTGGAGAGATGGCTCAGCCATTAAAGACTAGGCTCACAACCGAAACTATAAGAACCCTTTGCCTTAAGGCACATTATACCTGTGTCTTATGCAAGGGAATAAGACTGTGTGTGTGTGTGTGTGTGTGTGTGTGTGTGTGTGTGTGTGTGTGTGTGTGTGTGTGTGTGTGTGTGCATAAGTTCATGTATATGTGTGTGCATAAGTTTGTGTGTGTGTGCATGTGTGTGTGCATAAGTTTGTGTATGTGTGTGTGCATAAGTTTGTGTGTATAAATGTGTATGTGCACACATGTACATGTGTGTATGTACACATGCATGTAGTCATGCTTGGATCTGTGAGGACTTGTGTATCCTGCAGTGTGCAGGTAAAAGCACAACCTCAGTTCCTTGTCTTCCACTTTGTTCGACACAGTCTTTTTGTTGTTTACTTTGCTAGGGAGCCCACGGGCTCTCAGGAATTCTAGTTCCTAACACGCATCTCACTAGAGAAGTGCTAAGGTTATAGACAGAGCTTGAAATCCTGTGATGTGTAAGGATTTTAACTGTTGTACTCATGCTTGCGTAGAAAATGCATAATTAACCTCTAGGCTAGTTGAAATCTGGCCCTGCTTTGAAGCAGCAGGGGTGTTTACTTGTGATTAAAGTCAGGGTAGTGTCTTGTGTTTCTTTGCCTCCTTCCTTATTCTCTTCCTTTGAAATACAGAGTTTTGAAGAAGATAGAAAAGTCACTCCAAGAGCAGTAAATTCTCAGTAACTGACCAACAGCACTAAGAGCACATTTGGGGTTAGTCACGTTCATATTAAATGTCACTTAAGACGATGTCATTCTTTACACTGCAAGGAATTGAAACCACTTTGGTGACTCAGTTGTGTCGAGCTTTGGATGCCTTGCCGAATGTAAATGCTCTTGTAAATAAAGGTTTCTATTTAAACCTCAAAAAATGCACAATTAACTGACTTACATTCCGTTTCCAATCCCCACACTATGTGTGTGTGTATAAAGCAAATATTATTATATGTCTTATACATATTGTATATGTACAGTTTTGTTGCAGTGAATAATAACAAAAACCCGAGCAACCACCAACACTCCTGCCGGCGACGGAGGGCCACATGGCGTCTGCTGGACGTGTTCCTCTTAATCAGCAAAGCATACCCACCTGACTCATTAAGTTCCCAATTTCTCCGTCTACTTTCTGGGCCCAGCAGCGATCTTGCGATCCGTCTAGTTCCAGAGGCTGGTTGCTACCACGCCAGTTCCATACAGAGACCTCCTATCTCGGGATCTCTTGCTGTGGACTCCACTCACATTTTCAGCATCCACCCCCTGTGATTATAGTCCCAACTCCCAGTAACCAGTTTTAAAATCAAAACTCAATAAGCTTGTAAAATTATCAAACAGATTTATATCAATAAATCCTCACTCCACAAAACGTCTACACAATTAACTCAGAGCCAATTAATATTGATAAAAACTGCCCGCCTAGATAAGACAAAGTGTCCTATAAAAATCCATCCCTTATAAAATCTTCATAACCACCTGTGGCCCTTTAAGGCCACACAGATCTCGATTGTACTTCTCTGCCTCCATTTTGGTTCTTCTGCCCTCTCTGTGCCTGCATTACCTTTTCACTGCCTACTCCCAGGCTTGCCTTATCTTGGGCCTGCCTTCACCCGCGTACAGACAACAACCACACAGTTTTATCGTATTTATGTCTAAGATGGTTTGTATACATTACCACATGTATAAAAGTCAGATCAACTTGGTGTCAGTTATCTTTCATTACCCCAACTCCTTGAACCTTAAGGAAGGGTGTGATAGGATCCAAACCAAACCATAGTCTACAGTCTATGGAAGGAACAGTAAGAGTAGGGATTACAAAATGAATTAATATTTATGCTCATTTATTAATCTGAATTTGGTACACTATGGCCAAAGTCTAGAAATTGTCATTTCTATAGATTTTGTACCCTATTTAAATGTTCCTAGAATCTTACATCACAATGCTAATCATGACTTAATTAGTACACCTTTAGAGGGGAGCAGTAAGAGGTATGCTGCCATTATCTAGAAGGAATCAGCATGTCTAGATGGGAGTGTTAGAAATGAAAAATTAGAGATATAAAAGACACAAACTAAGGAGAAAATGTATTAATTGTAGAGAATGGTGCAAAGCAAGAGGCCACTCATCATGCTGAGCCTTGATCAAATGACCCAGTTACATATTTGAGTACCTTTTACTGCCAGTTGTGGTTATGATACAGGGAATATGCCAGTCAGACCATCAGGAAAGAATCAGATACAAAATGAAGTCATAAAACAAATATTCATATCACATGGAAGACAGATATATGTTTATAAGTGCATATCAAAAGAATATGTATGCAAAGAAGAACAGTTAAAGTTTATTTTTAAGTTACAGTGTGAACTTAGAAGTTCACTGTATCCCAGATCCCAGAATTGACAACATTAACTGCAGGGAGAGGAAGAGTGTGACAGGTAAAAAAATGACAAATACTGGTTTTAAAAGTATTTTCAGATGCTGATTTCTGAATAAAATTTATTCTAAAATATCCAGTATAGTATTACTAAAAGTTACTAAAAGTTAGGCCTCTTCCTTTGCATCCATTTGGTTGACCCTCAATTCTTAAGGTTTAAAATTAATTTAAAGTGTGGATTCAGGAGAGTGAAATGGTGAGAAATTCTGATATGTTCTTTAGTATACAGAATTAATTAAAGGGAGCCATGAGAGAAACAAGAGACAGAAACGCAGACAATGAGTTCCTGAGCTTGACGGAATGAGATCAGCTAAATAATGGAATCATTCAGAGAGTTATTTGATTAAAGTAATTAATAACAAAATTGGTTTCAAAATGCTACTTTCTTCTTTCTAAATAATTGTATAGTGTGACACTTGTGAATCACTTAATACTGAATTCATCTCTTTGGCAGCTCTGTAAGCTGACAATGAGAGGAGACTAAAGCTAGTGGGGTTAGACCCAGATGACTAAGGACGGCTGCACACGATTCAGAGTATAGTGACTGCATCACTCCACGTGTGAAATAAACTTTATTTATACAGCTTGCAGTTCTACAGTGTGTATCACAGATTGTAGTAGAATGTAGCCACAGCAGACTGGGGTCACTAATTTACTCTTGATACTTGGCGGCTACTTCTCCAGATTCTCTGTTGTGTCTTACACATGCTGTGCAACAATCTTGATACTCAGTGCCAATCTTCATACTAAAATTACAGACTTTTGAAAAACAAGGTTGCTTAAAATTATCGTCATTCTTGTGCTGTTTTACCCTTTTAACTCATCATTTAACACAAATGTTTCATCAGTTCACTCAAATAGTACAATGGACCATTGGGAGAAATGAAACCCTGCCACCTTCTTTATGATGAAAAAAATTACAGGTTAAAATTGTCTGAAAACATACATACAAGTGACATTACATAGACTGAGTAGATGGTATGTGCATGTATATTAACACACAGAGATGCAGACACACATATACATTACACAGTTTGAAAAGGTCGAATATGTATATACAAACATACATGTATAGATAGATAGAGAGATAGATAGAAAATAGATAGATAGAAGATAGATAGATAGATAGACACACAAATGACATTTACAGACTGAGCAGAAAACACATATGTATATTGCACACATGTATATTCATACAAGTAATGTTTAAACATACACACCACACACACACACACACACACACACACACATATTATGTAGACTGAGCAGGGCATATATGTATAAAAACACAAATGACATTACACAGATGAGTGGATTGTATATGTATATACATGTAAATTCATACTAGTGATATTGTAGCTTGTTATTAAGAATGTGTATGCACATACACATACATACATAGAAATAACAATAAACAGACTGAGTGGGTTGTATTTATGAATGTATATGTAAACATACATGGACACATATACAAGTAAGAAAAACTAGTTTAAAAGGGGGCCATAAACTCCAAAGAGAGCAATAAAGGTTTGGTGGGAGAAAAGAGAAGGGTGATATAATAAAATTATATTTCAATCAAGAAGAAATGAAATAATAAAGAAGAAATAGCCTTCTAGTTTAAGATAAACGTTTTTGTTTTCTAATGCTACTGATAAATATTTATCTGAAAAGAAATATGTGCCTTCCAGCCAGGATCACATTTAAATATACCTAATTGTTGAATTTTCTTCAGCGTATCCTGCCTGTGACCTTGGGGATCTAACTGAAAGCATTTTTTCATGTTGTCATGCGGAAGCAGAAAAGGCGGTTCTGCCCACAAGGGAAATGGGGGCTTCAGTTTGATAGGAAATGTCTGTTGCTTTACTCTCTGATATGCACCTGAATAGATGACACAGCGCTGATTGCTTCCGTAAAAGTGCCAACAGCTAAAACAGCTCCTTCATTTATTCTACATGGATTATTCATTGTTCGGATAATAAATTTGTTGGAAAATATTCATCACATATGTGCTTTTTAAAGTTGTAATCTGATTTGTCACAGTGCTAATGCGAGGCTCTTCCATAAGAGACCCCGATTTTCTACCACTAAAGAAAAGTGCCTGCCAGACACAGACCTATTTTAAAAAGAGGTTATTTAATTAGTTATTTTTATTTCCAGCGAGGCTGAAAATATACTGTGGGGAATCATTTCATTTTCATTCATTACAGAAGCCATGGTTTATATTTCCCCCAGGCAAAGAGCTTTATCTGACAAGTTGAATGCTTTAGTGACAAAAATATCTGATGATGGATATGGTATTAAGAAGATGCCAAGTGACGTGATGCTTTGAGTCACTTTCCTTAACTGTATGATTAATGGCTGTGCCTATGTGTGTGTTTATAATTTTTATTAGTGAACATTATGCATGAGAAATATGAGTAGCTTTTTTACTCAATTTTTATTTCTTTGAGATGAATAGATTTAAACCTGTCTGAATCCATGGCATTTGTTTAGACCATGAGTCTCTAGGTATTTACAGTAAAATCTATTTTACCCGTCCATGAATTTTGATCTCAGCTCTGTTTAGCTGCAGTAAAACAACAAGACGCACTCTACAGTTCACTGAAGGCACACTGGCCGCAAGACATGCACTGAGCTCCTACTCTGTGCCATCCCTAACCTTTGAGCAAACCTGTAAGCGAGTGATCTCCTTTAGTATAAATATTCTGTGTTATTCTGATTATGGTTATGTAGATGTTTAAAAATTAAAGATACCAGGCTCCTGCATAAGCCATGGCACTGGGGCTTCCTCAGTGTTCTACACTAACCCAATGTGCAGAAAAACTGAAAGAAAAAAAAAAGACCAATGGATTAACAGAACCCTCCAAAGCTTACGTAAATTCTGCTAGGTCACATATTGGTAAGTCATGGCTGTAGGGACCCAAACCAAAAATCCCTAGCTTTTCAGGGAAAATAGTCAGTGAAGAAGGCATACTCATGCTCAAACCTCTGCTCACAATACACAGCCCGTTTTGGAACGTCATTCCCTCACACACACTCTCAATAGAAAGGCAGTGAAGGGAAGCTAGCAGTAGAGAATTTTCCCAAACTCAATGAGGCACTTTACATACATGTAAACTTTCGTGAATTAAATTATAGTCAATTATTTCTTTGTTTTCCTTTTCCTAACATACAGTTATGCACACTTAAAACCTCTTGAATCAAAATAAGCTGTTTCTATTTTATTGTGTTCTTTGCAGATTTGGTTTAACGGAGAAGACAAATTTATAAAATACTATGTTTCCAAGGGCATTTTAGTACAAACTCTTCAGGATAATTTAAAATTCACAGAGTTGATTATCTTTCCTATAGCTACAGGGTAATTGGGAATTGAAGAGACTATCTAACCAATGATGTATTTTGTCCTAACAAAAAGGATGCATTTGCATCCTTGTTTCTCTTGCTGTTTATCTTTCTATTTGAAGTAGTAACTATGCCTTTTGATGAAAAGCTTGAAAATATTGTGCTTACCATTTTTATGCATTTTACTTAAAAAAAAACTCTCTAAGAAAAGCAGATCATGTTTCCTTTTGTTCAGGATTTTCCAGCGGTAAAAATGATAATACCTGCTGCATTTCAGATTAATCGTTCTGTGTTTGTCTTGATGGTGCTACCGGGATCCTAGCTCATTATATTAACATAGAAGGGTAGCTAGCTGGTATTTGTAAAATGCAAGCTTCATGATAGAACCCCGTTTTCTCTAATTGCACAGCGAAAGAGACATGAATCTCTTTGTCTTCAAAGGAAAGCCAGGTAAACATACCTGAGACACCAGAGGCTGAGGTCGTAAGATCTGGAGTTGAAACTTAGTCTAGACAACAAAAGAAAACAGTTCTCAAAAACTAAGCAAATACAACAATAAACAGTATGTAAGAAAGCATTTTCTAAGTGTCACGTTCTAATATTTTTCAAACTTGATATGTGTAATATACCTTTACATGCTCATAAAAGTATATTTATCTGCTTATTCATTAAACTGATTTATAGAGCAATACTGTATTGGGCCGCAATATACAGAAAATAGCTTTTAATTCCATACGGACATTTCGTTGCACATATCCAATGCGCAATTTCATTTGAGCAGCTGAAGATTTAAGTCTGTATTTAAGACTTGAAATGTGTGCCTGTCCACTAAAATATAGGCATTACTAGCACAAGTTCCAGCAATTTCTCCTTCCAATAATGTGTCCAACAAAATGTTTAACCCAGACAACACACAACCTTAGGGTCTGCTTTATTATTAAAAGTAATAAACTTGAAAAGAAGCAGAAGTCGAAACTTATGTTTCACCAGCCTGCTCTCTACCCATCACATTGTAAAACAGTTCCAGTGTGAATCTCTGCTGAATGAAAGATAACGTTGGAGAAGCTAGCCTCAGCTCTCAAAATTCATAATAAAACTGTTACTCGATTAAATTCCCCAAGAATGTTCTTCCCATAAAACTAGTAAGCCGTTCTGTGTTTTAGTAGCTTTACATTTATTATGCTCAAAATTTCATTGAATTATCCCCTTCAGGACTACGAAAGGCATTGTAAATTCCATATGCAAAACTTTATTGATACTGTCCTCTGTGGGGATGCTCAATTTACATGTGGATAGTCTGAAAAAATGTCTCAGCTGCATCCTGGAAACCTCGATATACATGTATGTATGTGTATACCTATGTACATATGTATGTATTCATATATCTATGCACAAATATATGCTTAAAGAAAAGGCACAGTTGAGACTCCTAACTTCCAGGGCTGGCATTTGGAAGAGGCTTGTTATTTTATAGCATGCATTTGCCTCCCTGGCCAAAGGCCTAGGGTAGATGCTCTCACTAAAAAGGACGGAACAGCCTCGGTCCTTTTTCGTTGCCTGAACCAGCCCTACTAGTTCTCTGGACTGTAGGTAACAGCCAGTTTTCTGCTTTAAGTGAAGCAAACATTTCTTCACACTGTAAGACAGTATACATGGAATAGATGTTTCTAAAATCCACATGAGCTCATCGTTACCTGCACAATTTTAGATGCTGCTGTGTTTTCAGAATTCACCCCACGATCCCCACAGTAACTAGTCTGCAAGCTCACTGTGCTGCACTGTGCTATCTGCACTGTGCTAGCCTGGCTGACCTCTTGCCTTTCATTTGACCTCTAGAATATTGAGACATCACATGTGACCTGAGACAATATCCAGTAGGGAAAAAAAAAGTGTAAAAATACTGTACAGGATAGATATAGCTGATGATTAGACTTGGACTATGATTTATCTCAGGAATAAAAATCATTGCTTGGTTTGCCAATAATACTGCTTTATAGCTAAGCTACAGAAGAAATGCTTTGTAAAACTCATCCTGATATACATCTGAGTAAAGATAAAAATAAACCAGAGGTGTGACAATGTGTCTTCACCATAGGTTGACCATTTTCACTCACCATTCATGCTCTCCCCCATACCCCTTTAGCATTTTAATTTGACCTATTTCCACTGTTGAATCTGTATGTGAAGATGTATTCTTTGCAAGTAAGCAATAATCAGTATAAATCTTCAGGTGTTTTGCTGCAGGAGTTTGAGTATCTGATGCTTCTTGCCATCCTGTCAGCTTCAGAACTGGGGAAAGACGCATACTTCACTTCGAATGCTATTCTTCTGCATACTTCACTCCGAATGCTATTCTTAGTACCAGGTCCTGAAACCATGCCTATCACCTTAAAAGCCCATGCTGTGCTTCTGATTTAGAAGCGTGCACTCTAAACACACTAGGACACACTTTTTTTGTCTTCCTGCAGCACTCTTTGCAGTGATGAGATGGTTATCATTGTATTGTGCTAAGTTCTATAAATTGTCACAGCAAGAATGTTGGTTACTAGGGAATACTAGGGAGCATGGACTCTTCTACTTATGGGACACCCAGCATGCCTCCTCAATAAACATGTACTTTAGCTTTGAGGCACAGTAAAGGGCGATTTCCTGTTATAATTCAATGTATTCATAGTCTTAACATTTTCCTTAGTTAGTTAATTGAAACTAATAATATATCATAATCGACTTGACGTAAGGCAGGTGAGAAAAGCATGCCCACACTTTACAAAACAAGTAGCTAGACAGCTGATAATTGAATCCATAATATTATGTAGGTTTCATTTTAAATTGGCATTTCCTCTACCTCCAATTTTATTATTATTTATTGTAAGTTCTCAAGCCCCAGAAGAAAATAAAAGCATCTTTTTTTTTTTAATTTTGTCAACCACTTAATCTGGTGAATCCTTGGGGTGATAATATCTGTATTGGGGTGATAATATCTATATTCAGCAAATTATTCCATTTCAAAGAAAGGAGAAAGCTATAATTCCAAAAGCTGTAGCTTTTTTTACATTAGCTCTGGAGATGGAAAGATGCAAATTTGTAAGGTATTGTGCTGTGTGTTTCAAAAGTATATAGCACATAGACAGAGCTTTAAGAAGTATATGATCTCATTCATTGGTCTCATAGAAAAAAATATACACAAATAGTTGTTTCCCATCCTTTAACAAGGGCACTTCCTGCTCTGTTTCCAATGTGTGACAATAAGTAAGTACAACTCTTAATAGCAATTGGAGGAATAATTCTTAGTGACCCATGTAATAGAACCACATCACTCATGTTTATGAAAAATAAAATAGCATAGGCCTGAACTAAGCAATGCGTCTGATACAAAGAAATGTGAATGTCATATGGACTCAAAATAAGCTTAATTAAAAAACGGTTGTGGTGGTCGTACTGGAGAGTTGCCGAGGTGTATGGTTTGTGCACCAGTGCAGATAAGTTCTCGCTTGTGGAGGGAAACATATGTTGTGAAATAGACCTTTCCCTTTAAGGTTCTTATAGAACAGCGTCCCTGAGCGCTTTAGATAGAAGAGAAGCGGGAATGGGCCTTGGTCAATGGTGGGTACAGGAAAGGCTACTCTGTGTCTCTGCACCTTCGCGTTCCCACTCCATGTCCTAGGAGGTCACTTTCATCCTCTCTGCCTCCTGCAGCCAAATCAACATGTTCATGCTCTTTCCCTGGGGTAAGTCTTCTTCTGGGCTCCTGTCCTCCCTCCACCTCTTGCCCTGTTTCTGCTCACACTACTTCCTAAAACCAGGGAAATGATAACATTGAGAGAAATCAAATCAAAGCCTTGGAGGATTGGGTGTCTTCAGAAAATAAACCTTTCGAGATTCTTTTAACTCTCTGGCCAAAATGGAAGAAAAGGAACAGTCTAGATCCCTTCTTAGCACTTTAGGGCCAGGTCTCAAGGCAAGGAGCATAAAACAAATACTAGGAATAAATGAAAGCTCTGCTACAAGTGGCACAGCAGGGAGCTTCCATTTGAATCAGCATTAATTTCTGCAGAATTGGAGGTCAGCAGCAATCTATTTACCAGTCCTCGCGCTCAGCACAATTACCATGCTATGCTAAGCACAGCAGAGCATTGGCTTGTATGAGAAGATGCCCAGAGGAAAAGAGGACTGGAGATGTTTAAAACAGATTTGTTTCTTCCAAGGCTGTAATTTGAAATCCTTTCATTCTAAAGATGTGCCTGTATACCGCGATGGAGCGAACGAAAGCCCGGCATCCCCGTTACAATGTAGTCGTGCATCTCACTTACTGGAAAGGCTTAATCAGCACAGGGAAAAGCAAGATGTCAGACATCTTGAGGCTTTGCTTACTTGTCAGCTGCAAGATCGATAGAATGCATATACCATTCCTTGCCACACTCCACAGAATGTGTTTGCAAAAGGAGAATAACTTTACTCTGGAGCTATTCTCCTCACATTGTACAACACTCGGGAGAGGACACTTGAATCGTGGCCCCAGCTGGCTCAGCTGCTCCTGTTCAACCTGCCAGGTGACATCATTCTCTTGCTCAATGGTGTTCATCGAAACAGTAGGCCTTAGGGTCAGGAGCCATTTCCAATCCATTCAGACAACGAGGAGTATAGTTATTTTAGGGACTATGTAAATGAGGGCTGAAGTCTCCACTCTTCAATGAGTTCATTAATTTAGGTGCATTATTATATCTGACAAAAACAAGCACAGAACAAGGATGTATGAACAGAACCTCACAGCCAGCAAATATAGACTAGCATTTGCCCTCCTGTAGTCTCCGTTTAGCTACAGAATTCAGCTCTGATCACACTGCTGCTGAACTTACTATAGACGTTCTGATGGGGTACTTCAGAAGCCGTTTATAATGCTGCTGACAGCTTGTTAAAGAGAAGATCCTCCCACTACCAGTCTCACTGAAGCTCTTCCTCCTCATTGAGAGTATATAGAATTTTTAGAGGAGGCCTCTGAACTTTAGAACATACAAATAAAAATGACTTCATTTTAAATGAATTACATAAATAAAACTTTGCAATGACTCCTACAATTTACAAATTTTATAAGTAACTCTTTTCTTTAAAAACAACAGTTTCATCTAAAGATACTTTTATGCTATCATTAAGTTTATGGCAGATATGATGAGAAATAAGATCCCAGCTTACAAAGCCTAAATCACACCTGTTGGTGCAGTGGACACGCAGACACAATAAAGACGCATGGTTTGGAGGCCTCAGGAGCATGCTTGAGAATCAGAGCATGTTTTTTCCTTTCAACATTGTCCCTGTATCTTGGGTGATGGAAGAATTTGGATCAGTGGGGTATGCAGGTGAGACAAAGCAGCGTCATTCACTATTAATCCAGCAGTAGTAATCAGCTTTGCTGCATTTCTTAAGAGGAATTAAGTTTAATGGTTTTATATGTTAAGTTCAACATGTGTTCCTATCAATAAAGATGGCACTATCTTTGTCATGTGTAACCTGTGACAATAGGGTCTGCTTCCTCCCTCCACCATTGTGTCACAAATCATTACTAGTTCTACCAAATCTTACTTTTGAAAGTTTATAACTCGTCCCTCTTGCTAACCACCTTTTGGATATCCATTTTTTCCACTGGGACATGAACTATCTCATTATAATTCTGTCATCTCTAATAAATATCTCCTTAACTTTATAGTAGGAATGGTCAACATGAAATGAGACTATGGCCATAGAATATTTCACAGCTCTACCACAGATACAAGCAAACTCTTCGGTCTTGTATCTCTACTTCTTCCCGCCAGCTCTTCACTACTCCCTGCTAATCTATGCTGCTTTAGTGACACCATATTACCTCTACTTCCCTTATCATCTCAACCTATCTCTTCTTCAGTTCTCTGCTAGCTCCCAATATTTTCCAGGAATATTTTCCTCAAACCCAAGACTGGGCTATGATTCCCTCTCCCAACAATTCTCTTCATGCAACATAACCCCATTACACTCAACAAATAAAAATTTATTTTGAGCTCTTCTCTGAAACCAAATTCTTCCTGAAAAAGAAGGACTGTAAAGATACTTAGTAGTTTCTTCTCCCTTCTTTTTCAGTCACTGCATTTAGAGTCATCTTCCAGAAAGTCTACCTCTGATCATCTAAATCACTGTCAATAGTCTTGATAACTCCTATTCTTTTCTCTCATAGTACTTCCCAGGTTGTAATCATTTCTTGTCATTTATTTGTTTATAGTTCATATTACCACAAAAGATGTTAATTCTTTGAGAACAAAGTTGGTTTTTTTTATGGTTTGTTCATTCTATTGTATGGACACAACCTAAGAAAGTACCTAGCATGTTGCAGCCTTTAAATGGATATGTGTTCTCAAAAGCTTGTCCAATTAATGAAGAGTAGATGGATTTTAGACAGATAAGCACATAACAGGAGTTCAGTAAATGAGTCAAACTTGAATTGGTCTATGATAAGTTCATCAGGTTTCTCTAAAGGAGAAGAATTAATAGAATGAATAGGTATCATATATATGTATGCATTCAGAAATATGTATTCAAACAATATATATTCACACACACACATATGAGTTCATGAGGCTAGATGCCTTAGTCCCAATCTTGTGTTGCAAACATGGAGGTTTCTGGAGAACTACTGGAGCTTTGTTGTCACTAGCAAGTTAGAATTCTAGATCTATGTTGGAGAAGGAATCTGTATCAGCAGCAGTGGCATCAAGTCCAATGAACTTGTCAGCAAGAGGGCAGGCCAAGTGACCAAAAGGTGAAATGAATAATCCTCCTTCCATTCATCGTCCTTTGTCATCTGGGCTGCTACCAAAAGATGTGAACTCTATCCGGAATGGGTGTTGGTATGGCAATTAAGGCAATCTGAACAGTTCCTCAGTCGAGGCTCTGTACTTCGGTGATTCTAACTTATACAAAGTTGATTTGAGAATCAGCCATCATCCTATTTGTAACAAATTAGCAGGGTTCAGGCCACTGACTGTGTCCAGCTAACGTTTTAAAGCTTTGGCGAATGCTAGTGCACAGTAGTCTCTGGGACCACCCTCTTCCTTCAACAGTCACCTCTGGACCTAACTGTCATTCTCACACTTACTATTTCAGTACATCTCATTCTGTGAGCACTTTTATATCTATAGGCCCTAGCAATATTCTTTGTATTCCCTTGGTGTTCATTCCACTATCCTCTTTGAAGAGAATGTGATTTCCCCAAATAAAGCAGCAGTGGAAGAAACATAATCTCTGAAGAATCACTCTATGTTCCATATCCATCTTCATAGGATTCGCTTCTTTTTCCATGTCTCCTCAGTTATGAAGTAGTGTGATGCCTCTTTTCTCCTTTAAAGAAGTTCACTGAATATCTTGTGCAAACACTCAGTCGGGTGTGACCTTCAAACACAGAGTTGTCATTCTATGAGCTATTTAAGAATTACTGTTGCATATTTTGTTTTTGTTTTCTAGTAGTGATGGCAATACACCCATAATATATTTGAAGCATCTTGCTCTGAATTGCCTAAGGTCACTTAATCTTAGGTCTATAAACATTTTCATTTTGAATTGTAACATCTTCCTTTATTATTATACTGTTGCATTTAATAGGGCAGTGGGGAGCACAGGCTAAAGAAAATTAGATTCTTAACCGTTTATGATGATGACATCCATTTGTTTGTGATCCCCATCATTAGGGTAGGAAGCTGTTATTGTGACAATGTGTCCTTGTGGGGTACATGCAAGGTTTGAATTTGCTCATCAGTTTCCTGTTTACCAAAAAATGCTTCAGTAGCTGTGTTCAGCACCTATTTATTGAGCAATTATGCATAGAAAGATGTTGTAGTGGATAGTTCTAGTGCTGTTTAAAGAGGACTAAAGACCAGAATCTCTTCAACTGGGATCCAGCTAAAATGAAAGCTTAAGGACATTATAGAACAATGCAATGTATTTACAAATGAAAGTCATATTTTACTCTTAGCACCTCCACAACCCATAGATTGAGTTTAATCATAATCTCAAGTAGAAAAATAACATGAGTTTGGAGAGATGATTCAGCAGTTAGGAAACACATGCTGTTCTTAAAGAGGACCCAGCTTCTATTCCCAGCACCTACAAGATAGCACACAATTATTTGGAACTCCAGTTCTAGGAGAGGACTTCTGTAGCCACCATGCATACACACACACACACACACACACACACACACACACACACACACACACACACAAACACACAGAGACAACACACACACGCACACGCACACACACATACCTCTCTCTCTCTCTCTCTGTGTGTGTGTATGTGTGTGTGTGTGTGAGCATGTCTGTCTGTGTGTGTATAGTATTTTTTAAAAGTTAAAGAAAACATCATCAAGGATAATTAACATGGAGAAAATAAGATGTTACCTTTCAGATTCAGACTTAATTGAACAATTCCTCACAATTTAGTTTATAGTGCTAGATTTTCTTATATATGTAAGTGACATAGTAGAAATGCAAATGTTGTAAAAGATTATTCTGAAGAAAGCCAGCAATATGGATTTGCAGATTGGTAAAAGCAATGCTTATAAATGACATTAAAATGTGCTCCCCCATTTAAAAATACTTAATAGACACAAATCCTTTATGAATATAAAATATGAGCATAAATTTTAAAATTTTTGTTTTCAAATGAATGACTGTGCGACTAATGAGAGGTTGTCATAGGTTGGAAGCCACAGCTTCCTGTTTTTTATAGTACATAAACTTTAAAAAGTTATGAAGTCTAAATTAGCTACCACTATGAACTATGCTGGTTTCAAGAAACAAGTGAAGATATTTAAGCAGAAATTTGCCTTCAATATTGCAATCACTGAGCATCCAAAATGTGAAGAATTCTACTGCATATGTCTGTTCCCAATTGTCTTACACTTCATTGCTGTGAAGACACATCATGATCACAAGAAAACATTTAACTAGGGTTGGCTTAGAGTTTCAGAGGTTCAGTCCATTATAATCATGGTGGGAATCGTGGCAGCATGCAGGTAGACATGGCGCTAGACGATCCAAGAGAGTCTATGTCTTGATCTGAAGGCAGCTAGAAGGAGATTATCCTCTGCTGGCAGCCAGGAGGATGGTCTCCTCCTCACTAGGCAGAGTCTGAACATAGGAAAAGACCTCAAAGCCTGCTTCATCAGTGACACATTTCCTCCAACAAGGCCATGCCCACTCAAATAAGTGCACACCTGCTAATAGTGAGACTCCCTATAAGTCAAGCATTCAAACACATTGGTTTATGGGGACCATATCTACAAATCACCACACTGAACTGACTAAAGGTGGTGAACACAGAATTGATGGATCTTCAGAACCTGTTTTATGAAACTTAAATGAAGATGGCAAACAATGAGTAGAATTTCCTTGGTACCCTGGGGTCCACCCTTAAATTAAACTAATTTAACTTCTTCACACAGTCAACTGACAAATGTGAAAGAACTAAAAATGTGATAGTAACAAAATGAACATCATTTCTTTGTATTCTTCTTATGATAACTTGAAAGTTCACAGTGAATTTTGCTGGTGTGTTGCCTAATAGACAGAGTAGGTAGTTTAAGAGTAATAATTAAAAGGACCCACTGGATAGTATGATTGAAAATCTAGACTCTTTTTTTCAGAGTGCCAAAAACACTATCCAAAATGGTATAAGTTCTTTAAATGTGCATTCCTAAATTCCATTCAGCTCTTGTTAAGGCTGCCATGATTTTAATTGATCAGGATAGGCCCTGCAACAGTACCAATCTCTTTAGTTGTTTAATATAAACAGTCTGCAGTAAAGAACCTCTCTGCCTTCAACATCTTAGTATCCAAACATTATACAAAGAACAAAAGGGTCATTGAGACTCTTTTAATGGTGTTTTTCTTTCAGTAATTACTTTTTAATGTTTGATACAATTAAATTATTCTCCACTTGTGTTTCCTTCATTCAAACCCTCTGATATATCCCTACCTCCTCTGTCAGATTCATAACTTCTTTTTTCATTAAAAAATCTCATGTACAAAAATGTATATGTATTTGTACATCCCTAAAAAAATAGGTATAATCTACACCACACAGGTTCTCAACCTTATACACAGAACTACAGCCAAATAATGTTGATATTCGGCAAAAACTTAGGCTCCTGCAGGTTTTATAACCCAACTAAGAGTAATCATGAATGTTTCATAGCCCTTTATGAAATCTGTAAAATTCTTAAGGCTTAAAATGTGAAAGAAAACAAAAGTTCACAGAATAAATATTTATTTAAGTTTCCTAGTGTTTAGTGTTGATGAATATGAACATTAGTTTACTATGCAGTTCCTAACACTATAATTATAAGAATGATTGACTTCTTAATGAGACATACACTTCTTTAAGATAATGGTATACAGGTCGAATGCATGCAAAAATGAGCACTCTATGTTGATATAACAATTTTAAAAAAAATTCTCAGCTGAGGAATATTAAATGGCTGCAAAGCACCTAAAGAAATAGTCAACATCCTTAGTCATCAAGAAAATGCAAATCAAAACAACCCTGAGATTCCACCTAACACCAGTCAGAATGCACAAAATCAAAATCTCAGGTGACAGCAGATGCTGGTGAGGATGTGGAGAAAGTAACACAACTCCCAGATGTCCTTCAACAGAGAAATGCATAGAGAAAATGTGTTAAATTTACACAATGGATTTTCATTCAGCTATTAAAAAATGACTTCATGAAATTCTTAGGCAAATGGATGGAACTAGAAAATATCATCCTGAGTGAAGTAACCCAATCACAAAAGAAAACATATGATATGCACTCACCAATTTTAGCCCAAAAGCTTGTAATACCTAAGATACAATTTACAGAAAGCATGAAACTCAAGGAGAAGGAAGACCAAAGTGTAGATGTTTCAGTCCTTCTTAGAAGGGAGAACAAAATACTCACAGGAAGAAATATAGAGACAAAGTATGGAGCAAAGACTGAAGGAAAGGCCATTCAAAGACTGCCACACATGGGGATCCAATCCACACGCAATCACCAAACCCAGTCACTATTTCTGATGCCAAAAAGTGCATGCTAACAGGAGCCTGATATTGCTGTCTCCTGAGATGCCCTGCCAGAGCCTGAGAAATATAGAGGCGAATGCTTGCAAACAACCATTGGACTGAGAACTGGGTCCCCAGTGGAGGAGGTATAGAAAGGACTGAGGAACCTGAGAGGATTTGCAATCCCATAGGAAGAACAATATCAACCAACCAGACACCACAGAGCTCCCAGGGACTAAACCACCAGTCAAAGAATACACAGGGCTCCATCCACATATGTAGCAGAAGATGGCCTTGTAGGGCATCAGTGGAAGGAGAGGCCTTTGGTCTTGTCAAGGCTAGATGCCTCAGTGTAGAGGAATGTCAGGACAGAGAGGCAGAAGGGAGCAGGTAGGTGGGGGAGCAACCTCATAGAGGCAGGGGTTGGGAGACAGGATAGGGGAGTTTCTGGAGGGGAAAACAACCAGGCAGGGCAATAATATTTGAAATATAGATAAAGAAAATATCCAGTAAAAACTAAAAAAAAAAAAAAACCAGAAAAAAAGAATTTTTAGTTGTTCGTTTCAAAGAAACCAGTTTACATTTCTAACCTCATTTTTTCCAAAAGAATGTGATAAACCACTTACCCATATTTTTATTCTTAAAGTTTTAAGACAATTTGAGAAATTTTAGTAATTTTCAAAAAGCTGTTTAATGGATTGAGCAAGGATTAGAAAATGATATGGTCATTTTTAATGAAAACTGTGACCAATGCGAAACAACAAGGAATAAATTAATCATAATTAATAAAGTAACTAAATTATTTAAACCTAAACTAATCTTGGTAGTCATCACCAATCAAGCTGATTTATATATATATATATATATATATATATGTATATATATATATATATTGACATTAATACTGGCAATGTTCGCTATTCACAGGTTCATGGATTCATATAACACATTGTAATAGATATCATAGTAGAATTATGATCTGCATCATAAAAATTTGGGCACATGGAATGTTAATGAAGGTTTAAAATCAAGTACAAGTTTTTACTATATTATCATTTTATTACTTTTGAACTTTAAAACTAAGTTTAAAATAAGTGAAATTGTGTGAACTGTAAAATATATATTTGTCGTGTTATTTTATGACTTCAACTTCATTTTTAATTTGAAGAACTAAACACATTTGAAATATAAGATGATATTATCTTAATCTTAAATCTTAGCAATTTAAATTTGTATTAGGAATTTTTAAAGTTCCAAGTTATACAATTGTAGAAAATTTTTAGATGCTTAAAATTTTAAATACATGGGCTATGCATTCAGAATTGTAAATTTTCACTTAAAATATTTGAGATACCATTTTAAGTTTATCACATACTCTAAGTATAAAAATGCCATATGTTCTGGTTCATAGCTATGTGTTCTTTTAATAAAAATATTCAAACTATATTGTTTCCATATTTTAGATTTCATAGTAACCATTATAAGTTTCAACAAATTTCTATATTGAGTTTTTATGAAAGCATGACTCACTTATACACATTTAAGTTGGAAAGTTTGTAAAAGTGAAAAACGTTAGTGTCACAGTAATTTTGACTCAAAATTCAAATGTTTTCTTGTCAAGAGAAAATTATCAACAAATATTTCTTAAGCACTAAAGAATCCTGAGTCTTACTAATCTCTGTGAATATGAAATATGAAATAGGATTTAATTCTATGTCAAGGATCCAGTATAGGCTTTCTAAAAGAAGTTGCTTTCATTGATATAAGTCACAATTTAAGACAATATACTTCCACAAATCTAAATCAAAATATAGGAAAGATAAGATTTTTAGAAGCCAGTTACAAAGCACAGATAGCAGAAAGAGCAGAGAGGGTCACAGCTACCAATCACTATTTGTAAATGAGGTAATCAGTAACAGACCTGCCAGCTGGGCAGGACTGAAATGGTTTGTGAGTACAAAGTAAGCTTATTTAAACACTCTTGTTGCAAAGTCTGGCACCCTTATGATTTCTGATACACACATATTTTTTTTCCTGATTTCTTTCCAGAATGCTCTGGGCCATTGGGAATTGAAGGTGGGATCATATCTAACCAGCAAATCACAGCATCATCTACCCACCGAGCTCTTTTTGGACTCCAGAAATGGTATCCCTACTATGCTCGGCTTAATAAGAAGGGCCTTATAAATGCCTGGACAGCTGCTGAAAATGACAGATGGCCGTGGATTCAGGTAACAGAGGGATCAGACGAAGCCATTTCCCAAAATGTCAGAATAATCATGGAAGTACATTATGGAGAATTGGCTGTGATTCTTTCTTATACTTAAAATACGATTTAGTTTAGAATAAAACTGGTTCAAATTTCTGAAAATATGTGAAGAACATGCACATTCTCTGTCTGAAAATGTAAAAAAAAATCAAGACGAAAGCAGGTTTAGCAAAAATATACTCTTTTAAGTTATATTAAAGAAAGAGATTTTTATCATTTGCATAAGTTTATTCATAATGTGTTAATATTTAGCAACAGATTCTGAGACAAAAAAAGTAACAATTTCATCTGTGTAGTTTTTGTGAGAAATAGTTTCCATGAGCAAATAAATATAAAGTGCACATCAGATCTTGATAATATCCAACTGTCTGCGGAACACCTTTTACAAATGAGAGAATTTTAATTCATCGCGCCCTATATCCTCATTGGCCAGCTGATCTTAAAACAGAAGAAAACAATGCAATGATCTATTAAATGTTTTGCTGGAGAAGAAACATCATAGCAAAACTGATCACCCATATTCTGTCCACTTAATCTTCCTGAGCACTCAAGTAAAAGCAGAAATTAGCTGTATTAGGAAGACAGAAAAGGTGATATGATTTCTGTGAAATGTTATTCTTTTCTTTATGCGATTCCTTAAAATAGTCACTATCTAACAAATCAAAATGGGAGCAGATGCTAAATGGGAGAAAAGTCCAGTATTCTGAGGATCAGGGTAATCATGTTGAAACTACATGAAGTCAGGAAATTTTTGATATAAAGTGATTTTGAAAATAGCTTCAACTGGTCTAGATTTTCAAGAACAGCATAATCAAGGACAGTACATAAGAATCTAGCAAATAGCATGTAGAAAATCAAGACAAGTGCGTTATTAGAGAAATTCATTTAAATCCAGTGTGAGAGTTTGCAAATGCTGTAGGGTTATTCTAAATGGTTTCTGCCACATTTTGTTGCCATGGAGTCCTCTGAAAGAATTTTATTAGATAAATAATCTTTATACCATAATTTGAATCAGAGAAGCATGAAACATTTTATTTTACATTATTAAGTATAACATATTTAAAGATTTATCTACAATCATTAATAGCAACAAATTTATTTTGTCGTTGAGTAGAAAGACTTTCCTACTTCACAACTAAGCCAAATTCTTCCAGTGGATGTCTTTGTTGGGGTCTCATATGTACATTAGCTACATCTCATTTATCGTCACAAAGATAAACAGTTGCATAAAGTACATTTTTTTTGTTTGTCAATTTAGGTTGGTCTGCATTTGTTGACATTAACTCAGAAGTTACAAGACTATTTCACTCTGTGGCTACCTATGCACAAAAAGTACCAGATTATAGCAACACTATATCTATAACATGTTGGCAGCAAATGAATAAAAACCCACTTAGGGTTTAAAATTTATATATTATGAAACACCTATGTATAATCTGATACTGATCTTTCTAGACACACTTTAGCCCTTCTACTTGTCCAGTCTCAAAAACTTCTATAGAACTGCAATAAAATAACCCTTAAGAATAAAATATAAAAGTACACATTAAACATAAAATTATATTTAAAATAAAACACAATATACAAATTAAAGTTTATTTACAGTTTGAAAATTTCATATATGAGTAATGAGTTTCATATTTACATGATTACCCACCAATTTTATTTGTTTTACAATTCTTCCCATCTGATTGCTTCACAATTCATGGCCTTTATTCTTTAATTTGAATAATTTCATATATAAGCATAATAGTTTAGAAATACAGTTTGTTGATTTTATTTTGTGTTGCCCATCTGTGTTGCTCATGGCTGGCCACTCGGTATTGGATAACGTATCTAGAAACTAGTCCTTGGGGAAACTGATTCTCCCTCTTTCACAATGGTTAATTGCTAATAGCTCGTTATCCAGGGATGGCGTCTTGCAAGATATCCTCTCTCAATGTAGACAAGCAACTTGGTGTGGTCACTTTCAGGTCTTCCTTCTTTTTGACAACTATATTGTTGAGATATTATGGGTGCAGATTATTTGACATATAAAGAAAACATTATCTCCCATGAGATGTTCTGAAACTCTTGTTCTCAGAATCGTTCTACTCTTCCTTATGGGAATCTTGTAAAACTGTAAGTGTATTGGACACATGGTATATGTATTGAACATGTCTGGACATTCAATGGATTGTTGTTCTTAGTCTTTTGACCAGTTGTGACTTTCCACAATAGTCTTTGTTTCAGAAATAAATGTCAACGACGAGGGGTGAAAACTGAACTTACCTGTTGGTATAAAGATAAATATTGAGAATGTAGTTAGGAACTCTAGTGGTTTAGGGAATTGGTAGCAGAAGATTCTTTCCAAATTTCATGGCCTCGCCGGCCACATACGCACTGGGTTAAGCATCCATTACCAGACATGTATTCTCTCCTCCTGAATCCAATTAAATGGTTGTTGGTCACCTCCAGGACATAAATGCTGCTATAGCTAATTGGGAATATCTTGAAGTTCAGGTCATTATTTTGGTTCCATGGCTTGTAGATAGTATAGCAAGTTTGAGCCAGTGTTTTTTTTTTTCTCTCTCTCTCTCTCTTGGAAGCTTGCATCTCATTTCTAAAACCACAAAAGCTACTCCTCAGGCAGGAGGCATGCAAGGTGATCTGAGCTTGATTTTTCTACGTCCTTGCCCAAGGTGTCTTTAGCAGTCAGGTCTTATCTTCAGTTTCTGGGAAGAAACAAGGGCATAGGCAATAAACTGTATTTCAGGGGTTTTGTGAAGTCACCTGACAAACGTACTAGGATTTTGGCTAATCTATGGCTTTTTAAGAGCTCTTTATCACCTTGAATTGTGTACCTTGATTAATGTGCGTGTGTGTGTGTGTGTGTGTGTGTGTGTGTGTGTGTGTGTAACTAAATCATTTTCCATGGGTTTTTCAAACATCCTAGTGCTATTTGTCCTTTCTTCCCTCTTCCTCTGTATTGCCTCTCTCTCCCTCCCTAGGTACGTCCGGCACCTATTTCCTCATATTTTTTCCATAGAACCTGTATCCTAATATCCTCCTCTCCTTCCCTTTGCTTCCATCATTTCCCATTATTTTCTTGCTTAAATGGCTTTTCCAGGATAAACATTCACATGTAAAGATTTAGAGCTAGGATCCACAAAGAAGAGAGCATGATTGTTTGTTTTTAGGGTCTAGGTTAATTCATCCAGTATATTTCCATCTTCAAATTTCATTTTAGTTTTCTTTATCTTTGAGTATATATCATATGCTGTAAATGTACCACATTGTCATTACCCATTACTTAAAGAATATTTAACTTTTTCCCATTTCTTAGCTATTGTGAATGAAGAGGCGATGAGTATGGCTGAGGAAGAATTTGTAGAGTATAATGTTGGTTCCTTGGGCCAAACTTAAATATACTCAGCATTTTTTAAGTTAAAATATTTTCTTTTTTAATTTATCAATCATTTGTTTACATTTCAAATGTTATCCCACTTCCTGGCCTCCCCTCCACAACTCCCAACCCATGCTCTTCTCCTCCACTTTACCTCTATGAGGGTGCTCCCCAACCCTCCCACCCACTCCTGCCTCACCCCTCTAGTACCCCCTGTGGCATCAAGCATCCACAGGGCCAAGCATCTTACTTCCCACTTATGCCAGATGAGACACTCCTCTGCTACATTCGTAGCAGGAGCCATGAACCAGCCCTTGTATACTCTTTTGTTGGTGACTTAATCCCTGGGAGCTCTGAGGGGTCTGGTTAATTGATACTGGTTGTTCTTCCTATGGGATTACAATTCCCTTCAGCTCTTTTAGTCCTTCCCCTAACTCTTCCATTGGGATCCTCAGGCTCAGACCAATGGTTAGCTATGAGTATCTACATCTGTCTTAGTCAGGTGCTGGCAGAGCCTCTCAGAGGACAGCCAAAGCAGGCTCCTGTCTGCAAACACATCATGGTATCAGCAATAGTTTTGGAGTTTGGTGTCAGGGTGTCAGGGGATGGAAATCATCACATTGTGGGGCAGTCTCTGGATCGACTTTCCTTCAGACTCTGTTCCATTTTTGTCCCTACATTTCCTTTAGACACAGACAATTCTTGGTTAAAAATTTGAGATGGGTGGTGGCCGCATCCCTCCACTGGGAACCATGTCTATCTACAGGAAATAGACTCTTCAGGTTCTATCTCCCTGCAATTAGGTATTTTGTCTAAGGTCATCCCTATGGGGTCCAAGGATCCTCTACCATCCCTGACCTCTGGGACTTTCTAGTGGTTCCACAAGTTCCCCAACCCGCACTGATACTTGTTCCTATTTATTCTCCTGGCCCTCTGGACTTCTCTCTTGCCTCTTCCCATATCGGGTCCTAACCCTTCTTAGCCTTCACTTTGCACTTAGGTCCCTCCCTTCTTCTCCATACCATGTTTATTTTGTTTCCCCTTCTAAGAAGTTTTAAAGCCTCCATGTTTTGGCCTTCCCTCTTGTTAAGCTCCATATGTTCTGTGAGTTGTATCATGGGTCTTCTGAACCTTTGAGCTAATATCAATTTATCAATGAGTGCATACCACGTGTGTTTTTTGGAATCTAGGTTACCTCACTCAGGATGATATTTTCTAGTTCCAACCATTTGTCTGCCAAGTTCCTAATGTCCTCATTTTTAATAGCTAAGTAGTATTCCATTGTGTAAATATACCACATTTTCTGTATCCATTCTTCTGTTGAGGGACATTTGGCTTAATTACAGCCTCTGGTGATTATAAATAAGGTTGCTATGAACATAGTGGAGGCCCTGTTCTTGGTATATGTTGGAGCATCTTTTGAGTATATGCCTAGGAGTGGTATAGCTGGACCTTCAGGTAGATTTAGTTCCATTTTTCTGAGGAACCTTCAGATTGCTTTCTAGAGTGGTTTTACCAGTTTGCAATCCCACAGGCAATGAGGGAGTGTTTCTCTTTCTCCACATCCTCACCAACATCTGCTGTCACATGAGTTTTTGATCTTAGCCATTCTGACTAGTGTGAGGTGGAATCTTAGGATTGTTTTGATTGGCATTTCTCTAATGACTAAGAAAGTTGAACTTTAGGTGCTTCTTTGCCATTTGAGATTCCTCAGTTGAGAATTTTTATTTAGCTCAATACCAAGGTTTTATTGGTTATTTTATTTATTTACTTTTTGAATGTTATCCCTCTTCACAGTTTCCCCTCCACCAACCCTCCATTCCCTCCCCTCTTCTCCTGCCTCTATGAGGGTGCTGTGCCACCTGCCTACCCACTCCTGTCTCAGAGCCTACCCATTCCCACTTTAGCACCCTAGCATTCTCATAGGCTGGGTCGTTGAGCCTCTGTAGGACCAAGGAGCTCCCCACCCATTGATGCCAAATAAGGCACTCCTCTGCTACATATCCAGCTGGAGCCTTGGGTTTCCATATTTTTACTCTTTGGTTGGTAGCTTAGTCCCTGGGAGCTCTGAGGGGTCTGATTGGTTGATCTTGTTTTTCCTATGGGGTTGCAAACCCCTTCAGCTCCTTTAGTGCTTGCCCTAACTTCCATTGCAGTCCCTGAGTTAAGTAAGACATTTGGCTGCAGCTATCTGCATCTGTATTGGTCAGGCTCTGGCAGAGCCTCTGAGGGGAGAACTATACCAGATTCACATCACCTAGCATTTCTTGGCTTTAGCAATAGTGTCTGGGTTTGGTGTCTCTAGGTAGGGCAGTCTCTGGGTGGCCTTTCCTTCAGTCTCTGCTCCCCTCTTTGTCCCTGCATATCCTTTTGACAGGAGGAATTCTGTATTAATATTTTTGAGATGGGTGGGTGGCCCCATCCCTCAACCAGAGGCCATGCCTGTCCACCAGATATGGTTTCTACAGGTTCTATCTCCTGTTTGTTGGGTATTTTGGCTAATGTCCTCCCCATTGGGTCTTGGGAACCTCTTAGGTCCCTTATAGCAATCTTGTTTATAATGGCCAGAAGCTGGAAGAACCCAGATGTCCCTCAACAGAGAAATGGAAACAGAAAATGTGGTACATTTACGCAATGGAGTACTATTCCGCTATTTTGAAAAATGACAAAAATTTGAAAACAAATGGATGGAAAGTGAAACTATCACTCCAAGTGAGGTAGCCCAATGACAACAGAACACAAATGGTATATACTCACTGATAAGTGGATATTAGCCAGAAAAAAATGAAAAAAAGAAGACTTGGAATACCCATAATACAACAAGGGAGAGAGGGGAGTGAGGAAAAAGGGAGACCAGTTCAGATATGGAAGGAGATAGGGGAGAAGTACAGAGGGTCAGGATTTTGAAAGAAGGTCTGTAGGGGAATGGGAACAGGGAGTAGGCACTAGAAAGTCCAAGTACTGATTTTTATATTGGTTGATTTGGTTTTCTGGAGTCTAACTTCTTCAGTTCTTTGCATATTTGCCCTCTATTGTATGTAGGGTTGGTAAAGATGTTTCCCAATCTGTAGATTACCATTTTGTCCTAGTGACACTGTCCTTTGCCTTACAGAAGCTTTTCTGTTTCATGAGGTCCCATTTGTCAATTGTTGATTTTAGAGTCTGAGCTATTGGTGTCCAGTTCAGGAAATTTCCCCTGGCCAATGAGTTCAAGGCTCTTTCCCACTTTCTTGTCTATTACATTTAGTGTATCTGATTTTATGTTCAGCTTCTTGATCCACTTGGATTTAAGCTTTGTTCAAGGAAATAAATATTGAATCAGTATGCATTCTTCTACATGCAGGTTGCCAGTGAGACTAGCACAACTTGTTAAAAATGTTGTCTTTTTTCCACTGGATGGTTTTGGCTTCTTTATCAAAGATCAAGTGACACAAGGGTATGGGTTTATTTCTGGGTCTTCAATTTTATTCCATTTATCTACCCGTCTGTTTTTGTAGCAACGCCATTTGATTTTTATCACTATTGTTTTCTAGTACAAGCTTGAGGTCACAGATGGTGGTGATTCCTCCAGAAGATTTTTTTACTATTAAGAATTGATTTTGCTATCCTGTTTTGTTTTGTTTTGTTTGCTTTGTGTTGTTATTCTAGATAAAGTTGAGAACTGCTCTTTCTATCTCTGTGAAGAAATGAGTTGGAATTTTGATGGGGATTGCATTGAATTTGTAGATTGTTTTTGTTCTTCTGAGGTCTTTGATTTGCTAGGTTAGAGTTACCCCAAGATATTTTATATTATTTGTGACTATTGTAAAGGGTTTTGTTTTCCTAATTTCTTTCTCAGCCTGTTTATCTTTTGAGTAGGGGAAGGCTACTGATTTGTTTGAGTTAATTTGACATCCAGCCACATTACTGAACTTGTTTTTCAAGTGTATGTGTTCTCTGGTTGAATTTTGGTATTGCTTATGTATACTATCATAGCATCAGCAAATAGTGATACCTTCATATCTTCTTCTCCAATTTGTATCGTTTTGACCTTCTTTTGTTGTCTGGTTTCTGTAGGTAGAACTTTTAGTACTATATTGAATCAATTGAGAGAAAGTAGCAGCCTTTTCTTGTACCTGATTTTAGTGATATTGATTCAAGTTTCCTCCATTTAATTTAATGTTGGTTGTTGTTTTGTTTTATATTACTTTTCTTATGTTTACATGTGTGCTTTGAATTCCTGAGGTTTCTAAGTCTTTTAACATGAAGGGATGTTGTATTTTGTCAAAGGCTTTTTCAGCATCTAATTAGATGCTAATGTGATTCTTTTCTTTGAATTTGTTTATGTAATAGATTGTGTTAATGGATTTCAGTATATTGAAACATCCCTGCATTCCTGGAATGAAGCATACTTGATCATGTTGGATGACTGTTTTGATATGTTGGATTCGGTTTTTGATAATTTAATCGAATATTTTTGCATCAGTATTTATAAGAGAAATTGGTCTGAAGTTCTCAATGTTTGTGTGACTCAGGTATTTTGTCGTCATAAAATGAATGAGGTAGTATTCCTTCTGTTTCTATTTTGTGGAATAGTTTGAGTATTGGCATTAGGTATTCTTTGAAGGCCTGATAAAATTCTGCACTAAAATCTTTTGGCCTGGACTTTCTTATTTGTTTTTGTTGTACGTGTGTGTGTGTGTGTGTGTGTGTGTGTGTGTGTGTGTGTGTGTGTGTGTGTGTGTGTGTGTGTTGTTTGGTTGGTTGGTTGGTTGGGAGAATTTTCATGACTGCTTCCATTTCCTTAGGTGTTATGAGACAATTTATAACATTTACTTGATCCTCATTTAACTTTGGTACATGGTATCTGTCTAGAAAATCTTCCTGTTCATCCAAATTTTCCAGTTTCGTTGAATGTAGCCTTTTGTAGTACGATTTAATGATTTTTAAATTTTCTCTATACCTGTTGTTATAGCTCCCTTTTAATTTCTGATTTTGTTAATTTGGCTACTGTCTCTGTGACCTTTAGTTTAGCTAAGGGTTAGTCTATCTTGTTGATTTTTCTCAAAGAACCAGCTCTTAGTATTGCTGATTCCTTGTATGGGTCTATTTGTTTCTCTTTCTATTTTTAATTTATGTATTTATTTACAGTTCTGCCATTGCCCACCCTCTCCAACTCCCCCTTCCTACAATTTTTCACCCCATATCTCCTCCCCATTTCCCTGAGAGAATGCCTCCCCCCTCCTTCAGGTCTTAAGTCTAGACAACTCATGTATCTTCTCCCACTGAGGCCAGGTCAGGAAGTCCTCTGTTGTATATGTGTTGAGGGCTTAGGACCAGTTCCTGTATGCAGCCTGGTTGGTGGCTCAGTATCTGTGAGCTCCCAGGGGTCTCGATAAGTTGAGACTGCTGGTCGTCCTATGTGTTTGCCCTCCTCATCTTCTTATACTATCGTTCCCCTAATTCAACCATAGAAGTCCCCATTTACAGTCCAATGATTGGGTGTAAGTATCTGTGTCTGTCTCAGTCATTTGCTGATTGGGCCTCTCAGAGGACAGTTATGCTTGGCTCCTTTCTATAAGCACATCATAGCATCAGTAATGGTGTCAGGCCTTGGTATCTACCCATGATGTGGACCTCAAGTTGGATTGGTCACTGAACCACCTTGCCCTCTTTCTCTTCGCCATTTTTGTCCCTACAGTTCTTTTAAACAGGAAGTCTTCTGGGTTAGAAATTTTGACTGTGGGTTGGTAACACCATCCATCCATCCACTTGAGGCCCTATCTATCTCCTGAATCCACTCTTCAAGTTCCCTCTCCACCCTGTTGAGCACTTCATCTAAGGTCACTCCCATTGAATGCTAAGAGTCCCTCACCTCCAAGGTCTCTGGTACTTTCTCCAGGGTCTCTCTACCTCTCACCTTCTGAGGCTGCATACTTCCATTCATTCTGCTGGCCTCCTGGGCTTCTCTCCTGTGCTCCCACCACAATGCATGATCATGTTCCCCTTTTCTCTTCCCCATCGCCTCTCCTGCCCCAATCCCTCCCACCTTCTGTTTCTCATGATTATCTTCTTCCCAGTACCCTGCAACATTGAAACATTTTTATTTGTCCTTTCTGTTTGTTAACTTCTTGAATTCTGTGGGTTATATACTAAGTATTTTGTTACGTTTAGGGTAATATCCACTTATTGGCAGGCAGGCAAATGGATGAAACTAGAAAATATCATCCTGAATGAGGAATCCCAGACTCAAAAGAACATACATGATATGATCTCTTTGTTTCTAATTGATTGATTTCAGCTCTGAGTTTTATTATTTCCTCCCATCTACTCCTTTTGGGTGTGGTTTTGTTGTTGTTGTAGTAGTTGTTGTTGTTGTTCTAGAATTTTCATATGTTCTAGAATTTTCATAGTTGCTAGTGTAGGATCTCTCCAATCTCTTTATGAAGGTACTCAGTGCTCTGAATTTTCCTCTTATCACTACTTTCATTATGTCCTATAGATTTGGATATGTTATGCCTTCTTTTTCATTCTAGAAAGACTTTAATTTCTTTCTTCACTTCTTCCCTGACCATGTTATCATTGACTAGAGAGTTATTTAGTTCTCATGAGTTTGTGGGCTTTCTGTTGTTTTGTTGTTATTGAAAAGGGCCTTAGTCAACAGTAATCTCATAGAATATATGGAATTATTTCAATCCTCTTATATCGGTTGAGGCCTGTTTTGTGACAGACTATATGGTCAATTTTGGAGAACGTACCATGAGGTGCTGAGAAGAAGGTATGTTCTTTTGTTTTATGATGAAATGTTTGTGTATATATATATATATATTATTATTATTATTATTATTATTATTATTATTACATTTGGTTCATAACTTCTGTCAGTTTCACTATGTCCCTTTTTAGTTTTTGTTTCCATGATCTGTCCATTGGGGAAAGTGGGATATTAAAGACTCCCACTATTATTATGTGAAGATCAATGTGTATTTCGAGATTTAGTAATGTTCCTTTTAAAAATGGAAATGCCCTCACATTTGGGGTATACATGTTTAGAATTGAGAGCTCTTCTTGGTGAATTTTGCCTTTGATTACTATAAACTGTCTTTCCACATCTTGTTTGATAATATTTCATTGACAGTCTATTTTATTGGATATTAGAAGGGCTACTCCAGCTTGTTTCTTAGGACCCATTTGCTTGGAAATTTTTTTCCACCCTTTTAGTCTGAGGTAGTGTTTGTCTTTGGCACTGATGTTTGTTTCCTTTATGAAACAAAATGCTGGGTCTGATTTACTAAGCCAGTCTGTTAAACTATGTCTTTTTATTAGGGAATTAAGTCCATTAATATTGAGATATTTCAGAACAATGATTGTTGGTTCCTGTTATTTGTGTTGTTAGTGGTGATATTATGTTTATGTGGTTCTCTTCTTTTGAATTTATTGTGAGATGATGAACTTCTTTGTTTATTGTTAAGTGTAGTTTCCCACTTTGTGTTGGAGTTTTTCTTCTATTATCCTGTATAGGGTGGATTAGTGGAAATATATTGCTTAAATTTGTTTTTTTTTCATGGAATATTTTAGTTTCTCCATTAATGGTGATTGAAAGTTTTGTTATTATAGTAGCCTTGGCTGGCATTTGTGTTCTCTTAGAGTGTGTGTGACAACTGTCCAAGATCTTCTGTTGAGAAGTCTGATGTAATTCTGACACATTTGCCTTCATATGTGACTTGGCCTTTTCCCCATACAACTTTGAATATTTTTCTTTGTTCTGTACACTTGGTGTTTTGATTATTTTATTATCAGAGAAATTTCTTTTCTTGTCAATTCTATTTGGAGTTCTATAGGCTTCTTGTATATTTATGGACATCTCTTTCTTTAGGTTAGGGAAGTTTTGATCTATGATATTGTTGAAGATGTTTCCTGGCCCTTGGCATTGGGAATCTTCCTCTCTTCTATTCCTATTCTTAGGTTTGGTCTTTTCATTGTGTCCTGGATTTCTTGGCTGTTTTTGGTTAGGAGCTTTTTGCACTTTGCATTTTCTTGGCTTTTGTGTCAATGTTTTCTGTAGTGTCTTCTACACCTGAGATTCTCTCTTCTCTTTCTTGTAGTCTGTTAATGATAATTGTATGTGTGATTCCTTATCTGTTTCCTAGGCTTTCTATCTCCAGAGTTGTCCTCCGTTGTGATTTCTTTATTGTTTTTATTTCCAGTTTTAGATCCTGGATGATTTTATTCAATTCCTTTACTTGCATGATTGTCTTTTCCTGTATTTCTTTAAGGAATTTATGTGTTTCTTCTTTAAGGGCTTCTACCTATTTACTTGTTTTCTCTTGTAATTCTCGAAGGAGGTATTTATGTCCTTCTTAAGGTCCTCTATCATCTTCATGAGATGCGATTTTCGGTCAGAGTCTTACTTTTCAGGAGTATCCAGGGCTTGCTGTAGTAGTAGAACTGGGTTCTGATGGTGCCAAGTGGCATTGGTTTCTGCCGCATATGCTCTGATGCCTACCTTTTGCCATCTGGTTATCTCAGGTGTTAACTGTCCTTGCTATTTCTTACTGTACCCTGTTCCTCCTGTGAGACTGTGAGCCTGGTTATGATGGACCTCCTGGGAGTCAAGCTGTCTCTAGGTGTGGGAGAAGGTCTGCAGTGCCTTGGACTGAGTTGTGGGCAAGGAGGAACATGTGTCTCTGGCATAGCAGGTTAGATAATGCCTGCCTTTGTTGAGTCCCTTGAGGATCCCTGTTAGTCCAGGTATTGGGGGTAGGGAGTCTCTCACCTATGATGCTAGTTGTATTGGAGCTCCTGGGAATCAAGCTGTCTCTGGATGTGAGAGGGAGGCTACACTCATCATTTTTATGAAAAATATTTCATTCTATTTTTGGACCAGTTTATTGTGTACTTAACATAACACATTATTCTTTCTTTCAAAGTAAGATATTTATATATCCGTTGTCCTAGGAAAGCAATAATTGAATGGAACAAGAAAATGTTCTGCTCAGGAAGATTTAGATTAAAGATGAGCTGATCTTCTTAAACAGAATTCAGATTTATCTTACTTCTAAGAGGAATATGTTAATTACAATGAAGATAATATAATTTTTTTATGTGAAGTTGGTAATGAACTTGATATAAATCAGCAAACGCAAATGCAACATGTTTTGTAGAGGAAAGGTCACCTGCACACAATGAGTTAAAACTAAAGCTTCTTTACTGTTATTTAATATGCAGAGATTAAGTATGCTGAGGGGACATATTTCATTATTGTTTTCTTAAGAGTATCTTATTTCATGTTATTTTTCTAAAAAGAAATTATCAATTAGCTAAAACTCATACTTAAAAGACTGACTCTCACTAGGTACTAAATTATCTGTGTGTTGGAGAATTCTTTATTAAATTCTCCTGTTTCTTGATTCTCTTATTTGTATTCAGTATTTCAAGTGAAGCTTTTGAATATTTTGTTAAATCCACCTATAAATGCACTGTTCTCCTAATGTTCATGTGTATGACATAATATACTAATTTTTAGTATGCAATTTAAGTTTCTTCTTTGTCTTGATAAAATTAAAATTGCCAATTTAAATTTACATGCTGAGCATTTAATCATTGATGGCACCACAATGTTCATAATTCCTTCCGATTTAAAGGGTTGGTACTATAACTGTAATTCACATTTTTATTTTATTTTTATAAATTTTTTTGACCTTCCAACTCTTCACTTATATTTTTGAGCTATTTAATTGCAGCCACATCACACTTCAGATAATTAACACCCTAGGATATGAATTGATATTTCCTAATCATGTCTTAGAAATAGGAAATTTGAACAAAGTAGTATATCTTAGCCTTTTAGAATCTTTCATTTAAAAATCTAAAACATTTCTATTAACCATTTGCAGTTTTTGCTAACTAAACCTAGGCAAACTACTTGTTATTTATTTTTAAGATTCTTTTTTTTTATTCCTATACATTTTTTGGGAATATGTAATAGTGTTTCATTTCCTTCATTTCCTTTTTTTTCCTTTGAGGTAATTTTGGGTATCAAACTTCTAGCATTTCATTTATTCATACTATTAATAAACATTTACTGAACAGATGTTCTGATGTTGTGATTTACTATATCAGTTACTAAAACAAAGAAATGCAATGCTTATCTTTAAGATGTCCTGAGTCACCCAGTCTTGGAAGTCTTGGCTTCTGTCTTTGAGGTTATCCTGGGAGACTTAGAGTAAGAAGTTAGCATTATAGTCAGTAGTCAAGTGCTTGCCTGCGCCCTGGATTCAATCCATAGTACCTTTCCAGGAAGTTGGGGAAAACTCTGAGTATTGAGATGAAAAAACAAAGAAAGAACGCTAACAGGATAAAATACCTGAACTTGTCTCTTATAGCTCAGTAACTTAAACCAAAAACACAGCATTTTATCTTCTGCAAACATCTTTTTTAACAGTACTTTTTCAAACCTTAGGTTGAAGTAAGCATATTCCTGGAATGTGAAGAAATTCCCAGGATCATTTTCATTGCCTAAGTATATTGCTACATGTTGATATGTGTGTAGGGAGAAAATATGATATAATACTTAGAATTCCATTTGGAAACTAATTTACTTTTTGCCTCTGAGTTTGTACTGGTATTTTAACACTGATTAAAGTAGATTGGCTCTTTTCAGTTTTAAATAATCTATTTTACTTCCAAAAGTTGTAGCTATGGTCTTAATATGCTTCCGTCTCTTGAATCCTACTTTATGTAAGTGTAAAAGAAAGTCATTTCCTATATTTTAATGCACTCAGGATTTTAATAACCTCACCGTGAATGCTTTTCAGACCGGTTATCTGTCATCGTCACATTATGTTGTAAAAAGATTGCATCCCCCTGGAAAGCATCGTTTTTTGTTTATTTGTTTGTTTTGTCGTGGTTTTTTTCTGCTTCAGTTAAGATAACAGATAAAATTTTTAAAAAGGACAAATTTGATTGAGTGTGACAGTGGATCCTGGTTTCACTGCCTTGGAATCCCAGAGCTCTGACTTGAGAGGGAGGAAGGGAAAGGAGGAACAGTGCAATGAAGAGACCGTCAAGCAGCAGGGAGAGTCTGCCAGAGCGTTTGCTGGTAGTGTGCACAGCATTAGTGTCAGTAGGTTACTACGTAGTGCTCTGTAATTAGTTATGAAGAGTTTAACTTTATCCTCAGTAGGTGACTTGGTATTAGATATTAGTTCTGGAATAGTTAATGTTCCTAGATAACTCCTGGTTCTTTTGTATTAATGAAAAAAAAAAAAAAAACCAGTATACCAAAGAGAATTTTTCAACACAACTGAAAGTTACTTTAACACATTATATTATGTTTCCTGGCTGCAAATTGTTTGTTGGTCTTTCTCTCTCTCTCTCTCTCTCTCTCTCTCTCTCTCTCTCTCTCTCTCTCTCTCTCTCCCCATCTCTGTCTTTCCCTGCCTCTCTGTGTCTCTCTGCCCCTCTTTGTCTCTGTGTGTATGTCTCTCTTCTCCTTCTTCTCTTCCCTCTCTCCCTTTATTTCATTTTTGTTTGTTTTTAGTGTGTAACAGTGGGGCTGAGAGTGCTACAAAACAGTCTAATCATCACACGCATGTCCATAGTATCAGTTAAAAGACTTTGCACTTCCTTACTGTCCATCTCTCTCCTATACAGAAATCATCTGATGGAAAACCATCATGTTTTCGCCAATTTTAAATCCATTTTCATAACACTGTGAAAGAACTGGTAATGGATTCGTATGACTGATTACTGAAAAATAGGGATTATGGAACATAATAGATATATGATTTATCTCCCATGGTAATCATACAACATTCAAGGATTCTAACAATACCCAAACAACTTGCCTCAGTCTGTTCAGTTACATGTAACATACCACTGCCAGCATATATGGTGCAATGTATCACCAGAGTCTCATCCATCTTCTAGGCAGAGGAACTTCATTACAACCCAATGACCAGCATTTCCTTCCTGAGCACTGTTAACTCCTTTCACAGACAGTGATGGAGAAGTATGAAGGAAACCTGTAAGTTAGTTATGGAGAAGACTGCCAGTTAAGACCTGCACCAAAAAAGAGCAAGTTATACTTTTGCTTGCCTCATTTATGTTTCATTCCTGAAATGTTAAAATAAGTGAATGTTTGGAGTCCGCTAGATAGCTCAGTAGGTAAGAGTCCTTGCTGCCAATTCTGATGGTCTGATTAGATCACTGGGACTTATATGAAGGAGGAAGAGAGCTGACACCAATGAACTGTCCTTTGGCTCCAACAAATATTCTCTGGCATGTGGAGGCACATATTACATACATACAGGTATACATACATACATACATACATACATACATACATACATTCACACACACATACACATACATACACACACACACACACACACTCTTTCTCTACAACTACACCAATGCAGACACACACACACACACACACACACACACACACACACATGCTAAAATGTAATAAAAATTTTGTAAGCTAATTATTTGTTGAGATTTTTGAAGGAATTTTAAAATAAAGGTTTGCTCTAATAGCACCACCGAAGTCTAGAAACCCAGACATATTCAGCAGTATACATGTATCCTCTTCCTCTAAGATTACTATCCTCAGACAGTATTTAAAAACCCTAAAAATCCTAGTGTTTGTCTAACAGGCAACATTTGTAATTTTACTCTTCTAGAAATATCAAAGACATAAAAATATTCTCAGTGCTGCTTTGCCTAGAATATAGAGTTATAGGGATGTGCTTTAACATAAATTTTAAATTCTAAGGAGATAATTTAGTAAATCTTCCTTGTGTAAAATACTTCACGTTAGTAAGACTTTATGGGTGTAGCTTTTCAAATTCTGAGGAGACACAGTTTCATATTAAACTGTCTGAACTTCTGGTTCTTACAATATTTCTGCCTCCTTTTGTGCAAGGAACCCTGGACTACCCAAAATGGGCAAAAGAGTAACAAGTATCATTATGCAGACCTAGTCTGATACATTTAGGAATAAATACAAATAGGCATATGCATGTATGTATGCAGCACATATTGTTAAGACAGAGGTCTCATAACTGAAAGAAAGCAAGAAGTTGGTGAGAGTTTTTGAAGGGAAGAGAGGGAAAACAAGAAATGATATAATTATCTTATAATCTAAAATATAAATAATAATTTTTTTCACTTTACTTGCTATAGATCTTGGCCATGAGGAAACTTTTAAAAATCGAATATGGATTTTCAGAGTTTGAGAAGCTAAGTGCTCTATTATGGTACCACATCCATGTTTTCAGACTCTATTAAAATGGAGAAAATCTGAATCTTCGAAAAGGAGTCACTCCCTGTTCATAAGAAGAGCATTGAGAATTAGACTTGTTGGATTCAGAATCCACCTTTACTTCCTTTGTGGTCAGCACCCTGGTTCTGTCTTGGTGTCTCGTCACACAGCCAGCCAAGCAAACTCTGATATGCACAGACCTGTTCCTGGCATGTGGGACTGGAGCATTCTAAGCTCCAATCATCTCTGAAAGACTCTATTATCTTTCAGAGCCGCTCACCAATCTACAGAGCTAAGTGTATACTCTTCAGCACGGTGAGACAGAATCCTCTCAGTCAAGGGTGTTAAGCCTGCTTACCAGAACTCCCTGTGGGAAATGCTCTTAATGAATAACCGTCACTCCTGCCTCCACAGCAGCAGTTTAACACAGCTGCCTCAATGCCTTCTGCAAGAACACAGGGAGTTTCCTGGCAGCCTGTCCTCAAGTACCTACATGTGAGAAATGCAGAGAAGTAGGAGAAAAGTGTGAGCCTGAAGTAACGGTCTGCCCGTCTCTTCATGTTTGTCTTCTGGGAACTGGCAGTATTACTATTTGGACAGGGCTGAAGGAATTCCTTATTTCCACAGCAGACACTGAACAAATTTGTTCTGCCCCAGTGCCTCACTGAAAACCTCCTTGTGTTGAAAATATGACCAACTACCAAGCCACCTGGCCTCACTCTGAAAGCTTCATTTTCTCATAGCAGCAATTAATTTAAAACCTTTTTCTATCTGAGAGTGTTTGAACTTTCAAAACTAACTGGACCTAGACTTAATGAAACAGACATCCAGTCAGCAAGACTTGTTAGAAATAGACACGTTCCTCATGGTGTAACATTAGTTGTATAGTCTAAAGGAACTCTAGCTACTCCGTGTGTCAGCTGACACTTTCAAATCACTCATGTTATCCTTTTTATCCATGTGTGCAGAAAGGTAAATTAATCATTTGAGCTTGCTAAACCTGTATCACACAAACCATGATTCAAACTCAGCTGGTGTGAGAGACCAGCTCTAAAAAATGCAAGCTCCTCTGTGCTTTGTCATCTGCTACAGCTTAATAGTTCTCTGCTAGTCTGTAATACTGGTTCTCACATTTTACATGAAATCCACATTAAGACCTCTTTTTTGAACAGGGCTCCTCTCTTGGAGTTTCAGAGATCATAGGATGACCAAAGGATTCATGGGGCATTTTGATACTGACAATTCTGTTGAAGTTCATTGTCTAGCAAGTGATAGTTTCCCACTATACAGCTGTCTAATTTTTAGAAGAAACTTCATTAGCTCTGTAGAGATACTGGAGTACAGGGTACTATACTTCAAAATGTGACCTCATTGTGATGAATTTTAGAGTAATGAATTACCACACAGGGCATAACAAATCTAAGACCTCGTTACTTAAGATCTCTTCCCTATACCTTATTGTTACCCTGACTATATTCCTCTTACTCCTAGGTAAAAACCTATTGGTACACACACTGATAATTTTTATGTTTAATTGCTTCCAAAAGATTTTTCTCTGCAATATAAAACCTTCAATAATTAAGCCATAATTAAATAGTTTAAAGAGTGTAAAAATATCTACATCCCACAAAACGTGGCTTTAAAAGTTTTAGTGTTAAATCTGCAATCATGTCTTAACAGAAGAGATTCCTACATTTCATGAGCCCCAAATATTATGAAAAACTCTTTTGCATTTTAAATATTAAAGGGGACTTGGGCATTTTAGGGTGGCCTTAAATAATTTTCTTAAAAAGAAAAAAATCAAATGGAAACCCAATAAACTAAGTCCAAAAGAAGCTCAAAGGAATTCAGGAAAAAAATCTTATTTATTATTTATTTATTATTCTAAAGAATTTGGGGGATTTTTTTTTCTGGAACTGACAAGAAAGTAAACTATGAATAACTGACAAGAAAGTAAACTATGAAAAAAGAAGGTACCTCCAAAGTATGGAAGTTTATTAATGTGCAGCTAAGTTCCCATCAAGGATTTTCAACAATCTCTTCATTCTGTCACAACTGGATTTTTGAGCAATGACTTGCTAACTATCTTAGGATGAATCCCCAGCACAATATCCAGTAGAAAAACACCTACAGGTACAGGTATAATCAAAGAAGTGGACCATGTGATTTTTATTTTCTTGATCACAGTCTCTAGTATTGAGTTGGAAAAGTGCATTTCTTGCTCTCTAATGAGGGCATAAGTGAATTAATGAATCAAATTTTGTTGCCTTATGGAACATACCATTCTTCTTCTAACTGCTTACAGCTACTTGTGGGTGCCATGGCTGTAGCTGGTGGGGGGAAGTCTGGTAATGTCCATTTAAACTAGACATATGACAGACAAGAATCCTGAACTACAGTAGCATGTTCTTTTTCCTTTTCATTTTTCTATTTTCATCAATTCAGTTTCTAGTCAGCCCAGCAGATCTCACTTTGTGTGTATGTGTGTGTGTGTGTGTGTGTGTGTGTGTGTGTGTGTGTGTGTGTGTGTGTGTGTGTGCCGAGCTCACAGAAATAAACGAACTGAACTTCCAGGTTCTGAATAAGTGAATTCATTTTCCATTAGTGCTTTCGAGAACATATTTTTGTATCATACATTGGCTACATTCTCCCCATGTGTTTATTCTTAATGTTGCTGCTGCTGCTTTCCCAGAATTGATATATTTAATTAAAATTGTAGCTGTTTGAGCCTAACATTGGTATACTTAATATAGATTGCTTCATTTTCTTAGGAGTTTGGTTCTTGGAAAACTAATTTAACTCTCTCATGCACAAATAAGCTCAAAGTTTGCTTGCTTCTGTTATGTACTTAATGCTCCAACAGTTTGAAACATGTTTGCTGTGAGGTCCTGACATATAGGCAATTTTTTTTTTATTTCTCAGGTTTAAACAACTCTGTTAACTTAGGTCTTCTTAGTTGATCACTCTCATTACTGCCGTTAATAGATAAAGTACTCAATTTAGAAGTAGATACGCATTTTTCTATTTTAGTTTTCCTAGCAGAAGCCCAGCCTAAGGCAATATCTGTATGTACATAATGATATTGTTCAAGCCTTTAAATCAAAATGCAGTAATCCCAAGGAATAAAAACTCCACAATTTAATGTAATTGGCAATAGATCTTAGGTTTCCCTTTGTGAGGGGCCTTAGCTTTGATGTGAAAATTGTACAAAAGGTAAAAGAGAAGTTCATTATCCAGTACGTTTGAGAATGCTTTTCATGCTTTCGCAACAGATAAACTAATGCTTATTGAGTGACTACTACTTTAATATTTAAGCAATGTAGACATGTTCTGTACTCAGATAGAATTCATTTGAATAAAAAGAATATTTCAATTTTTAAGGTGGGAATCTCCTACTTCATTGTACAGACATTTGAAAGGGAAACCTGTGATTTAGAATAAAGAACAATTAAGTGAATGAAGAGAATTCACTCTGGGTGATATGACCACATGTGAGCCTTTGAACAGGACTTCTCTCTACCTTTCCTTGCTAACATAAAGCATCTTCTGCTATGACTGGCAGGTCTGTTCACGTGAAGGGAGCATTTAGTGTGTTCACTAAGCATCTTCCATTTGCTAATTGCCATCACAATGCACTTTCCAGAAGACTTCCTCCTCTCCCCCTTTCACCGTTGACTCTCCTAGTATGGGATTAGTCGTTTCTTCTTCCTTTCTTTATAATGTTTGATTACAGCTATTTATTCATTTGTCATGCATGGGGCACATACCATGATTCACGTGTGGAGGTCAGAGGACGACTTTCAGTAGTCCACTCTGTGCGTCTGAGAACTCAGGCTCTGAGCATCACGATCCATGGCAACCTCTTTCACCCACTGTGCCATCTTTCTGAACCCTCTTATAGTTTTCCTGCACACAATTATGGACAAAGTTGTTTTGAGAGCTTACTCAATTGGGTAACTTATTTCAGAAAAGGAATGTGCTTATCTCACCTTGTATTCTCACCAGCCTCACTAACTGCTCTTTTATAAACAAAATTACATATAATGTTTGATATTTCATAGTATGTATTGATTAAAAGAAAGAGGATGTAAAAGGAAATAAATAATTCACAGCATTTGGTCTTTAGTCTTTAATTCTCATGCAGGATAAGCCTACATGTATAAATAGTGATACTCTGTTGAGAAGTAAAATAATTTTCAGTGATATTAATGAAACTATTAACTATCATTTTAAATGAAGTTTCTTAGGCATCCTATGATATAGCTTCTTTGTAAATAGTCACCAACTATCAAGCATCCTTTCAGAGTGGTACAGGTTATATAGTAAACACAGAATTAAATATTGACTATGTAAATAGTCAGGGTTCTCTAGAGTCACAGAACTTATGGAATGCCTCTATAAATTAAGTGAATTTATTGCGATTACTTGCAATCTGTAGTCCACTACCCCAACAATGTCCAGTTGTGAGTGAAAAATCCAAGAATTTAGTAGTTTCTTAGTTCCACCAGTTGTTTCAGCTGGTCTTCTGTAGAACTAGATGTGCTGGCAAGTAAATGCAAGCAGGCAGAGAAGAGCAAATGTTCCTTCTTTCAATGACCTATGTCAGCCTCCAGCAGAAGGTGTAGCTCAGATTAAAGGTGTGTGCCACCACGCCTGGATCTGGGACTTATTTTGTCCCAGGCTGACCTTGAACTCAGAGATCTCCTTGCCTTGGTCTCTTGGGATTAAAGGCCTGTACCACCTTGCCTGCACATAAGCTTGTCATAGCCACTATGCCTCAAGATCTCCATGCAAAGATGCAGATCAGAAACTTGTGTCTTCCAGCCTCAAAATCTGGATCACAGGTGATTGTAACTTATTCCAGATATAGTCAAGTTGACAATCAGGAATAGCCACTATAGCTAGTAATCGATTAAAGAATATTCTTAACAAACCAACAAATATTCACTGAGAACTATAGACAAGATTATGTAGATAATACTGTCTTCCAGTATCATTTTCATCTGTTTTCATACAAAGCTTATTATGAGCTGAGTATGTTTTATTCTAGAGTTAAAAATGAGGTATTTCAACTCTGATGTTAGTAACTGTGCCTGGTGGTTTGAATAGGAAAGATCTCCATAGACTCATGGATGTGTTTGAACCTTTCGTCGTAGCACTATTAGGAGGTGTGGTCTTGTTGGCATAGGCGTGGCCTTGGAAGAAGTGCTCACTACGGGCTGACTTTTGAGGTCATATGTACTTAAACTATACCCATTGTAGCACACAGTCTCCTTCTGCTGCCTTTAGCTCAAGATGTTAAACTTTCAGTCTCTTTCCCCGCACCATCTCTATCTGCATGCTGCCTTACTCCCTGCGATGACAATAATGTTCTAAACCTCTGAAACTGTGAGCCAGCCCAAACTAATTGTTTTCCTTTATAAGAGTTTCAGTGGTCATGGCGTCTCTCCACAGCAGTAAAACCCAAGCTAAGACATGTGGTTATGGGACTTTTCCAGAGCCAAGGCTTGAAAGCAGATCTGTCAGAGACTGATATTTGGAAATCTTCCTTAAGAAACCAGCGCACATTCCTTCAACCCCACCATTCCCCCCATTCCGATTTCCCACTGTCCTGCTATCAGGGACTTAATACGGCTGTCATCTTCTTCCGCGATCCAGGTAACAGTGAGCAATAAGTTAAAAGGTTCCTGGTATCCTCAGGTATTGGCCTCCTCGTTTAGTAAAGAAGAAAGGAAACTTTCTTTATATCACTGTTACTTTGTCTTTTCTATTATTCCTATAAAGTGAACTGTACCTCATGAAGTCTACAAAGAGGCCTGCTCAAAAGTAGTTGTAAAGCAGAAGGGAATAATGCAATAACAAATTTTCAGTGTTAATTCATTACAAATGAACCATAAAGGGAAATATGTTTCTCTCTCCATTAGCTGGCAGGGCAGGAGTCGGGGCACGCTGAGAAAAGATCCCCATTGCAGAAGAAATTATCCTTTTCTCAGACCACACATGCTCTTTATACTTCTACAGCACACAAGAATCACTTCTCTGTCAGAGCCTCTGGTGTCATGGCAGTTGAGCCAAACCTCAGACTCTCTGTGACTGGAATGCTTAATTTTTCTGGCATGTAAACACAAGGAAGTCCTTTAACTTTTAATGCATTGGTTTCTTGTCTGTAGTCTACACAAATGGGCATTTTTTTCTTCCTGCAACCCAGCTGTAATTTTATAGTACCTATCCCATGACCTAGCATCTTAGGAATAATAATAATAAAGGAAAAGAAAAGATGAAAGAAAAACAAATTGGAATAAGACAAAACAAACAGAAGGAAAAGAAACAAATAAAAAAAGCACAAGCAACACACACAGACATACGTTTGTGCACACAGAAATCCCAGAAAAACTAAAAACCATAATATATATGAAAAGGTCCTGTTAGAGGAAAACAGAAAAAGAAAAAGTAACAGAGAACAAACAAGAAGAGAAAAAGAAAAGACGACACAAAATTATGAAGGAAAGAAACCACCAAAGATGCTGCCGAATTTGTTGTCTGTGGGCCACCTCCTGCTGGACATGGCCTGCTCTTGGAGACAGTTTTTTTGTTCCTTTTCCCTTTTTCTTTTAAATTTTATTTAATCTTTTTTCCCCACTCCAGATTTTATCCTCCTCCCAGTCCACCCTCCGACTGTTCCCTGTTCCATACCTACTCCCCAACCTCTTGTCTCCACAAGTATGTCCCCACAACCCCAACCCCCACCCCACCAGACCTCTCCATTCCCTGGGACCTCCAATCTCTTGAGCTTTAGGTGCATCTTCTCTGACTGAACCCAGATGTGGCAGCCTTCTGCTGTATGTGTGTTCCAGGCCTCATGTCAACTGGTGTAGTATCCTGCCTGGTGTCTGAGAGATCTCAGGGATCAAGGTTCATTGAGACTGCGGGTCCTCCTACAGGATCACCCTCCTCCTCAACTTCCTCCAGTGTTTTCCCTAATTCAACCACAAGGGGCAGCATCTTCTGTCCATTGGTTGGGTGCACATATCTGCATCTGACTCTAGCCGCTTGTTGGCTCTTTTGGGGATGATATTTTCTAGTTTAATCCATTTGCCTGCAAAACTCTGGATGTTCTCATTCTTAATATCTGAGTGGTATTCTACTGTGCAAATGAAAAATATTTTCTGTATCTATTCTTCTTGTTGGGATATTTGGGTCGTTTCTAGCTTCTGGCTATCACAGACAAGGCATCTATGAACATAGTGGAACATGAACTCCTGTGGCCTAGTGGGACATCTTTTGGGTATATTCCCAAGAGTGGTATCTATTTCCATTTTTCTGAGGAATGTCCAGATTGATTTCCAGAGTGGTTGTACTAGTTTACAATCCAAACAGCAATGAAGGAGTGTTTCTCTTTCTCCACATCATTGCCAAAATGATGTCACATGAGGTTTTGATCTTAGCCATTCTGATTGGTGTAAAGTAGAATTTTGGGGTAACTTTGCTTTGCCTTTCCCTGCTTAGGACTTTGAGCATTTCTTTAGGTGTTTCTCAGCCATTTGAGATTCCTCTATTGTGAATTCTCTGTTTAGTCCTATACCCCACTTTTTGATTGCGTTGTTTCGTTTTGGAAATCTACAGATTCAATGCAATCCCCATAAAATCCCAACACAATTCGTCAAAGACATGCAAAAACCAATTCTCATATTCATCTGAAAAGGGAAAAAAACCAGAATAGTGAAACAAATGCTTAACAATAAAACAACGCCTGGGGGAATCACCATCTCTGACCTCAAGCTATACTACAGAACAATAGAGATTAAAAAATAAAGGGCATTGGTAGAGAGACAGAGAGGTGATCGATGGAATAGAACTGAAGACCCAGAAGTAAAATCACATGTTTATACACATGTTTAAGATCAAGAATTGATAAATGGGACCTCATGAAACTGGAAAGCTTCTGTAAGGCAAAAGACATAGTCAATAGGGGAAAATGGCAACCCACAGATTGGGAAAAAAATTCACTAACCCTATATCTGATAGAGGGCTAATATCCAAAACATATGAAGACAAGAAGCTAAAAGATAATTTGTTTACCAGTGAGATTCCCTTGACTAAAACTAGCCTCTTGACTAAATCAAGTAAAATATCTATCCTTATCAGTTTGACATCTAATTTTTTTAGAGCAGCAAAGAATGTGAAATGAGGAGATACCACAGTAAAAATAAGATGACATTGTGAGAATTGTTAAATGCTATAATGAAAACTAATTGTGCACGTACACGTGCACGCATGAGCCTATGTGTATGTGTCTGTTTATGTCTATCAGGGTCTATGTGTCTGTGTGCCTTTGTGTATATGTGGACTTTTATGGTGTAGATGTCTGTGTGTGCCTATGTGTATGCATGTGTTTATGTATGTATCTGTGTGTGCCTATGTTTATGTCTGTGTTTTTAGATGTAGCTCTGTGTGTTTAAGCATGCGTGTATATGTATATGTCTGCATGTATGTGTCTGTGTATACCTATGTGTATGTGTGTGTTTATAGGTATATCTGTCTCTGTGTGTGTGTGTGTGTGTGTGTGCTTGAGAAATGGAAGAAGCTACTAACAATTGTAAACTGACAAGTATTAAGAAAATGGTGAAATCCACAGTTAAATTTGTTCTCAAATGTGACAAGCATTACTTAATTCATCCAATTTTATGTGTCCAAATGTGATTTTAATATTTTGGGGGGTATTTTTGTATTTTAACTGGTTATTTATATTTCAAATAATATTCCACTTCCAAATTTCCTCTTCTCAACCCCCTATCCATCTTCTATGAGGGTGTTCCCTCACCCACTTACCCCTGCCTTACCACTCTATCATTCCCCTATGTTAGGGCATCAAATCTCCACAGGACCAAGGGCCTCCCCTCCCATGGATGGCAGATAAAGCCATCCTTTGTTACATAAACAGCTAGAGCCATGGGTCCTTCCATGTGCACTCTTTGGTTTTTGGTTTAGTCCCTGGGAGCTCTGGGGTGTCTGATTGGTTGAGATTGTTGTTCTATGGGGTTCTTCAGCTCCTTCAGTCCTTCCACTGGGGTCCCCGGGCTCAGTTCAATGGTTGGCTGTGAGTATGTGCATCTGCCTCAGGTAGGTGCTGGTAGAAACTCCCAGGGAACAGCCATAATGGGCTCCTGTGAGCAAGGGCTTCTAGGTATCAGCAGTAGTGTCTGGATTTAATGTCTGCAGACGAGATGGTTCCCTAAGTGGGGCAGTCACTGGATGGCTGTTCCTTTAGTCTCTGCTCCACTTTTTCCCTGCAATCCCTTTAGACAGGAACAATTCTGTGTTAACTTTTATTGAGATGGGTGGGTGGCCCCATTCTTCAACCTGGAGTGAGGCCTAATCTCTGTATGTGGTCTCTGCATGTTCTCTCTTCCCTTCTTTGGGTATTTCAGTTAATGTCATCCCTGTTGGGTCCTGGGAGCCTCTTGCTTTCCTGGCATCTGATACTTTCCATCCTTCCACTGCTATACACCTCTGTTCAATTTCCTGACTCTCTGTCACAAGTCCACTAATCCAGCCCTTCAAAGGATAATAGATGGAAAACTCCAACATATGGAGGGAAACTAGACCTAAAAAAGCAAGAAATTAATCTTTTTACCACAAACCCAAAAGAAGAGAGTCACACAAATAACAGGAAACAACAATCATTGGCCCTTAATATCTCTTAAGATCAATGAACTCAATTCCCCAATAAAAAGACATAGACTAGCAGACTGGATATGTAAACAGGACCCAGAACTTTGCTGCATACGGGAAACACACTTAAGAAACAAAGAGAGACACTACCTCTGAGTGTACTATAGAGCAATAGTGATTTTAATATTTTGTTATTGTGAATTTATACTGCTTTTAAGCCTTAGCAACTTAGAATTTGAAATGTAAGCATGTAAAATGTAAATAACCTTTCTCTCTCACTTTTAATAAGATAAACTCTAGGCAGATGGGATAAACGCAAATAAATGTGCATCCATGGCAAACACATGATACAGCTTCTCCCAATTGAGCACACTGGTGATACCAGAAGGATAAAAAATACATTTGTTCATTTTAAAATATTTCATTCTTAGAGACTTAGAAAATGTTAAAAACTTAAAATTTTAAATTTATAGAAGATGTAATGTGTGGATTTTAAAATAATTTCTTAGGTTTCAACATTTATTCAGCAACATTATTTTAAAATCAAGTACCATTGGTCTGAGGAAACAGTTCAGTCAGGAGAGTGCCTGTCACACAGCACAAGGCTGTAACTTTCGTTCCCAGTACCCCTGGTCAAGCTCACATGGAAGGATGAGGCAATATTTTTTGTTCGGTTGGGGCTTTTTGTTTTTGTTTGTTTGTTTGCTTGCTTTTGAGACAGTCTCTCTACATACTCCTGGCTATCTGGGAACTTACTCTGTAGATGAGGATGGCCTCAAACAAAAAGAGATCTGTACCACCACCACCACCACCACCACCACCACCCCTTCCAAATGCTAGCATTAAAGGCATTCGCCATGATCAGCTTACAACTTTTAATATTTATTAAGCAAGGTAGGAAGTGTGAGGTTAGTTTGCTCATCAGCACCAGGTAAATTAATCCCTCCCCACATACTCTAGTCAGTTAACACAGGATACCCACATTTGTATCAGCACAGGATGTCCACATTAATGTCAGTTAGCACAGGATGCCCATGATAGTGTCAGCACAGGATACCCACGCTACAGTCAGTTAACACAGGATGTCCATTGTTAGTGTCAGTTAGCACAGGATGTTACATTACTCTCAGTTAGCACAGGATGTCCACATTAGTGTCAGTTAGCACAGGATGTCCACATTAATGTCAGTTAGCACAGGATGTCCACATTACTGCCGGTTAGCACAGGATGAACATGTGTCAATTAGCACAGGATGCACACATTCTTTTCTGATGCCTGTCATCTCTCCAGTACAGGTTCACACCAATCCACCATTACACTTTCTTAGCTCCTGAGAATGGGAGAATTTGAACTTGTAACCTCAGTCTTCAAAACACTATTTCAGGCATATTTATTCAAATTGGCTCTAAAGGGTAAAAGAATTCAGGATATTTTTACTGTTTCTCGAATGCACAGTTACATGCACTTTAAGTGCAGTACCAACAGGATCCAAAGAAGAAAACATTTGAAATAAAAATTAATCCTCACTACAAAGATGGACAATAAGCAGGTGGGAGAATTAAAGTATGCCAATCAAGAAAGAATTTATTAGAGGCTGCACTGAGTTTTTTGTGTCCACTGGGATTTCTTTAAAGATTATGAAACATTGTGAAAGCAGGTCTGATTGTAGGCACCATATTAAAAGTATCTTATAAACATATCTAGATAAAACACTTTAAACAAATCACTTAATACCATTCCTAGCAAGTGTGTTTATTTACATGTAAAGTCAGACTAAATAATTAAAAAGTAGCCTACTAAAAGTGTATTTTTACAAAAACTGAATTTTAATATAATGCTAGTTATACAGAGAAGCAGTGATCTGTAAGGCTTTCAAGCTTCCGTGCACAACTATACTGATCTACAGGAGGAACCAATAAAGAATGAAGGTGTTGTCATTTCGTTTTCCTTAAGTTTAGCAGTGTAAGAGTCACAATGGAAAGTTGTTGCTTGGTGATGGCCATTAGCCACCAGTTTCAGAGAGATGCCCTATTTAGCTCTCTTCTTTCTCTGTTTTGTTTAATGAACTCACATTAATTGAAAGTAGAAAACGATGACCTAGACCCCTGCCACTCTTTGCAGCACAACACACCTTTAGATTGTGTCCTTATGTCCTGCTTGCTTGTGGTACCTGTTCATATGTCCTGCTTATGTCCTTATGTCCTGCTTGCTTGTGGTACCTGTTCATATTTTATTGCATGATATTTTTTTCTGTTCTGAAGGATATTATTTCCAAGTCTAACTGAAAATCTGTTATCAGCACCAGTACTGACTTTCATACATTGAATGGTATAGAATATTCTAGTAACAGATCCTGCAGAGTCCTTCATTGGCTCTGCTTTTATATGCATAGGACAAAGAAGAAGGCGAATTGAGAACACAAGGATGACACCACCCACAGGGGCTGCTCCAACCCCACTGATCACTAATTGAGAAAAGGACTTGAAGCTGAATCTCATGGCCAATACACAGGAGAAGGGGCATAATACTCCTTACATGTATTTATGTTTTAATGAATCTTTTCAAGTTAGCAGATTTTTTTTACATTGATAATAATTCAATTCTTGAACCAACTGTTAAGGAAAAATAAACTAGAAAAATTCAGAATCCCGGCCACATGAACTTAAATCTGTCAGAAAGTAAGATGTTATGTGTGAGAGTTCAGCCTACTTTAATACACATTTATCCTCCATACGTAATACACAAGCTGTAATGCAAAGCAGAGTAGACTCAATTGACTTTTTTGCTGCAATGTGAACCAAGAAATGACAGAGCAGGTTAAAAAAAATCCTAGCAGCATCAATAGCCAAAAGAGAGGAGACACCCCAAAGGGAGGAAGCGTTTAACGGATGGGTGGAAAGTTGGAGTAAAGTATTCCTGGCCAAAAATCCTGGAAGAGCCAACAAGCCAGCCCTGCTGGGGTGTTACATCTGGTGCGTGCTGTGCAGTGAATGGGGTGTTTTACCAGCAAAGAGTTGCAAGAAGACAGCAGCAGTTTGGTTTATACACATTTTTTTTCCATCACTTACCAAAGAGAGTAATTAACTGGACACCTACCATAGGCTTCTCAGTACCCAGGTCAATGGAGGATCATTTACTCACCCTCTGATCAAGTCCGTCAGAACTTGTATAGCACCGATAATGTTTAAAAGAAAAACACGCTTTAATTCTATCACCTACATCTTTTGATTCTTGAATCTGCCTTGCAAGGAGTACATTTTTAATAATTGTTTTTGTGTCTTTTAAAAAATATATTAATGAAGTTGTCCAAGTGTATAGTCCTGAATGTTAATAGATTTTTCCAGAGTCAGAGGTTTTCTCAGTAACTTGCCATTTTGCAATATTTCACAGGAATTTTTCATGCTTTTATGAATTAAAATAATCTTTACTAGTGTCATCAATTATAGTACACCGTTGCATAACTATGAAGGATACATTACAAGACACTCCCTCAACTATCTGAAAGTGTGGATAATACTCATTTTATATATATTGTTGTCTCCTAAATAATCACACATTTGATAGAATAAATTAGGTGCAGTAAGAGATTAACAAGTAAATGAAAATAAAACAATTTTAGTAATTACAATAGCTAAATACTGTAGTTAAATACTTAATATTTATGACAATTTAACACTTTCAAATCCCAATTGGTCAAAGTAATGAAAGCATAGGAAATAAAACTGGATAAATTGGAGACTACTCTTTAATTAAATTATTGAATTAGATTAACACATAAAAGTACAACTTGTAAAAATACAAACACACACACACACACACGCACACACACACACACACACACACACACACACACTGTCTTGGATAAAAAATGTCACACAGTAGTTTGATTAAAAATCTTAGAGTGTTGTGCTTCCAGGCCTGAACCCAACATAGGAAAGGATTAAGACTGCATGGACATATTGTGTATTTTGACTGGATTTTTGGTTGGTTTAGATTATCTTGTTTAAATTCTTTTACAGCTAGGAAAACTAGTCAGACATACTCAAGAAACAGATACAGCTCTCGTCTCTTGTCCTAAATAGCTCTAGAGCCTTCCTACAAAGTCACATCTTGAGGTTTCTTATAACCTAAGCCTCCATAGAAGGTGTTGATATTGTTCTATATGGTAACACTGTAGTATGTTATGTATTATATTATACTATTCCATACTATTGGGGTGGAAATCGCGGTTTGCATCTGGACAAACCACACCAGCCCAATACGGTCTCACGCTGAGGATGTTTATTGGGATGGAGGAGACAAGGCAAGGGTGAGGGGGTGTGGTAGGAGGGAGGAGAGAGAGAAAAGAGAGAAAAAGAGAAGAGAGAGGGAGCAGGGAAGGTCTGCTTTTTATTTGAAATGTGACATAACTGCTCCCCGGTGAAGGTGAGAACTGATCCAAAGGTATGCTAGGAGTATATGGCCATTGCCATGGCAACAGATGCATAGTTGGCCAGGTGACATCACTGCTGGAGGTGAAAGCAGTTCCTGATACTAACACATACTATATTATGTCTTTCTATTTTATATATATATATATATATATATATATATATATATATATATATATATAGAGAGAGAGAGAGAGAGAGAGAGAGAATGAAAAAGAAGTTTCAATTCTTTATACCATTTAAATTTCTTCCAGAACTTTTGGTGATGATGTATACGTATTTATCTTTTAACTCTTTCCAACAAAGCATGAAGATGTTATGTAAAACTGTCTAGGAGGCTCAAATTATTTTTATTATCAAATAATGTAGCTGATTGCCTGTTTGGTTTTTGTTGTTGTTATTTTGTTTTGTTTTGCCTGAAGGGTATTTTTTATTGACAGCAGCTAAAAGAACCCTTCCCTGGCGGACTGTTTTGAAGTACCAGTGAAAACTTAGTTATCTGAGGGAGAAACAATTCTCACGCTCAATGTTCTATCTCTGGTCACCAAATGTATGAAATTTCTTCCCTCCAAGAGGCAATTTCTCTATTGAAGACTGTCATTTCTTTCTAATAATTTAACTTAATTGTAACGCTAGCCTGAGTTAATACTGGCTCCACAGGTTAAAGGCTCAGGAAAAATCACCTAGCTCTTCAGATGCCAGCCGTAGGAAGCAATTTTCAGACCAACTAGCAATAAATCAAATCCCCACTACCAGAATCTTGGGTAAGGAATGATTTAGGATAGCTCACAGACCTTTGGCAAACAATCAGGTGTGCCAATTTATTGCAAAGGTTACTTGAAAGGATGCTGAGGAATAGCGAGATGAAAAAACACTCAGCATGGGAGAAAGTGTACTGAGTGTACTTGCTCCTAACTCACCATCCTTCAGGAACCTAGTCGAAGGCGTCCATAGCCTGGTTGCTTTATTCAGATGCATATGCATGCTTCGTTTTAGAAACCTGTTGATGACACCATTGACCTGAGTATTCAACTCAACCTTAAGTGTCTCTTGCTTCCTTAGAGGGGTGTTAACTTAGCATTGAAAGTTCCAAGACTCCAATGATGATGATGATATGTCTGGTTTCCCTGACAACCTGATCCATGCTGAAAATGAACCTAGAATGAATAGCTTCATCAAGACAAAGAGGCTTTATGATCAAGGCTATTAAAAGGGGATTTAGGAGCTCTGTGTGAGATGTTTCAATTATTCATGGAACAATATAGTATGTAGAAGACTTCTGTCTTGGGGGTATAGACATGTCTCAGTGGAAAACAGGTATGTGCTGCTAGTCCAAATGAGTTTGGTTCCCAGTGCCCACTTTAGGATGACTAACAACTTTAGCTCCTAGTGATCTGACACCAACTTTGGCTTCCATGGGAGTATTGTTAAGATACACACATACATAAAATTAAAAATATTTTTTTTTTTAGTTTTATGTGTGTCAAGAACACAGCCATAAACTAAATAAAAGGACAAATTTATTCTCAAAACTCCTACATAGAAGAATTTCAAGTTTTATTTCAATAATCTTTCAATATTTGTTGAATATTGCATGGTAATATTTTAATATTTTAATTTATATGTGTAAAGATGAAAGTACAACTGATAAATTATATTATTTAGATGCCATTTGACAATATTCTTTTTTCAAAATAATCATATAAAATTAATGTTTTATGTCAACGAGGGGAGCTAAGGATACCTGGAAGAGAATGGGGGAAGAGACACGAAGACGGACGCCAAGACAAGAGTCTGATCAAGGCGACAATGTTATTTTTTCCCAAGAATGAATTTATACCATAACAGGGGTAACAGAGGGAGAGGGGAAGTAAGAAACATTTACGCAGGCCAAGGACACAATATTCGTGTGGTCAGGGAATTGACTGATGTTGACAGGATGTCAGAAAGGTCACAGGTTTGTCATATCTATTAGTCAGCAGGATGTTGGTTTTTCAGAAAGGTTACAGGTCATCACATTGGATATTTTGACATCAGATGTATTTCTCAGCAAGGTCACATCTTTATCATATCATTATTCCTGACCACAAGATTTGTATTAGTCTTCTGCAGCTGGCTGGGGATTTTCCATGAACCCAGTCATACTTAATTCTAACCATAATAATAATATCAATAATGGAGGGCTTCAAGGGCGTCGCTCCCAACAGTTTTAATTCAACATGAAGACAGTTCAGATGTGCAATTAAAATGCTTATTTCCTTGTGAATGCTTCACTCCTTCTTTAAAAGGGGAACAAGAATACCCTTGGCAGAGAATACAGAGGCAAAGATTAAAACAGAGACAGAAGGAACACCCATTCAGAGCCTGCCCCACATGTGGCCCATACATATACAGCCACCCAATTAGACAAGATGGATGAAGCAAAGAAGTGCAGGCAGACAGGAGCCGGATGTAGATCTCTCCTGAGAGACACAGCCAGAATACAGCAAATACAGAGGTGAATGCCAGCAGCAAACCACTGAACTGAGAACAGGACCCCCGTTGAAGGAATCAGAGAAAGAACTGGAAGAGCTTGAAGGGGCTTGAGACCCCATATGAACAACAATGCCAAGCAACTAGGGACTTCCAGGGACTAAGCCACTACCTAAAGACTATACATGGACTGACCCTGGACTCTGACCTCACTGAATATCCTAGTAAGATCACCAGTGTAAGGGGAAGCCCTAGGTCCTGCTAAGACTGAACCCCCAGTGAACGTGATTGTTGGGGGGAGGGCGGCAAGGAGGGGAGGATGGGGAGGGGAACACCCATACAGAAGGGGAGGGGGAGGGGCTAGGGGGATGTTGGCCCAGAAACTGGGAAAGGGAATAACACTCGAAATGTAAATAAGAAATACTCAAGTTAATAAAAAAATAAAATAAAAAAATACTTATTTCCTGATACATAAAAATGTTTCTTCAATTTGATCTCTCCCATCCTGAAGAATTATTTTCTTTTGCCTTAAGATGAATGGCATTTTTCTCACATATAGCCATATTAAATTGTCTTACCATATGTTCTGACTTACAGAAGATATTATTCCACATCTTTTATATGATGCTTTATTATTTTCTATGTTTTGAGGTATGTAATATTTTTAATAGCTTCCTGAACTTTACTGAAATTTATAGAATGAAATTTTGGAAGTGCAGTATCATCAAATAACAAATTGTCACAACACTGGTATCTATACCAAGAGATTACCTATGTGTTAGGTCCAAAGCAGACTTCCAAGAACTCTAAAGTGTCAGTGCCACTGACAATGTTCAAGGTGTGACATACTGGGCTCAAATCAAGCTGGACTTCAAGAGGGTAAACACAAGGTTCGCTGGGGATAGATAAAGCTTACACTCAGCATCCATTAGAAACTGTTGTCAGGAAAAGGCATTACTTCTCCAGAACCATATACCCATAATACACATTACCATTACCAGATATCATGTTTATCACCATTACCAAATACTCATAATGCATATCAAAGCCCCATCCTTGCTTCCTAGTTCTTCTCATTACCTCACTGCTACTCTAACCTTCTAAGTAGTCTAGCTTGCTTACCTTTCTCCTTGCAGCTACCCAACTCTCTTTATTATGACTGTCAAGGTTTTCCTTGCCTTCTTGATACTGCTTTCTGTGTTCCCAAGTTAGCCATGACAACTTTGGACTCTACCAAATATCTGTGGCTATTCTATCTCTTCCACCAGAGAGATGGCTGTGTGAAGTTTCCTATGTCTAATAAACCTTCTTTCCAACCATGGCGAAGCCTAGTTGAGCGGTTTCACTGAACCCTAGCTTACACTCTACAATAGCTACTACCCCCTTTCACATTAGAAGCAACAACCAGAAAAGGGGAAATGTTACAGATCCGAGAGTGTTTAAGAGACTGTGCTGCTCTTTCAGAAGAGTAATCTAGATCTGGTGTCTTACAATTACCTTTAACTCCAACATCAGGAAATCAAATACCTCTGCTGACCAGTGGGGACACACACACACACACACACACACACACACACACACACACACACACACACACACACACGAAAGATAGATTTTAAAAATGTAAACACATATCAAACGTTAAGCATTCTGTAGTTTAACAATATCACCTGGGTTGGCAATGCTTTGAAAATATATGGCTATGCATACTTTTTTATAGGAGAACATTATTTTACAATATTTGTGCTGATATAACAGTCCAATATAGATGTCTATAAAATCTGCATTTTAAAAATATCCACCAATAGCTTTAGAAACCCAGAACGAGAGCTAAGTGATTTTTTTTCTAAAAATGGTTTTAAAAATGATTTCTGAATCAAGACTTTTTTTCCTCTCAACTCATAATTCCTGCTTTGCTACCACTTCACTGATAAAAAAATTATTTGTTTATCTTTTAAGTATTAAAATGTTTGAAATAAATGAAAGAGGGTCTACTTACTCCGTGTTCTCTGGTTGAAATCAACCATTCCTCCTAGACAATATCCATTCATTTGTGCCTTCCTACAAACTCAGAAACCCCACAGCCATGAGATTTGGCCTTGTGGGGTGAAAATGACTTCCTTTCCCTCCTCCATTCCAGACTCTCTGGAGTACTATTCAATATGTTACTTTTCTGCCAGAGCGACTCCTCAAGCCCACCTGTTGGGAAAAAAGAGGAACCCCAGGTCAAAGGCACACAAAATATTTTTTGATTAGGATCATAGTAGAAAATGTCTTTAATTTAAAGAATTAGATACTAATCAAGATGCATACATAGCACAAAACTGACTGGACCAAAAAAAAAGAAAAAAGAAAACTTCTCATGAGATATTATAATCAAAACATTAAATGCACAAAATAAAGAAAGGATATTAAAAGCTGAAAGAGAAAAAGCCCAAATATAAAGGCAGGAACATTAGAATTAGACTTGTTAGTGAGACTGAATGCCAGAAAGGCCTCGGAGAATGATTTACAAACTGTACATGCCAGACCTGACTGTTAGACCCTGAGAAACTAGAACTTGCACTGGAAGGATAAAGATAAGCGTTCCACAATGAAACCAAATGTAAGCTGTTTCTATCAATCCAGCTCTGCAGAAGGAGCCAAAAGGAAATTCTCAGTCTAAAGATATTAACCACTCCCAAGAGAACAGAAGGAACAAATAATCCAAAAGCTATAAGTTAAAAAAAAAGGTAGAAGAAATCCACTCCACAACAGCAAAATAACAGAAATCAGTATAAATTATCCATTGATAATTCTCAATAATAATGACCTAAATTCTGCAATGAGAAGACAACAAAGAAAACTTGTGTGGATTAAAAAGCAGGATCTGTGTTTGGATTAGAAAACAGGATTTGTCTTTCTGCTTTTTCCAAGAAACACACCATATCACCAACTCAAGATTAACCTGAGGTAAAGGGGATAAAAATGTTATTCTAAGTAAATGCATACAAGAACCAAACAATAACTCTTTTATTATCTGAAAAGTAGACATTGAACTAAACCTAATCAGAAGAGAAAGGGAAGTAACTACATACGAATTAAAGAAAAAAAATTCACCAAGAGGATATTATAATTCTAAACATTTATGTACTAAACACAAGGAGATTAAAGTTTATAAAAATAAGCACTGCTACAGCTGAAAATCATATACTAAGCCTCAGATAATAGTTGTTACTTCAATAACTTCTTTCGCCAATGGACAGGACCTAAGGACAAAAACTAAACAGGGACATTAGATTCAATAATGTGATAAATCAAATTAAAGCAGCAGATACCTACAAAACAGTCCACCCAAACACCAAAGAACAATATTTATTCTATTCAATAGTTCATGGAACTTTTTCCAAAATAGACCATCTATTGGGGGCACAAAGCAAGTCTCTGCAGATATAAGAAAGTTGAAGTAACTGCCTACAGTGGAACTGACCACCAATTTAAAGTTCAATATCAACAAGAACACTTGTATCTCATGGAAATTGAGTAACTGGATGAAAACCAGATCAAGACAGAAGTGAAGAAGAAAACTAAATACTTTTAGAATTGAATAAAAATGAAGACACATCATACCCAAAACCTCTGAACAAAGTTAAGAGTTTTAAGAGGCAAAATGACAGCAGAACATTCTTACATTAAAAACCTGGCGGGGTCATATATTAATAACCTAAACACATATGTAAAGTATCTAGAACACTAATGTGATGGTTTGCATATGCTTGGCCCGGGGAGTGGCACTATTAGAAGGTGTAGCCTTGTTGGAGGAAGTGTGTCACTGGGAGCATGGACTTTAAGATCCTCATTCTAGTTGTCTGGAAGCAAGTACGCTGCTAACAGCCTCCAGATGAAGTTGTAGAACTCTCAGCTCCTCTTCCACCATTCCTGCTTGGATGTCACCATGTTCTCACATTGATGGTAATGAACTGAGCCCCAGTTAAATGTTATCTTTCTAAGAGTTGTCTTAGTCATGGTATCTTTTCCCAGCAGTAAAACCCTATCTAAGACAACAAAGAAGAAACAATGTCCAAAGAGATTAAACAGGAATATAAAGGAACTTGGGGCTGAAATTAACAAAACAGAGACAAACAAATAACCACAAAAAGCAGTACCCTGAATCAATGAAATGAAGAGTTGCTTCACAGATAATAAAAAAGGATTGGCAAACCCTTAACCAAATTAACCAAGAGATAGAGGTAGAAGATGTAAACCAATAAAATTAGAGATTAAAACGGGGACATTGCGAGAAAGACCAAGGATATTAAAGAATCATAATATACTTTTAGAATCTGTATTACACCAAACTGGAAAAGCTAAAAATGAATTTAAATAAAAAATGAAATAAGCTATTCAAACAAACCCTTGAACTAGAAGCTGGGATACACTGGTAATGCAAATCTTAACAGAAATCAACACAGTGGTAGCAAACTGTAGTCGCTGGCATTGGATCATCTCTGTCATGCACGTTTGGGAGCAAAGCAGTAGCACACTGCTCATTTAAAATTTCCCCTAATGAAGCGGTAATGATAGCCGACTTAATTAACTGTCAGTCCCTGTTAAGTCTTTCGTATTCTGTGCCAGGCAATGGGAATTGTACAAACACGCTCTGCTGAGTGCTGCAGTTTGTATGATTATGTGACTTTCTATGTGAACTCCTTTCCCTCATGACCGAAGCACCAGGTTGAAGTCACAGAACAATTGTCAGATAAATTATAGCCTTAATTCCTAGTTATTTGTCAGAGTTGCTCTACACCAGGGGAAGCGGCTTGACAGTATTTACTGATATAAAATCATAAAAATTCAAGTTCAATTTAGTGTTGTAGAACTTCGCAAGCACCAATGCGATTTTGATAGCTTGTAATAAATGAAAAGTTTTGTTTTGCTGAAATTGGTGTTGATATTAATTAACATAAAAGTTTGAAATTAAATAGCATTATCTGTCATCACTTGGAATAATCAGCATAGCTTAATGAGACAGAATGTTTGAAATGATCAATGCACAGTTTTATAAAATAGTACATGAGGAAATGAACCATGTGAAGGGCAAGACAATCCACAGACTTAAACATACAGGAAAGAAAATTTATTGGAAGAATTTGGATTTTAGAGTAAAATTGAAGAAGCTACTTTTATTGAAAAATAAAGACAAATCTTCCCTGCTTTAATGTGGTATCAAAGAAAAATATTCACAATTATTAGATAGATTACCAAACTATATTTTTCCTTCCTCGTGTATATAAAGCTGAATTTTCTTCAAATATCTCAAGCAGAGCAGTGCATTCCAGTGGATTTAATGTGGAAGTGTGAGAGTGAGCCTTCTCAAGTCATAGCTAAGAGAAATTTAGAAAAATATAAACAAAATTCTCAGTAAATTTTTGTTTATACTTGTATAGTGTACTTTTCTTTAACAAGACTTGATACTTCAGGTAGCTTGTGACTATTTTAATATTTGTACGATACATATTTTATTTGAAATTAATTTTATTTAGTATCATTATTTTCTCTGTATATGGGTGGACTTGCATGTGATATGATCATATGTGGAGATTAGAAGGCAACTTTGTGTAATGAGTTTTGTACGTTCATCTTTACATGGGCTCTGGAGACTGACCTGGTCCACCAGGCTTGCTCAGCAAGTGCTTTATCTCCCAATCCATTTCTAAGGCCTAAATGAATCAACATCTCTAAAATGTTTTATTTAAGTGTCTAACATAATTTGCTCTGCTTATATGTATTAAAAAGTACACACACACACACACACACACACACATTGTAATATTTGTGCTTTCAATTATTTTTAATGAGTATTCTTTTTTCTTATTTATTCTTTTTAATTTTTAATTTTTTTCCATTTTTTAAAAATTGGGTATTTCTTATTTACATTTCGAATGTTATTCTCTTTCCCGGTTTTCTGTCCATCAGCTCCCTAACCCCTCCCCCTCCCACTCTATAAGGGTGTTCCCCTCCAGACCCACCTCCCCCTTCCCCCGCCTCCTGACAATCCCCTACACTAAAAGTTTGAGCTATATTCTCTGACGAAATCCATTCTGGTTCTTTCTGGTTCTGGTTCTGGTTCTGGTTTTGATAGAGCCTTCTGCATGCCTGTCTCAGTTGTAACTCATTACATAGCCTACAATGGCTTCTCACTTCTCACTCATGGCAATCTTTTTGTCTCAAGTGCTAAGGTCATGACCCACACTGCCATGCCAGTCAAGTTTTAATAATTCAGTCATTGCTGTGAACTTACCTTGTGATGTATTGGCGTAACAGAAATCAAGTTATTTGGGCATTTTAGAAATATATAATTCACTGTAGGTTGATGAAGACCTGGTGTGTTTTCTGCATCAATGTGCTAAAATCTATCAGTCTTCCATTCTATTTCTCCCTCTTTGTTCCTACTCAATTCCCTTCCCTTTTAATTGTCTCATCGCTTCTACTCCTGTAACCTTCTGTCTCTCCCTCTTGTTTTGTCTTACAACTTGCCAGTATCCCATTTTCTGAACTTAAATATTATGAAAATACTTATTTATCTTTTGATAGAGCTTTTCAATTATTGGAAATTGTGCTTTATGATACTCAGTGCTGAAAAGAGCAGCTTTGAACTTTCATCAATCTACCTATGTTTTGATTATACTTGTGAGCAACATTCCTAGAGTGCAATTGCAGAGTTGAAGAGACCTTTTAATTTCATCCTGATTTATGTAACCGCTCAACTATGTCATTTATGATCACCAGAAATTCTAAAATTTTCTATTTGCCTATTTTCTAAGGTCCTCATTAATAGCATAGAATCAATGTTATGGTTTTGTTCCTGATCCTTAAATTGTGTTAACATATATTTTATTCAATGTCAAAAAACTAAATAGTACTTTGTTCTTTTTTAAATAGGTTACACTTTAGCTATCATTTATAAGGTTATCCAGTTTCGTAGCTTAATCACTTTGCTGTGATGTGAAATGTAAATTATTAGTCTTTACTTGCCATTCACACCTTGACTTTTTTCTTGAAGAAATTTCTGTTCCATCTAAGACTTTAAAAATCATGTTTCATGTGTAAAACCATTTCTCCCTTTGATACTACGTTTTTAGACTTATACTACATGTATGAGTGGGGTTTTGTGTTTACATATGTGTTTTGTTTGCATGTCCCATGCTCAAGAAAGACAGAGAGAGCATTAGATCATCTGTAATTAGTTCTTAAAGATTGTGATCTGCCTTGTTGGGGCTGGGATCCAAACCTGGGTCCTCTGAAAGAGTAGTAAGAGCTTACAAGCACTGAACAATCTTTCAAGCCCCCATCTGAGGTTATTTTAAATTCTATTTTCCTCTGACTAGTCCTTAGTTTCTTTATTTTTTATTAAGTTCTCAGGTCGTCTGGAAATTTCCTGGGATGAAGTAGTAGATGTTGATTTACTGATTATTTAAGATACAAACCATATTGTACCAATATAAACTTTAATGTTATTTTCTCTCAAGTTATATATCATTAATTTTGTATTAATTTAATTATATAAAAGTATATTATTTTTATAAATATATATATAATGTGTATATATAAAACTACATATACGACATACATACAAAACATATATACAAATATATACATAAAAATTATACACATATACACAAAAGCATATATAGTTATATACAATTATATATATATTTCTAATTCTCTATGTTTTGTTTGTATATATACTATTGTTGTATTATTTACTATCTTTTATGTATCGTATATGCATTCATGTGAAAGTGCACATGTGTCTGTACTTGTGAAGGTTAACACTGAGTGCTTTCCATGTTTGCTCTCCACATTTTTTTTTAATTTTGAGACATGCTCTCTCATTGGCCCCAGAGCTCAGTTCCTCATCTAGATTGGCTGTTCATCGAGCTCTAGGAATCCTGTTTCTACCTTCCCAGCTGCTGCTTTACCTGTTTAGTCCCTAAGTGGGACTTGGAGTGCAGAGAGAGGGTAGAACACACAGGCTGGCTAATACCCATAGGCTCCCCTTCAGTCTCACCTACATTTGAAGTCTGATCTTCATGAGTATTGGCTGGTCCTAAGTAGAGTTCATTCAACCAAATGGAGCAGGAGAAATGATATGTCTAGAGTTTTATGCCCAGTATCTCTCAGTCCTTGCAGTTCCACTTCATATGATTCAAGCAGAAAAAGTACTGAAATTTGAAAACTTCCAATTGCACTAAAGATTTCCCATAGTACTATTAGGACTTTGCTCTTGCTGGGATGTGCGTGTGTGGAGGGGGTGCATGTGGGTGAGCATGTGCACGCGTGTGTGTATTTTAAAGTGTTATTAATCTCTGTCATGTTTCAGCAATTTCTTGAAATATAATGCTAGAAGTAAGTCACAAAGAAAGAGAATATTATTCCAATCAAAATTTCTGAACAAGGCAAACATTCCTTTTGACTAGGAGTGCGAGATCTAGTAAGGCAAATGAATACTGAGGGGAAAAGTACCTTTGTGTTTTATTCTAACTTTGGTGAGGGCTGTGTCTTTTCCCCATTGTCTGGAGTTTGACCTCACTCACTATTCTATTTAGCTGGATAGTCTGAAATACTTTGTGCACAGGAAATGGAGGAGCCTCACTGCTCCAAGGAATAAAAGGTCATTGCTTCAGGCTATCACAATCTTAGACTTCAGTAGGGGCCTTTGTATGAACAAAGATTTTACTCGGTGGGCGGGGGATTAAAACATTTGCATAATGCTATTACAGGATGGGAGAAGGGTGGAAAAATATTTTAATTTTTGTTCTAAACACAAGTTTTAGAATATTTGATAGAAAAGGCTTATATATGATTTTTTCTTGTTTTAGAAATGTATTCAAATTTGTGTGCAAAATAAATCATATTTTCACATAAGAAGAATAAAAATGGATTTTTAAAATTTTTACCTTTATAATAGCATAACATCAATAAAATATTAGAGATAGATCCAAAGGAAGTTACAATAAGATTCTATATAGATTATTTTCATGAGAAAAAGAAAAACCATTTATACAGATTATAATATTTGACAACTGTAGATTAAAAATCTCAGCATGGTGATTTTATATATAAAATCAAATTTTGATATAGCTTCAAATGCTCTATTATTTAGATTACCATCCAGTTAAAACCTCAGTGTATGTTTTTCTTTTATTGGATATTTTTATTTTAAATGTTATCCCCTTTTCCAGTTTCCCCTCCAAAAACCTGCTGTCCCATTCTTCTCCCTGCTTCTATGAGGGTGTTCCCTTACCCACCTGCCCACCCACTCTGTCCCACTTCCTCAATCTGACATTACCCTATACTGGGGTATCAAGCCTTGACAGGACCAAGGGCCTCTCCTCCTATTGATTCCCAGACAAGGCCATCCTCTGCTACATATGCGGACAGAGTCATAGGTCCATCCCTTTGTACTCTTGGGATGGTGGTTTAGTCCCTGGGACCTCTGGAGTTTCTGGTTGGTTGGTATTGTTCATCTTATGGAGTTGCAAACCCTTTCAGCTCCTTCAGTCCTTTCTCTAACTCCTCCATTGGGAACCCTGTTCTCAATTCAATGGTTGGTGTGAGCATCCACATCTGTATTCTTCATGCTTTGCCAGAGCCTTTCAGGAGACAGCTGTATCAGGCTCCTGTCAGCGTGCACCTCTTGGCATCCAGTGCCTGAGTTTGATGTCTCTATATGGGATGGATCCCTCAATTGGGGAAGTCTCTAGATGGCCTTTCCATCAGTCTCTGCTCCACACTTTGTCTTCATAAGTTCTCCTGTCAGTATTTTTATTCCCCCTTCTAAAAAGGTCTGAAGCATCCACACTTCGGTCTTTTTTCTTCTTGAGCTTCATGTGGTCTGTGAATTCTATCTTGGGTATTCTGAGCTTTTGGGCTAATATCTGCTTACCAGGAGTGCATACCGTGTGTGTTCTTTTGTGATTGGGATATCTCACTCAGGATGATATTTTCTAGTTCCATCCATTTGTCTAAGAATTTCATGAAGTCATTGTTTCTAATGGCTGAGCAGTATTCCATTGTGTAGATGTACCACATTTTCTGTATCAATTCCTTTGTTAAGGGGCATCTGGATTCTTTCTAGCTTCTGGCTATTATAAATAAGGCTGCTATGAACACAGTGGAGCATATATCCTTGTTATATGTTGGAGGGTATTTCGGGTATATGCCTAAGAGTGGTATAGCTGGGTCCTCAAGTAGTACTATGTTCAATTTTCTGAGGAACTGCCAGACTAATTTCCAGAGTAGTTGTACCAGCTTCCAATCCCACCACCAGTGGAGGAGTGTTCCTCTTTCTCCACATCCTTGCCAGCATCAGCTGTCAACTGGGTTTTTGATCTTAGCCATTCTGACGGGTATGAAGTAGAATCTCAGGGTTGTTTTTGACTTGCATTTCCATGATGACTAAGGATGTTGAACATTTCTTTAGGTACTTCTCAGCCATTTGATATTCCTCAGCTGTGAATTCTTTGTTTAGCTCTGTACCCCATTTTTAAATAGGGTTATTTGGTTTTTTGGAGTCTAACTTCTTGATTTCTTTGTATTGAATATTAGCCCTCTATCGAATGGAGGATTGATAAAGATCGTTTCCCAATCTGTTGGTTGCAATTTTGTCCTAATGAGAGTGTCCTTTGTCTTACAGAAGCTTTGCAGTTTTATGAGGTCCCATTTGTCGATTCTTATCTTAGAGCATAAGCCATTGGTGTTCTGTTCAGGAAAATTTCCCCTGTGACTATGTGTTTGAGACTCTTACCCACTTTCTCTTCTATTAGTTTGAGTGTATCTGGTTTTATGTGGAGGTCTGAGGTCCACATAGACTTGAGGTTTGTACAGGGTGATAAGAATGGATCAATTTGCATTCTTCTACATGCTAACTGCCAGTTAAAACAGCACTATTGGTTGAAAATTTGTCTTTTTACCACTGGATTGTTTTAGCTCCTTTGTCAAAGATCAAGTCACCATAGGTGTGTGGGTTCATTTCTGAGTCTTCAATTCTACCTTCCTGTTTCTGTACCAGTACCATACAGTTTTTATCATGACTACTCTGCAATGGAGCTTGAGGTCAGGGTTGTGATCCCCCCCAAGAAGTTCTTTTATTGTTGAGAATGTTTTCTCTATCCTGGATTTTCTGTTATTCCAAATGAATTAGCAAATTGCTCTTTCTAACTCTGCGACGAATTGACTTGGGATTTTGATGGGGACTGCATTGAATCTGTAGATTGCTTTTGACAAAATGGCTATTTTTTACTGTATTGATCCTGCCAATCGGTGAGCACAGGAGATCTTTCCAACTTCCTATATTTCTTAAAAGAACATTTTCAGTGTTGGATGAAGCTAGTAGCCCAGAAGCCCATTTAAATGCTATCTTTTTGAAAAAGATACCATTTTCATACCGTACTAAAACTCATGGTCATAATTACACAAATATATGTACATACACATACATACCAACACACAAATACACACATGCAGATACACATAAATATATGTATATATACACACACACACAAAGAGCTGCGAACATACATATTTTAATACAAAGATACATAGTGTACATGTATATATACATATGCACATAGAAATACATATATCATACACAAGCGTATAAACACACATGTATGCTCTATTTAATAATTGTAGCCCTAAGTGTTTTAGTGATGTAAAATTATCAAAGTCATTTACAAAATTAGATTGGGTTGGTAAATTCATAAAAAATTTTTCCTTGAGAACTAAATACAAATGGACTGCTGTTAATTTAACACCTGCCCTGCTAAATGAAACTCAAAAATCTAACCAAATAACAAATATTTTAAAGTTTTCTAGGTGACTAATTTTTCATGTGTATATTGCATAATGTTTATGAATCAAAATTCTATTAAAATCCCTTAAACAATTCGTAAGATTAAACTTCAATGCTTAGACAAGTTGAACATTACATAGGTAGGAAGTAACACAGTAGATGTGAATAGCCCAGTTCTTTCTACTGATGCCTGGCCCCAGCATGGGCTCTCTCTATGCAATGCTGCATGAATGTTCATATTCACATTCGTTAAGGGACACAATGTGCTACAAATACCTCAAAAAGTACTTTGATCTTTTATGGTCACACAGCAAACCTACTATTTTGTGTAGAAAAATCGATTTTTATAACCATTTATATAAATGAAAATATATTTTTGAATATAAGGACCCACAGAATAATTTTAAAATATCCAATGTGATTTTCAAAAGACAGTTAATGTAGTGGCCACTATGGTCCACACGGTAAAATAATCTAAGATCAGCTTGAATAGGTTGCCTGGCAGGAATCAAGCAGAGAATGGTTTAATGAGATTAACTAGGTCTGCTTGCAGCAAATGTTTAAAGTGATAGTGCCTCTAAATCCATGACTTAGCCCTTGTCCAAGGCCAACTTCATTTTTTTAAAATTTTTTACAACAACATAGATTCCTACTTTTAAATTCGAGTGCCATCATGACAATGAAATTCTCACTCAATTGTATTGAATTCCAATTTCCCAAGCACAATAATTGCAGGTATGTAATTATCCGTGTTCTAAAAACCAATGAAATCCTAGAACTTGGACTACAAACATAACTTTTAAAAGTTTTGTTGTCTTATTATTTAATGAAAACTGCTGATATTTCATTGTAAATGTTTACTTAATGAGGACAATTCAGGCGAGATGCTGTTTTACTAACTGGGGTTCTACATCCTTAGAATATATGCTTAGATCTTGTTATATACTGGAGAAAATATGAACCTTTTAAAACAATTTCTAATAATTTGGAGAAAAACTATTTCAGGTTTCTATTGTATAATTCTGCACAATTTTTTCACTTAAGCTTTAGAAAATTACTGTATATCTCATCAGCCAAATTTCTAGCTGAGATAATTTGGCTGTCTACAAGAGGCATAAACAAGATAATTGAAATGAGATAAAACATAATTGAGAAAGGAATTCTCAGCAGTAAGAAATGTGGTTTTAAAAAAGACTGGCTTCCAAAATGGGAGGAAACATAATTCAGAGTGTCCACTGTTTATGTTGCATGTATGGGGAAGGTTCAGGCTGAGAAGACTCCCCAGAGTAAAACAAGAAGAAGAAAAAGATTCACAGGCAAATTGGTTGCATAGCAACTTGCAGATTTACTTAACACAATGAAAGTGTCTATCAGGGGTAACCTAGTTTAGAGTGCACAGTAAAAGCCTCACATCCAACCATCAGTGAACTGAAACTAATGCAGATAAATACTAAAGGTAGTGAGTAAAATTTACATTACAGAAATGTGTTCACTTTCTGAGCCTATGAAGAAGAATGGAGGTGAGAATACATCCACAGCGATAATCATTGTGATGTCTGACCACAATATGAGAAATACAGAGATGAATGTAAGGGTCGATCCATACAGCACTGATGAAGAAACAGGGGACCATTGACAGTTCCTTAGTAACTGCAGGCTTCAGAATCTAGATTATCGGGGAGCAAGCAATGCTAAACTTCACGGAAAGATGGGATGCTCTGCTCAGTACATTGCAGTAGGGAATATCCTCTCTCTCTCTCTCTCTCTCTCTCTCTCTCTCTCTCTCTCTCTCTCTGTGTGTGTGTGTGTGTGAGAGAGAGAGAGAGAAGAGAGAGGTAAACAAATAGATAGATAGATAGATAGATAGATAGATGCATAGAGATAGATAGAGATAGAGGTATTTCATCGTTTTGATACAAGAGTAAGACTGAGCTTTACAGAAGGTGGCCCTAATGTCATGATGTTCCGAGAGTAGGGAGACACTGGGACAACTGTTTGAAATAGTGCCTCTGGTACCTTCTTTCACAACCTGCATTATTTAAATGATAATCTCAAAGGCTTACCAGATCACAGAAAATCTTATTCACTGGCATCTCTGGCTTTGATGACTTCCTCAGGAAAAAATGTTGTAAAATTAATAACTAATATAAATGTGAGAGACATTTAAATTACCTCTATTTGTAGACATAGAAAGACTAAAAATTTACAGCAATTCATCTAAAATGGTAAATTTTTGTTAAACATACATGTGTAGATATAATGAAAGCACTGAGAGCAAATGAAAAAAGGTTTGCTGTTTATTCTGTCAGTTGAATACATTGAATAAAGCATGCATGTCTCCATTCTATTGTAAAATTAATTATTATAAAATAAGAGTCAAAAGGCATTTTCTATTTAAATGACAGAGTCATGTTTTTTTAAATGTAGCTGTCCATGATTCCTGCAGCAAATTGATTTTCAATGAGAAAGGTCTATATCAATTAGAATGTTGCCAAGTGAGAAATTGCAAAGCTCCCCATCCCATGACCCTCGGCCCACCACAGCAGAGATGACGGAGCACGGATGCTTGTGCTTGGTGCTGGCATGCCTGTGCTTTAGCTTCTCCTCTTCTAACATCCAACACTCTAGTGGGCTTGCACGGCTACGCTTCCTTTCAGTGGAAAGTCTGGAGTCCTCAGTCAGTGAGATACACCAACAACCTATCCCATGGCCATCAGAATTTCACAGTCACGACAGGATTACCGAAGTGTGTTCCCGTCATTGAGTTAATGAAAGAACCATGCATAAATATCATGGCCAACCAAAGACTTTCTGTTCCTATGTTGGAGGAGGGCAGTGAACATGTTTTTATATGCCATCACTGGAAGACACTTTGAATTTAAAGTTAATATATCACCGTTTGATATATTTGAATGAAAAATGCTGAATATTAATTAACATTTCATATCACTTGAACCTATGAAGAGAAGTAAAATGTGCTGTTGTCAGCATCGATATTGCCTATATTGAAACCCTGACAGCAATTAGAGAGGTTTTCATTGATTATATTTGTCTCCTCAGATAAATTTACAAAGAAAAATGAGAGTAACAGGTGTTATTACCCAAGGAGCCAAAAGGATTGGAAGCCCAGAATACATCAAATCCTACAAAATTGCCTACAGCAATGACGGGAAGACCTGGGCAATGTACAAAGTAAAAGGCACCAATGAAGAAATGGTAAGCCTGACTCACTCTCCAGTATGTAACTAAGGTTCCATGATGACCACATTATCAAGTGACACCTGAGCCTTCTGCTAGAAGCTTATGTTCAAATCCATTTCTGCAGCTTTTGGAATTTAATTGGGTGAAAGGGAGCTGGGTTTCCCAAAGTTAGAAATTTCTAACAGCTGCCACTTAAACTTTTCTAAGATTTTAATTGGTGCTCCTACAAATTATTCTCAAGGAGTTTGCAGAGGGTTGTATGTAGCAGATAAGCTACTTTAAGGACAAGCAGCCTACCAAGTTATTGTCCTTGCTTTTGCAGATAACTTTGTCCTCAATCAAATAAATTATTATGAAAACAAGAATATGAAATCATAGAAATGATGGAAATCTGTACATATTTTGCATTGTAAATGCCATTGTTACTGAATTCAAGAATAAAATGCTGAGGAAAAAAGAAGTTGTAGCATCTAATATCTCCTTTGTCCTTTGGTGTTCAGAATGTTAAACTAATTCATTTTGTAATGATACTTGAAAGTCTGATTAAGATGCATAGAAGAAATGGTTCTACCTGAAAAATTTATTCACTTGCAAGTGGACAGACTCAAGTTATATTCAAAATTTTAGGGTGCTAATTTTTAAGAGACAGATGATAGATAGATTGGCAGACAGAAAGGTAATTGAAAAATAGCTAGGCAAATAAATGGTAGACAAACACACAGATGGATGGTAGATGATACGTGTGTGTGTGTGTGTGTGTGTGTGTGTGTGTGTGTGTGTGTGTGCAGACAGACAGACAGATAGATGATACATACATATATACACAGATAGACACATAGATATGGAGAGACAGACACAGAATGACTTCCTCTGTTTCTACAGACATGGCCTTTAAAGTGGTAAATAAGGGGACTAGAGAGATGACTCAGTAAATAAGAACATTTATTGTTCTTAGAAGACATGGGTGATGTTCCCAGCACCTACACTGGGGTTAAGAACAATCTAGTTAACCACAATTTCAATGGATATGATGTCTCTGTCTACCCTTGGTGGGCACTAGGCACACACTTGGTGTACATACATATACATACAGGTCGGCAAAACACATGTAAAATAAAATAAACAAATCCTTGCTTTAGTCAGGGAAGTGTTATTATGACCCAGTACACTGCATATAATTTTAATTTTAATTCAGATTTCATATGTGGCTGCTGCTGCTGTTGTTGTTGTTGCCTGCTAATAGCAAGGTGTTTCCTAAATTCTCAATAATATTTTATTATGAATGATCTTTTAAAATTGTTTCAAGTGAAGCACAGAATACGTATATGAAAATGATTAAGAAATCTATTTTATATATATATATATATATATCCCCACACATGTACTCACCCATCTGTGCACATGCATGTGTATGCACATACACATATACCTTTAACATATACAAATATATGCATACACATATGAGTAGTAAGGTCTCACTCTATGTCCTAGACTGACATTGAACCCTGTCTCCTAAATATCCTCTTATCGCAACTTCCTTAACACTGTTATTCAGCCATGAGCCACCATGCTCAACTTTTAAAATCCTGCATATGTCTTCACACACAGGTCTTCCGTGGCAATGTTGATAATAACACACCCTATGCTAATTCCTTCACACCTCCAATCAAAGCTCAGTATGTAAGACTCTACCCCCAAATTTGTCGAAGGCACTGTACGTTAAGAATGGAACTTCTTGGCTGTGAGCTCTCAGGTAAGTTAACTATTTTCCGTAATAGAAATGCCTTGAAAGAAAAGAGAAAACACAAAACATCTCTGTATGTGGTCAGCTAGTAATCTCTAGGTTTTCAGCACTTACAGAAGTTTATTTCTTTCACAGAACATGCAGGGCATGGTTCAGTGAGAAAAGCAGGCTGTTTATATGTCAAATAAAGTTGTATGCACCCTACAGAAATAGTATACCATCAAGTAGATCTCTCTGTAATAAAGTGGAATACATGGAATTCTCATGAGAAACTGTTGTCAAAAGATACACTCAATTGGTTTTAGTTGTAAATATGATTTATGTTTGGTAATAAAAGTTCAATTTAAAAATACAATCTGCTTGACCTCATAAATTGTGCAAATTTAGGCTGTAAGCTCCAAAGAAAGTAAGTTTTAACTTTAAACTTGGTGCTTTCTTTTTAGATTTTATGAAACATGTAAATTTATCATCTTACCCTGGGGAACAATACATCAACACCAAGAACACTACTATAAATTCATTTTTGAGCATTCTCAGCTAGCGACCTGCTTATTATATGTCAGGGTTATCTAGCTCAAGGATGATCTATCAAACACCACAGAGCTAAATAATTCTTCCCAATCATCAGAACAAGATGCAAATATGAAGACTTTATGTCTGAATTCCATTTTATTTTCCTAACTATATTATGAACTAAATACAAAAACCACTTCTGCATTTCAACTCCACTATGCTTTAGTGGACAGTTACTGTATTTCATCCACTAGAAACTTACCTATCTTTGCCTTATGGTGGCAAAAGATTTCTTTTGATCAAACAACTGTAAATAAATTAGAATGTTCTCTTATGTCACACTTTAGCCTAAGCCCCAAAACAGGGAAAGTACTTTCTAAATTTGAAAGAATAAAGCTGGTTTAAAATTTTAAGTTAGTTCTTTGAAAATGCCATTTATGTTTAATTCATCTCATTACTCTCTCCCCTGTGTTGTCTTAAATCTTCTGTTCCCCGTGAACTCACGCTTCTCCCTACCTGTACCTCATTAGAATCTTTTCTCTGGAAGGACAAAACTCTGAGGATCCTTATCAAGGGCTCAAATTCATACTTGATGTATGGTTACCTCTGTATATTTATGATACAGAAAAAGAAAACAGTTTTAAGCAAATAAAATACAGAGTTAAAATACCAGCATTGGAAAAATTGAGAATAAATGTTCCGTCTCAGTGACTCTATCTTAAGTAACTTGTATATATATTCTACATTGCTGGTGTTTATGAAGGAATTATTTCACTGTCATTAATTTATCTTAGAAGAGAGATTATTTTGAATTATTTAGACCAGATTATTGACTGCCAGTAAATGTGAGCAGAATCATTGCCACAGAGTGTGTGCATTGCATGTCTCTGTGTCACCAGAGGCCAGTGTCATCCCTAAGCCATTCATCATAAAGCAATCACGAGGAAGCCACAGTCTGATGAGGTTTGTAGTAAGCCCTCTGGTTTTTTTAGTTGTTTGACATCACCTTCCCCAATTTGTCAGTTCTTTGATTCATGAGGATCAGCTTCTCGTACATGACACCGTTACACCCGTAAGGTGTAAATATATTTTGCTTTCAAGCTTGACAAGAAGTTACACCTGACACTTTAAGACTTTATTTTCTCAGAAGGAAGCAGTGCTCCATCTCCCAGCCCCACAAATTGATTTTAAACTTGGCTGCAGAGAACAATCTATCTTGCCGACTGTTTTTAAAAAGGAGAATTTCACCATAGATAATCAATGCTTATGTTAATACTTTGTTAATGCTTTACACGCACACACACACACACACACTCACAAAGTTCATACTGGTAAAAGAGTTATTTTGTATTCACAAAATCACATGAATGAGACAGAAAATTTGTGAGATATTAAGTCCATTGCTAAATAATTTAGCTATGATTCTTAGAAATAAACATTGACATAGTATTTTATAATATTCTAAGATATTTCTTTACGGGTGTACAATACTGGAAAGGCCAAGTCTCTGTAAATGTTTTCAGCAACCTTAGGTCTTTAATCTTACCTGGAAGTAACTAATCCTATTTGGACACTTGAAAAAACATCTTTTGCACTGTCTGAAAGATAACTTGCTACATTTGGAAGGAAATAGATCATGTTAATAAATAGAGAAATAAAATTCATTCTTCCATTCTTCTAACTAATAATTATTACTTAACACTTTTTCATCGCTATGTACTGGCCATCAGAAAAGATATAAAGTAATTATGTGATTAAAAGAAATAATCAAATCCACTTCTTTTGTATTGATTTTTTTCAGGTATTTTATCACAAAGAAGTAATAAGTTATTATTTTTATTATTTTTATTGTACATCTTCTGCAAGCTAACCAAAACTGTTACAAAGATAAGTCTACATCAGGGTCTGAGGGCAAGATCTAAGTAGGAGAATTCAGAAGCTTTTTGTTCATACTGCATCTTACTTTGGAGTTGTCTGAAGACAAATATCATGCCATCATGGATATTAGAACTTTGTGGAATTTGGATTCCCTGTCAAGGAAATTTTTTTCTGTCAGAATTTGCATTTTAGTTTTAGACCCTTTTTTTTTTACCATTGCCTTTAGGATACAGGTCTCTTCAATAAGATTCTGACGAAGAAACAGCCCTCCATGCTACTTCTTGTCAGGCAGTGGAAATAAAGACAGAGAGAGACTAAGCAGAGAAGCCACAGGAAGAAAACAACTGATTCAGATTGACTAGGGCAAACAGCAGTTAGATAAAGTGGATTAATATGAGTGGAGAGTTCCATGATTTCTTTTAAAGCCTACACATCAAGCAATATGTGTTGAATAGCAGTACCAAGTAGGCAGTCACTGATGCACTGATTCTGGGAGATTTATCCTTCCAGTTTCTGCTGGAATGAGTTTTATGGAGATAGTAAGAGGAGCTAACTTTTATAGAATGTTGATTATCCCAACAATGTTTCTAAATACTTGGTAGTTTATCAACTAATTTATACCTGTCCAAGGTATCTTCTCTTCTTCATTTTGAACACTGAAACATAAATTGAATATATAATAGGTATAAGACCACACATCCACTGAAGGAAAGACCAATAGGATATGCAAAGAAGGTATGGCCTGGAGAAGTTCTAATTCCTTGGCAAAAATGTAACAGCTTTTAAAAGAAAGACTGGCTTACTGGACAATTTAATGAAAGACCCATGTCTCCTAGACAAACCTGGTAGGTAAGCTTTTAGCACACACAAACATGGACATTTTTAATACCACATAAACCCAAACTTTGTAACATAATTGGAAACACATGTGGTAAACTTGTTAATCTTCCAAAAATATAGAAGTACTAAATGTTATTTAGTATTAAGAGTTTATGAAAAGAATAATAATGGTTACATATACACATATATGTAATTTTTTATTTATAACAGTAAGATACATCCTATCATTCAATCTATCTATCTATCATTCTATCTATCTATCATTCTATCTATCTATCTATCTATCTATCTATCTATCTATCTATCTATCTATCTATCTATCTTAATCATTTTTCTACTTTCCAATTCCACAGCTGTACACTGTCTGGCACATGGTATATACTGAATGAAGAGTCCCTTCTTCCCTTCTGAAATAAACCATATTTAGGCCAGAATAATAAATGATATAAACTAGTGATGAGGATTTCAGCACATACCTTTCTTTCTACCACTGAAAGTCTAAGTGAAGATTGCTATAGTAGAGGCCAGCATGACTACAGGTGAGGTACTGTATCTAAATTATAGGAGTAGTGCTTATTTCTCAGACAACAAAATGCTGGTCAGTTTAGAATATGAGTGTGCCGCAATTTACAAAAATGACTCTATACTGGGGGAATTTCCACTGGTGATATTATGAAAACAAATAAAAGAAAACCAAATATACTTTATGAGAAATGCCCCATTCTCCATGAGACAATAAAATTGTCGAAAACTAAGGAACAGTCTTGAGGCTTCCAGTAATGAGACAGGAGAGAGCATTTCAGCAATGTTTTCAATTTGCAAAATCATCTATCACAGAAAAGTAGTCTGAATTGTCTGTCTTGTTTTCAATTTTTCCAAAATATATTCAGATGAAATAACTTGAATTGGCTATCTTGTTTTTCTATTTTACTCCAGATTTATTTCTTATTATAGCTCCTTTTTGAATTTAGATGTTCTCTCTTTGGGGGAATGAATAGCATTATGTTCCATCTTCTTTTGCCAATCTGAAATGAACAAGGAAAAGTTCCAGGATGATAAATTGTTTTCTTCATAGAGTTCTTCTCATTCTGCCAGGCTGTTCAGAACCTTTGGGGATGAAATCCGGACATATACAAGACTACCAGATCACTGCCTCCAGCATCTTCAGAACACTCAACATGGACATGTTCACTTGGGAACCGAGGAAAGCCAGGCTGGACAAGCAAGGCAAAGTAAACGCCTGGACTTCCGGCCATAATGACCAGTCACAATGGTTACAGGTAACAGCATGAAACTATTTCATCACCCACCAATCTTGTGCCTTAAATGATGTCTGAGCTGCTAGCTGAATGTCAGAATCATTATTTTAGAAAATTTTAAATATGCTTTCGTATCTGACTTTGCCAAACTAAGTAAACAGAAATTTCATATGAATTCATTTCTCTGGCCTGTATCCATTCAACATTGACTTGTAGATAAAGGCTGTGGGCAAGTTGGATGGGTAAATTGTACCAGAACACCCTGAACATTCTAGATATAATTTGAGACTATCTACCTTCTATGTCTTATCTGTTCTGATGGTTTGTATTTGATTTTTAAAAATTAATATCAGAATCCAAAGACATTGAAATCATACCACTGTCCTGCAGGGAGTCTCATGATACCATGACTCATGACAAAGTATCTCTTTACCTGTGATTGCTAAGCAATGAGATAATTTGAGTACACTGTCAAACAATTAGCTTATAAAAGAAAAATGTAGATTCTGCAGAGTCTGTTTACAACTTGCAACGAAATAAAATTAACATCTAATTCCTTTTAAAACAGACCTCTTGAAATACCTTTATTTGTAAGATACCTTTATGCATACATAATTTTGTTAATGTCTCTTATGGCAACAGGAACACGATGGCTGAATTTCATAAACAGGTTGATGTACATGAACTCCACTTTGATTTCATACTTGATCAGTAAGCTTAGAAACTTGTGATAAACCATGGTAGGTCTGTAAACCACCACCAACACAACAACAACAACAACAACAACAACAACAACAGCAACAACAACAAAAACCACTTAAACAACAAATACTAACCCTTACCAAGTTTCATCTGTCCTTACTACAGTCACCTGAAGTTTCTAATACTCTTTTTCAGTTGTCTCATTGAGTTTTACAATATCATATTCACACCATTAGAAATGGTCGAATTTTCTTTAGTTGCCTTAAATTTTGCTTGAACTATTATTTAGGTTACAAACGTTATGAGTAGTGATATATGAGTTTCTCTTATTATTTTTATTTTAGATCAGGGGTGTGTTTTCTGTTTTTACTATGTCATCCAAACTGCTTTTCTCATCTAGCCAATAGCACTACATTAATCACATAAGTAACTAGTGATTGTATGTGATGTACTCCTGAAGCCTCTCCTGTACTCAAACATCAGATGCCTCCAGCTCTGAAGACATCACTTGTTTCTTCGAGTTCATCTTTAAGTTGAATAAAATAACAGCAATCTTCCTCTTTCCCGAGGTTGTTAAATGTTCCTTGTTGTCACCGCCCCTCATCTATTTGTTCTGGTTTCACTAATGTCTTTCTTATCCATGCCAACCAAGGCCTCTGATTAACTGGCTTACCAATGACTGGTGATTTTAGCTCCTGAAACGGAGGCTATATCATCTTGAACGTATGACCATTCTTCCAAGCCTTTCAGTAAGAATCCAATTCTCACTGTCACTTTAAGATCTAAGCCACTCCTATTTCTGTGTTCCTCTTGAAGTTCCTTAACTTCTTAGTTTCTCTTCTTATGCTTTAAAAAAATTCTGTTTCTTTAATCATAATACGTGAGTATGTGGGTTGGAAAAATGTTTATATGTGTATGCTAAAATGCAATTTTCAATTGCTTTCTCTAGGCCTAAGAATAAAATATAGATTTCTAATACAGCCTAAAATCTTTCCCTACTTTGCCCTTATTCATCTTTAACAATACTCATTTTAACTTCCTCAAGTTCCTCAAACTCAAAACCATCCAGCTCTCCCTATTCTGTTATGAATTTATTCTTCCTAAGGAAAAGGAGAACACAAAAAAAATCAGCTGTCTGACACCAGATCCTTCAGCTGAGCTTTGGATGTCGCTTATTGTAGAAAGGCTTGTCTGTTGGCTATGCCCTACTTACATCTAATCTAGGATCTCCTATATACATTAGTCTCACATTATCAAGGTTGAATGCCTTTCCAGATGCCTACAGAGGCCTACAACCACACATCGTACTGAATCTGTATATAGATATCTCCCAATATGCTTTGAAGTACTGTCAATTATTCAAAGAACTAAACCCAACCCATTTTGTGCTTGGGTGCCTCCTTTTCATTATTCTAATATTTGGGTATAATTTGAAAGTAATGTAAAACTTCCTGGAACAATTTCAACATAGTAGTGAGGGGATATAACTAATAACTAATGAGCAGGTAGCACACAGGATAGACACACTGAACAAGGATGTGACTTATGTGTTGAGCAAAGTATATGCCAGCTCAAAAGCCCATGGCAACACTCATGGATGATTGCTACGTAAGAACTGTGAAATATTTATTTCTGTAATTTCCACTCAATATTTTAGTATTGGATTGGTTATGCATGACTGGAATAAGAAGGAAATCCATAGAAGATAAGACTGCTGTTTTTAATGTGATTCCTCCATAACCTCACTATAGTAATATCAAGCAGTTTTGAAATTGTAACTCGATGCTAGATTGATAGCTTCAGAATGGCTGGTATATTGCAATGGCTGTCTGTTTGCTTTCTCAGTTTGTACCCTAGTACTTAGCCAAATACAATAGTGGATCCTGGCATGTAGAAGTTATATTATAATGACTTGTCGCATGGAGATAATGATTTTGAAGAAGTTCAAGCAATGTGTTTTGCTCTGTACAGTATGTATTTGATCTTCAGTATAGAAAGCCAATTTTTACATATTTTAAAATCATTATTCTAGGTGTCAGGCATATTAGGTAGGAATTTTGTCATTATATATCAACTTCATGCCTAAAAATTATCAGTAAGATTTTAAATGTATATGTGTGTGTGTATAAAAGATCAAGATTCCAAAACACAATAATAATACATGTACTTTCAAATTCACAGTATGAATAAACTATGAAAAATATCCATTACTTTCCTTAGGATATACTAGGATAAAGACAAATTAATTTTGACAATTGGCTATAAAATATTTAAAATTGTTAAGTATCCAAGTCACCTCTAAGATATTCTGATTATAAGGAAGATTATTCATGATTCATAAAACATTGTAGAGCTCAGAAATATTATACACACAAATAGCAACTTAGACAGATGCTTATATTCTAGAAATACACACACAAAGGAATGGCTAAAGGCAAATTTCTTTAGAAAGGCAAAAATGAAATAAATATATTTACATGAATAGATTTGTGATTTTTTTTCAGAGCAAACATCCATCCATCATTTTATTTAAGATGTCTTCTTAAAGGCTCCTGCGCGCTAGCATTGATTTATTCTCTCGATGATATATTTTCTGTCAATTCTGAGACCACTTCTTCAAGTGGATATCTAATTTTTATCATGTCAAAACATATCCAGACTCTCTGAGGAAAAATAAACTGACAACTTCTATAATTTATTTATTTTTCTGGCATTGTGCAAGGAAAAACTTCCAGAATAGGAGTATTTTTTCATGTTTTCGACTATGGGAATGTAATCTATCCACTGCACATGGTTAGATAGCATTGGTGCTGGTAAGTGTTTAATTGGAAGAATGATTAATGTTTTTTTTTCCATCTCTATTAAATTGAGTATTTATTTACATTTCGAATGTTATTCCCTTTCCTGGTTTCTAGGCCAACATCCCCCTAACTCCTCCCCCTTCTTCTATGTGGGTGTTCCCTTCCCCATCCTCCCCTCATTACCTCCATCCACCAACAATACCTTTCACTGGGGGTTCAGTCTTGGCAGGACCAAGGGCTTCCCCTTCCACTGGTGCTCTAACTAGGCTATTCATTGCTACCTATGCGGTTGGAGCCCAGGGTCAGTCCATGTATAGTTTTTGGGTAGTGGCTTAGTCCCTGGAAGCTCTGGTTGGATGGCATTGTTGTTCATATGGGGTCTCGAGCTCCTTCACATCTTTGAGTCCTTTCTCTGATTCTTTCAATGGGGATCCGATTCTCAGTTCAGTGGTTTGCTGCTGGCATTCGCCTATATATTTGCCATATTCCTGCAGTGTCTCTCAGGAGAGATCTTCATCCGGTTCCTGTCAGCCTGCACTTCTTTGCTTCATCTATCTTATCAACTTTGGTGGCTGTATATGTATGGACCACATGTGGGGCAGGCTCTGAATGGGTGTTCCTTCAGTCTCTGATCTAAACTTTGCCTCCCTATCTCCTCCTAAGGATATTCTTGTTCCTCTTTTAAGAAGGAGTGAAGCATCCATATTTTGGTCATCCTTCTTGAGTTTCATGTGTTCTGTGCATTTGAGGTAATTCGAGCATTTGGGCTAATATCCACTTATCAATGAGTGAATATCATGTGTGTTTTTCTGTGATTAGGTTACCTCACTCAGGATGATGATTTCCAGTTCCCTCCATTTGCCTATGAATTTCATAAAGTCATTGTTTTTGATAGCTGAGTAGTATTCCATTGTGTAGATGTACCACATTTTCTGTATCCATTCCTCTGTTGAAGGGCATCTGGGATCTTTCCAGCTTCTGGCTATTATAAATAAGGCTGCTATGAAAATAGTGGAGCATATGTCTTTTTTATATGTTGGAACATCTTTTGGGTATATGCCTAAGAGAGGTATAGCTGGGTCCTCAGGTAGTGCAATGTCCAATTTTCTGAGGAACCTCCAGACTGATTTCCAGAATGGTTGTGCCAGTCTGCAATCCCACCAACAATGGAGGAGTGTTCCTCTTTCTCCACATCCTCGCCAGCATCTGCTGTCACCTGAGTTTTTGATTTTAGCCATTCTCACTGGTGTGAGGTGAAATCTCAGGGTTGTTTTGATTTGCATTTCCCTAATGACTAAAGATGTTGAATATTTCTTCAGGTGCTTCTCAGCCATTCGGCATTCCTCAGCTGTGAATTCTTTGTTTAGCTCTGAACCCCGTGTTTTAAAGGGTTATTTGTCTCCCTGCCACCTAACTTAGTGAGTCCTTTGTAAATTTTGGATATGAGCCCTCTATCAGTTGCAGAATTGGTAAAGTCTTTTTGCAATCTGTTGGTTGCCGTTTGGTCCTAACAACAATGTCCTTTGCCTTACAGAAGCTTTGTAGTTTTATGAGATCCCATTTGTCGATTCTTGATTTTAGAGCATAAGCTATTGGTGTTTTGTTCAGGAAATTTTCTCCAGTGCCCATGTGTTTGAGACTCTTCTGCATTTTTTCTTCTATGAGTTTAAATGTGTTTGGTTTGATGTGGAGGTCCTCAATCTACTTGGACTTAAGCTTTGTACAGGACGATAAGACTGGATCGATCTGCATTCTTCTACATGCTGACTTCCAGGTGAACCAGCACCATTTGCTGAAAATGCTATCTTTTTTCCATTTGATGGTTTCGACACCTTTGTCAAAAATCAAGTGGCCATATGTGTGCAAGTTCATTTCTGGGTCTTCAATACTATTCCACTGGTCTATCTGCCTGTCTGTGTACCAATACCATGCATTTTTTTTATCACTATTGCTCTGTAATACTGCTTGAGTTCAGCGATAGTGATTCCCCCCTAAGTCCTCTATTGTTGAGGATAGTTTTAGCTATCCTGGGTTTTTTGTTATTCCAAATGAATTTGCAAATTGTTCTGTCTAACTCTTTGAAGAATTGGATTGGTATTTTGAAGGGGATTGCATTGAATCTGTAGGTCGCTTTTGGTAAAATGGCCATTTTTACTATATTAATCCTGCCAATCCATAAGCATAGGAGATCTTTCCATCTTCTGAGATCTTCGATTTCTTTCTTCAGAGGCTTGAAGTTCTTATCATACGGATCTTTCACTTGCTTGATTAAAGTCACACCAAGGTATTTTATATTGTTTGGTACTATTATGAAGGGTGCCGTTTCCCTAATTTCTTTCTTGGCTTGTTTCTCTTTTGTGTAGAGGAAGGCTACTGATTTATTTGACTTCATTTTATACCCAGCCACTTTGCTGAAGGTGTTCATCAGGTTTAGTAGTTCTCTGGTGGAACTTTTGGGATCACTTAAATATACTATCATATCATCTGCAAATAGTGATATTTTGACTTCTTCCTTTTCAATCAGTATCCCATTGTTCTCCTTTTGTTGTCCAATTGCTCTGGCTAGGACTTAGAGAACTATGTTGAATAAGTAGGGAGAGAGTGGGTAGCCTTGCTAGTCCCCGATTTTAGTGGAATTGCTTCAAGTTTCTCTCCATTTAGTTTAATGTTAACTTTTACTTTGCTGTATATGGCTTTTACTATGTTTAGATATGGGCCTTGAATTCTTGTTCTTTCCAGGACTTTTATCACGAAGGGATGTTGAATTTTGTCAAATGCTTTCTCAGCATTTAATGAAATGATCATGTCATTTTTATCTTTCAGTTCGTTTATATAGTGGATTACGTTGATGGTTTTCCGTATATTAAACCATCCATGCATAACTGGGATGAAGCCTACTTGATCATGATGGATTATTTTTTGATATGTTCTTGGATTTGATTTGCAAGAATTTTATTGAGTATTTTTGTTTCAATATTCATAAGGGAAATTGTTCTGAAGTTCTCTTTCTCTATTGGATCTTTGTGTGGTTTAGGTATAAGAGTAATTGTGGCTTCATAGAAGGAATTCAGTAGTGATTGGTCTGTTTCAATTTTGTGAAATACTTTGGATAGTATTGGTATGAGGTCCTCTATGTAGGTCTGAGAGAATTCTGCACTGAACCCAACTGGACCTGGGCTCTTTTAGGTTGGGAGACTTTTAGCGACTGCTTCTATTTCTTTAGGCATTTTGGGGTTGTTTAAATGGTTTATCTGTTCCTGATTTAACTTCCATACCTGGTATCTGTCTAGGAAATTTTCCATTTCCTCCAGATTTTCAAGTTTTGTTGAATATAGGCTTTTGTTGTAGGAATTGATGATTTTTTGAATTTCCTCTGATTCTGTTGCTATGTCTCCCTTTTCATTTCTGATTTTGTTAATTTGCACATACTTTCTGTGTTCTCTGGTTAGTCTGGCTAAGGGTTTATCTATCTTGTTGATTTTCTCAAAGAACCAGCTTTTGGTTCTGTTGAATCTTTGTATAGTCCTTTTTCTTTCTACTTGGTTGATTTCAGCTCTGAATTTGATTATTTCCTGCCTTCTACTCCTCCTGTGTGTATTTGCTTCTTTTTGTTCTAGAACTTTTAGGTGTGCTGTCACGCTGCTGATATATGCTCTCTCCTGTTTCTTTCTGTAAGCACTAAGAGCTATGAATTTTCATCTAAGCACAGCTTTCATTGTGTCCCATAAGTTTGGGTATGTTGTACCTTCATTTTCATTAAATTCTAAGAAGTCTTTAATTTCTTTCTTTATTTCTTCCTGGACGAGGTTATCATTTAGTAGAGCATTGTTCAACTTCCATGTATATGTGGGTGTTCTTTCCTTATTGTTATTGAAGACCAGCTTTAGCCCATGGTGGTCTGATAGGATGCATGGGATTATTTCTATCTTTGTGTATCTGTTGAAGCCTGTTTTGTGCCAGATTATATGATCAGTTTTGGAGGAAGTACCATTAGGTGGTGAGAAGAAGGTATATCCTTTTGTTTTAGGATAAAATGTTCTATATGTATCTATTAAGTCCATTTGGTTCATACTCTGTCTATGTCTCTCTTTAATTTCTATTTCCATGATCTGTCCATTGATGAGAGTGGGGTACTATTATTCTGTGAGGTGCAATGTGTGCTTTGAGCTTTAGTAAGGTTTCTTTTACGTATGTAGGTGCCCTTGTATTTGGAGCATAGATATTTAGGATTGAGAATTCATCTTGGTGGATTTTTCCTTTGATGAATATGAAGTGTCCTTCCTTAACTTTTTTGATGACTTTTAGTTGAAAATTGATTTTATTCGATACTAGAATGGCTACTCCAGCTTGCTTCTTCAGACCATTTGCTTGGAAAGTTGTTTTCCAGCCTTTTACTCTGAGGTAGTGTCTGTCTTTGTCTCTGAGGTGTGTTTCCTGTAGGCAGCAGACTGCAGGGTCCTCATTGCATATCCAGTTTGTTAATCTGCATCTTTTTATTGGGGAATTGAGTCGATTGATGTTGAGAGATATTAAGGAATAGTGATTGTTGTTTCCTATTATCTTCATATTTAGATGTGAGATTATATTTGTGTGCTTGTCTTCTCTTTGTTTTGTTGCAAAACGTTTAGTTTCTTGCTTTTTCTAGGGTGTAGCTTGCCTCCTTGTGTTGAGTTTTACCATTTATTATCCTTTGTAGGGCTGGATTTGTAGAAAGATGATATTGTGTAAATTTGGTTTTGTCATGGAATATCTTCACAGTTAACATATTTCCATCTATGTTAATTGAGAGTTTTCCAGGATACAGTAACCTGGGCTGGCATTTGTTTTCTGTTAGGGTTTGTATGACATCTGTCTAGGATCTTCTGTCTTTCATAGTCTCTGGTGAGAAGTCTGGTGTGATTCTGATAGGTCTGCCTTTTTATGTTACTTGACCTTTTTCCCTTACTGCTTTTAATATTCTTTCTTTATTTTGTGCATTTGGTGTTTTGACTATTATGTGATGGGAAGAGTTTCTTTTCTGGTCTAATCTATTTGAAGTTCTGTAGGCTTCTTGTATGTTTATGGGCATCTCTTTCTTTAGGTTAGGGCAATTTTCTTCTATGATTTTGTTGAAAATATTTACTGTTCTTTTGAGTTTGGGAGTCTTCACTCTCTACCTATTATCCTTAGGTTTGATCTTCTCATTGTGTCCTGGATTTCCTATATGTTTTGTACCAGTAGCTTTTTCTGCTTTACATTATCTTTGATAGTTGTGTCGATGATTTCTATGGAATCTTCTGCTCCTGAGATTCTCTCTTCCATCTCTTGTATTCTGTTGGTGATGCTTGTATCTACGGCTCCTTGTCTCTTCCTTTGGTTTTCTATATCCAGGATTGTCTCCCTCTGTGCTCTTCATTGTTTCTATTTCCATTTTCAATTCCTTCACCAGTTTGATTGTGTTTTCCTCTAATACTTTCAGGGATTTTTGTGTGTCCTCTCTAAGGGCTTCTACTTGTTTACTTGTGTTTTCCTGCATTTTCTACGGGAATTCTTTATGTCTTTCTTAAAGTACTCCATCATGATGATCAAATGTGATTTTAAATCTAGATCTTGCTTTTCTGGTGTGTTTGGATATTCAGTGTTTGCTTTGGTGGGAGAATTGGGCTCCGATGATGCCATGTAGTCTTGATTTCTGTGGCTTGGATTCCTGCACTTGCTTCTCGCCATCAGGTTGTCTCTGGTGTTACTTCTTTTGCTATTTCTGATAGTGGCTTTACCTTCCTATAGGCCTGTGTCTCAGGAGTGCTCTAGACTTGTTTTCCTGTTTTCTTTCAGCCAGTTATGGGAACAGAGTGTTCTGATCTCAGACATGTAGTTATTCCTGTCCACTGGCTTTCAGCTGTCCCTGTGGGTGGAAACCAGAAGGGCCTGTCCCTACTTTTCCTAGGTCCCTGTGTGCAGGGGACCCAGATGGCACTAGGTGTTTTCCTCCAGAGTCAGAAATGTGGGCAGAGAGTAGTCTCCCCTGGTTTCCTAGGTGTGTCTGCTCCTCTGAAAGTCTAGCTCTCCCTCCCACAGGATTTGGGTGCAGGGAGCTTTTTGACCGGCTCCTTTCAGATCCGGGCACAGTCTGGACCACAGGGCTCCTACAGTTTGACTGCTACAATCTTCCCACACCAAGAGGTACTATACAGTTTCCTCTTGGGTCAAAGATGTGGACAAAGGTAGGCAGAAGTGGCAGTCTCTCCTGCCTTGAAGTCTTAGGATTGCCCACACTCCTGGGCGATCTGCTCTCTCTCCCACATGGTTTGGGAGCAGGGAACTGTGGACCTGGATCAGCGAGATCCGAGCGCCAGCTATAAACTGGAAGTGTCCAGTCCCAGAGGAATTTTGCCTTTGTGTGTCCTGAGTCCACCAGGCAGGTCACTTGGAACAGAAAAGTTGGTCTTACCTCTGGTCTTGGGCCTGAAGTCGCTCCTAGGGGTTGGCTTTCATTTGTCCCTGTGGGTGGGAACCAGAAGCTGATTAATGTTTTATAAAAGGATAAAAAGGTATATGGTGATTTTTGAGCTGTTGATATATAGACTACTTTTTATCCTTAAATGAGGTTTCTGAAATCATTAATTTAGTTGTGTTTTTAAATGTAATGCATCAATTGTGAGCAATAGCTCTTCAGAAGGGAAGCCATTCTGTCTTCTCAATTTCCTTCATTGCTCATCCTTTCTAAATTGAGTTTTTAACAAATTACTTTCACATATGAGCAACACATGTAAGAGTTTTACTCAAGCTTAATGTTTTGTCATAACTTAATCAAATAGTACTTGTAAATGCAATGTATTGTAAGTTAATCCTGCTAAATACACTTCCATTATGGCATGTTAGACAGAATTTTTATGTGCTCCTTTAGGAATTTCTATGCTTTAAATATAACTTCAATATGCAATGCTTATCAGTCCTCTAATGATCTTGCCTGTGTCTTCTATGATATCAAATTTCTGGTATGCTCATGCAGATGCCACTATGTTAGTGTTTCATATGTAAAATAACAAATTTTTGTTGAAGTTCACAGACAACCTCCATGGAAGCATTTCCAAACCATGCTGTGGTCCTAAACATTATATATAATCAAAACTTTGTACAAAAAACCCTATCAAGAGAGTTTCCAGGCCAGTCCATGACGGCAGAGGCAGTCTGGTCTACAGAGCAAGTACCAGGAAAGCCAGGGAAACACAGAGAAACCATTTCTCAAAGACCAAAAACAGAAACAAAACAAAACAAACAAAAACAATGGCTTGCGTAGCCCATCTAAAGTTAAAGAACAATTTATTCTCCTAAAACTCTCACTGAAGATCCTATAAAAACAATACCTGATTTATGGATATTTCTCATTCATAATTGTATTACATCAAAATCTTTAGCCAAAACAAAACAAAACAAAACAAAAAACAAACAATTAGAAAGTATCCATTGGCACTGGGCACTACAACTTCACATTTGATTAGTTGTGATTTCTATAATGGTCTCCATTTGTCACGGAGAAATTTCCTCAATAGGACCTGAGGACTACACTTACCTTTGTGTATTATTAAACATATTTCGAGTATAGTTAGAGACTATGTTGGTTTAATAAAGTGGTGGTTATTGGTTGTCCTCCAAGATATATTATTTTACTAGCCCTGGGGGATTGTCTAGGTTTCCAGAACAAGGCATGCTTTCATTCTTAAATGCAATTACAGAATTTTTGGTTACTGCCAAAATATGTGTGCCATTGCTGCACCCTGGCAGTTTTCATGCCACGATGGTCACGGTTGTGGTTCATCAGCATCATATCTGGGTAGAACTCTTGGTTCCTTCCCTCCTTCTGACACATAGGAAGGAGGCATTCAGGTAAATTCCACCCAGCTTAGGAGCACCTGAAGTGCATGGAGTCTTAAGCAATTCTTCCTTAACTTCTAGTACTGAGGAATTCTCTTGGATATCTTTGACCACCCTCCCAAAAGATAGCTGTTGGCTTTTGGGTAAATGATCTTTGCCTTTTGGAGGTAGCATTGTGCGTCCACATGAGAATTTTTTAATATAAACTATATATATATATATATATATATATATATGCATTCTTATGTGTATTAGAGGTTACTTTTTAAATAAATCATTAATAGCAAGAATCTTTATGATTTTTTCAGTCATCTTTTTTCTTCCTTCCTTTTTTTGTATTTCTCTTCTTCATCCATAACAAAAGCCCATTTGTTTTTCATATTTCCTTAGATCAGGTCATGTGTGTCTATGTTTTCCTCTGTATTACCACAAACTTCCACCTTAGTAATGGTCCCTTTACCCTCCTGGTTTCGAAAGTTATTCAATGGTATGTATTAACATCAGAATATTTGAAGCTAGGTGCCTCAAGAGAAGAAACAATATATAAAATTTGCTTTTCCTGTGTCTGAGCTACCTTGCTAAAACAACCCCTATACTAGCAGCTCAGAAATCATTGAGGATAGAGGAGCAGAAGATTGCAGCAGCGAGAGGATCAAGAAGTTTGATGTGAGCTTGTCTCTCCTAGGAAGGTCAGAATTTATACCCATGTAGTCTCACAAACATGACTGCCTGAACATGAGCTGAACAAGAACAAATAGATATACCAAAGTGGGCAGGGAAAGACAATAGAGACCTCAACCTTACTCTGTGAACTTCAGGCAGCTACTTAGCAATGCTTAGAGTTGAAGGAATAGTCTTCCTTATGTAAGAGTGCAGTTGGTTACTCCAAACCAACCCTGAAACCATACATAGACGTAATAGAAAGGAAAGGAGAAATGATACAATTTTATTATGGACTCAAAATGTAAAAATATTTTAAAATTAAAATAAGAAGTAATAAAAAAGAGTATTTCAATAACATTTTGGCTTTGTATTAAAAACCCTCACCATAAATTTGTATAGTTAGATTTCAGTAAAATAGTTGAAAGTCATGTTGATTCTCAGTTGAATTATGAGAAATTACAGACCTACTGTTTCATAATCTCTTCCTATAGTTTGCATAACATCAAGATGTTATCTTAGACACTTCCAAGTTGAATAAAATATGAAGACATGTATGCTGGTTGGTCATTTGTCACCTTGCCACAAAGCAGAGTCATCCAGTAAGATAGAACTTCAAAAAAGAAAATGACTGTATCAGATTGCCCTGTAAGTCTGTGAGGCATTTTCTTGATGATTGATTGATGTGGAATGGACCAGATTAATGTGGGTAGTTTCACCTCAGCAGGTGGTCAAAACAAAACAACAACAAAAACAAAACAAATAACAACAATAACAAAAAGAAAACAAAACAAAAAAACAAAGCCTGAGCAATCTTTAGAGAGGAACAAGCCAGTGAGCAGTGAGCAGTGCTCTTTCATAGTTTCTTCCTGAGTTCCTGCTTCTGTGTTATTTCCCTTGAATTCCTGCCCTGACTTCCTTCAAAGATAGACTATAAAATGAAAATATAAACTGCCAAGGACCAACCACAGCTTGGAGGGGGCTTCTGAGAAAAAGGTGTCTGGGATGGCAAAAACAAATGACCTAAAGTCAAATCATAGCCTATGTTCTGTTTGAGACAACTTTCCAAATTGCTTCTCTCTCTATTTTCCAGACAACTCTCTCTGTTTTTTGCTTGAGACAGTTCTCTAAGCAGTTCTCTCTTGCAAGTCTAAAATATTCTCTGGATAGCTCATCCCTTACGGACTATAAGCCCAGTCATTTATTTTACATATCAATCCAGTTATTTACTCCAGATTGTCTGTTGATTATCCAATGAATCTGCATCCTGTGACCCTAGCCGTTTAATTTTTAGAAGACAGCAAACACACATTTTCTTTTAATATTGCAAGAGAATCCAGAGATCTGTCAGCCTCTGTTAAGAACAGATGATAAACTAGCTGGGTAGAATCTCAGCCTGAAATTACCATTTCAACCACACCTGGACCTAACCTTGCTCTGTCTCAGGCCAATCATGAACTCAAGAATCTGTCTGCCTTTGTAGGCCTAAGCAAACAAATAAACAAAAACTTAGGCTGATGGAATCTCCTATGATCACCACTCCTAAATCTCTTTATCTCCTTCCTTAGTATCTTTCTGACAAGTTGCTTCACAGCTTCTTTTCTTCCCTTATATTCGTGAAGCCCATTATGCAATTCATATTGCATCCTTATGTTTTTGAGAAATTATATTTCTTGAACCCATGTTTTTAAAGTTCTTTCCCACAGCCTTAAGGGCTATCCCAAAGGTCCCAGCATTTACCATTCCCTGAGACATTAACCACACCTTTGCCTCCTAGACTCAATCTGTCTCTGATTACCATGGAGACATTAACATTAGCAGGAGGACGTTCCTTGAAGGAGTAATATAAATTATGATGTACATTATTATACAAATAATCTTTACACCCTCAGAAGCCATGGCATTCTCACGGAGACCAAAGCCTGCTGGTCCTGCCCCAGAGGCAGGAAGCATGTCATTCTGTTCCTACAAAGGCCATGTCAGACTTGGAAATGATCCAAATGCATCCTTTCTCTCCTCAACTTGCTTTTAGTTAAAATGTTTTATCACGGTAACAGAAAAATAAATTAGGACTGTGTGTGTGGTGTGACTATGTGTATGTTTACGTGTGATATGTGTGTCTGTTTGTGTGTGTGTGTGTGGGTCTGTGTGTGTGTGTGTGTGTGTGTATTTGTGTTTCTCCAGTGAAATTCTATCTCTAGATAAACACAGAAATGCAAGGCAACATCCGTTGAAACAGATAACAAATTGCAAGTAGTGTTAATAAATGCCATAGATTGGCATCAGTATAATAAACAAATTTAAAAATAAGTAAATACGACATTGTACTCATCTAAGAGATTTTCTAGCCTTTTACCTAAAAATTAGTAATAAGTACTAACAATTTAAAATGCATACTATGTTAATTTTGGATCGTCCTTACTGAAGCTCTACTTTTGAACAGCCATGTATTGTAATTGCCTCATCATTAACTTCAACAGCTGAGTAAATTTCTCTAACATTTATGATAGTTGCTCAATTGATTCAACAAGAACAGAAAATATTTAATATTTAATCAATCAGAAATGTAAGCACTCCTTATCATAATCTAGTAAATTATAAAATTTAATTCATTTTTCTATGATTCAAGAATCTGAGAGAAAATAATGGAATTGATTTGTATTGATTGAAAAATATATTCTAAAATGATGTATCATAAATTGTTGACAGTGAATAGATTATATTAGTATTCATTACCTTATTGGTGATGATTACAGAAATACATAATTCATTGTCAAAATACATTTACCAAAATTAATAAATGGTAATACAATTTAGTTTATAGACAGCAAAAAGATGCTATGACAAAGGAAATAGCTTTTTTTGGTCTATTGTATTATCGTATTATTATCATGTATTTATTAATTTAAGGAAGTCTTAAGTATTTCAACCAAATAAGTAAAATTAATAAAATGGTTGGGTTGCATGATTTAGTGTTGACACATGCTGGACAGCATCTTAACCCAGAGAAATTAATTTTAATAATAATTTGTTGGAAATGTGTAAGAAATGTTTAAGCGTAATTAAAGTCTGATTTAATTTAGACTATTTCAGATTGTAAAAGTATGTCATAGTCATAGAACTCATACATGCTTTGTCTAAGTCTCTCAACTATCAGTTTACAAGAGAAGTGAGGAAGATGTTTGCAAGGATTAACTAACCACTGGATTCTCAGGAATTGTCAATGAGGAAGTATTCTGATTTTCAATGCGCCCTGCCACTGTCATGCACATGGCAGTCATATGATGAAAACATCCATAAAGAGAATCTGGCACCAATGAGAGGAAAGGCTCTTGGTCCTGTGAAGTCTTGATGCCCCATAACACCAGTGTAGGGAAATGCCAGGGTGGGGAGGGGGGAGAAGTGGGTGGGGGAGCACCCTCATGGAGGGAGGGGATGAGAGTATAAGATGGGGAGGATCCAGAGGGGAAACTTGGAAAAGGGATAGCATTTGAAATGTAAATGAAGAAAATATCCAATAAAAGAAAAGAGAAAAGAAAGAACAAAAGAAAAGTGTATTATTATGGACATAGATGTGAAAAAGTATGATTAACAACTTCTTGTATATTTGAAGTAAATACAAGGAATCAAAAAATGACCTTGCTTTATTTTAAAATATAAAAAAATCTTTAAAAATGTTTATTATCAATTCTATCAAAAGAATTCTCCAGTCTTCCAGTAAAAACTAATAGAAATAAGCAAAGCATAACTTAAAAGGTATTTACATACAAATATTAAATAGGATTTTAGATTCAACATTTAAAAAGTCATGAAGAAAAATGAAGGTATTTGAAGTATTTTTAATAAGCACTATTTAAAACATTAAAGGACTGAATAGCAGGACTTGATACATCCAATTCGTGTGTGTGTGTGTGTGTGTGTGTGTGTGTGTGTGTGTGTGTGTATAATAAGTAAACTTTAATTTGTGACCATAATTATGTTTCTACTTAAAAAATTATAAATTTTCTTGTTTAAACAATGAATTGAAAACCACTCCTGTGAGTAAAAACTAGACTTTGAGAATTAGATTTGGAATCAAATAAACATTTATAAGGACTCATAAGAAAACCTGAGTTTAATTTTAATTGGTGATTCTATTTGACTGTAAAGCAGCCCTTTAAGTGAGCTAACAGGTTTTGTTTAATAGTGAGGTTATGGAGTCAGAGAAGTTTGCTGAAGATTGGACAGCTAATCTGCAGTGCAAAGAGGACACAACACAGATTAGACAGTGCACGCAGTGATATTTACCACAGTATTTACTAGAGTATCTAATAAATGGAGTGACTTCCTTTCTCCGGAGGTAATACCCTTGACCAGTTCTAACCAGCTGAGCCCTAGACACTTATTGTGATTGACAGTTTTTAGTATATCTATTGATCTCCTTTCTTCACTTAATTGCTCTCTGTGATTAAAATCGTATGCAGTTATAACATTAGTAAACATTGGATACTGAACATTTGAAAAGTAGTTTAGTTTTAAAATAGAACATACTAGGAACAAATTATTCTTCTCACAATTCAGTGATATGTAATTATTACATATGTATCACATTCTTTATATTTGTTCTTTGTCCAGGAAACTTGGGCAGGGTTAAATCCACATGGTTTGTTGGTTTGATTTATCCTAGACACTTTTGTAACTTTTGTTTCAAATCAATGATGCTATAATGTTTAGGTAGTTCTGTTTTGCTGATGTTATTATATATGTTTGTGTGTCTGTTTTAGTTGTCAATAATTTGGTTTTTAGTTAATATCAAGATAAAATACTTTTATTTATAAAAAATATTGTGGATGGTGAGACATAGACCTCTGAAACTGCTTTCATATCTCTTCTGACTTGCTTTGTTTTATGGATAATTTACAGTTCAGAATCCTAGCCCATGCCTTCAACCAAACACATATAGTCAGGCTTGTCTCTGAGTATATAGTGTATGAATATATATTGTATTCATATATTTGATCATATATTTATATATTATATATTTATATGTCATTCTAAAAATAAGGATGTGGATTAGCATCATTTTATGAAATTATGTAGCTTTGTATGGAAAACAACTTAGATAATATTACTTAACCCTGAAAATAAGAAAACTGTTTTCAAATTCTAATTTTTGCTTCTAGTTAGTGTAATTTTTTTTTATTAACTTGAGTATTTCTTATTTACATTTTGAGTCTTATTCCTTTCGGTTTCCGGGCAAACATCCCCTAAACCTCCCCTCCCTTTCTTTATGGGTGTTCCCCTCCCCATCCTCCCCCCATTGCCGCCCTCCCCCCAACAATCACGTTCACTGAGGGTTCAGTCTTAGCAGGACCCAGGGCTTCCCCTTCCACTGGTGCTCTTACTAGGCTATTCATTGCTACCTATGAGGTCAGAGTCCAGGGTGAGTCCTGTTTATATTGAATAGTATCTAATAATAGTGGTTTTTTCCAATTAGTAATATATATGTTTACAAATTCACTTTTTTATTTATAATATTCTTCCATTTCCATTGTAGACAATGTCTAAAATGATTTCTGTCATCTTTTTGTCTATACTTGTTTTTAAGTTTTCCAAATGCATTCTACGCATCTATTTTTATCTCATCTTCATGTACTAGAGTTAGCTTGGATGTAACTTAAGCCTAGCTGATGACATTTTAATTTAAATGGGTCATCTTTATGGACCATTCTAATCAAAGAAAGTAATAAAGGATACCTGGCTAGTTGAGAAATACTTCCAATGATCCAAAGAGCATAACTAGAGATGTTTAAATGCATATTTCTTGCTCCAGTAATTATAGTTTTTGTCTTTTGTTTAAATTGAATAATTTCCTTTACAACCATTTCCCTGTCCCTTAAAAGTGAGTATATCATTGTTGTGCTGTTTCTATAAATTTAAGTTTATCCTATAAATACCACAAATCTGGATTTGCCTTCCATTAAAAGAGGCTTCATAGCTGATGGGCATACAATATTCCTATACAGTCTGTATTTTATTGACCATTCTACATTAAAATAGGACACCAAACCCGTACCCATTTTGAAACCTATCTCCCATGCTCTGTAACATAAACTCTACCATAAAAATATCCGTTATTTATGACAGGATTTGCAGATACCTAACATGTTGACCACAGGTTTGCTGAATGTTAGATTTATGTTTTTCCATGTTCCTTTTCTCCTTTTGTTAGTTGTTTTTTTCAATCAGAAACGTTTAAACAAAGCCAGGGTGTATATTTTTTAACTTTACTCAACATGCCTGGTTCTCATATTCCTTTGATTACTTTTTATGCAACATAAACATACTCACGCAAGGATTTTCAGCATGAGGAAGAGAAAAGTATTTAGCTAGAATAGTGATTAATAACTAGTTCTGTGTTTTTAAAACATTAGAATCTTGCAGTAATTGTATTCAAGTTTGCATCTGTCTTAAGTGGCTTCTCTCCCTAGTGTCTATACAGCATAATTGGCAAAAACAAGTGTTGTTAGTAAACGAATGAATAAATTAGGTTTCTTTCCTTCCCACATATTTCAGTCTTTCACAATAAACAATGAGTGATACTTTTGTTAAAATTTGAGTCACCTTTTCCCCTTCTTTTAACTTTCTACCACCTACTGGGGCTTCGGCCTTCATTTCTTGTGAAAAGCACCTTAGAGTTTTAATCCCCACGGCTACCATATTTGATGTCCCTTCTTGAGTACCACAAGGCCCATCTGTTCTGTTAGACATATGTCTGATGATGTGGGAGGAGCTGCAATGCAAGATAATGGTACTAAAAGAACTTCAGAATGCATCACTAAATATAAATGCATATGCTTCTACAGCTGCCTCAAACTCTCTAATGGGATATAGAGACATTTCTAAAAATAAGACAGCTCAGAACTCTCAGTGGAGGAAAGTACACCAACAGCTGCTCAAATCTTCTAACATCCTGGGTGCTCAAGGCATTTGCTCAAAGTGTGGTTAAAGGCTGCCTGCATCTGAATCTTCTAGCTGATTGAAACGTCCTTAACTCCATCCTCTAAGATGCTCATGTTATAGGGGGTGTGTTGCACATAGAAAAGTGAGTTTGGGAACAAATATACTTGGGTTCTTTATGAAAGATGAAGCTTGAAAAAATGAATTATTCCTTGGGAATTATTTTGATGAGCTTACATATATTTAATTAAAATTGCTTGGCTATTAAAAGTTCAGGTTTATGTTGATTTGACATTTATTAAATGAACGAATTTGACAACAAAACGTTAATTATTTTTTACACTAGACAAAATAAAGTCTACTAAAGTAATACATTTAGAATCAGATAAAATCAATGAGAAAGTGGATCTATATTGGCAGTTGTAATTGTGGTTCTCACTGACACGCATTTGATAGAATCTACATAAGAGTTTAGATTGACCTTTAATATATGTACACATACATGTAGACATATTGCTGGACATTCACAATGACAAGAATCTAAACAATGGCCATAAGCATTACCAATGACTAGGAAGGCCTAGGATGAAGTACATACACTTTACATTGAAAATGTATTAAAACTGTTTAAAAAGGCCAATTTGTGTTCAATGTATATGACATTTTTAATAAAGTGGTATATTTTATAAGAGCATACCATAATGTTAAGGGCTTTAAACTCTACTCAGACCCTCTGGGTCCAAATGACTTTTCTTCCAGTAACTAGTTAGTTGTATGAATGCAGTCAAGCAATCCATCTATTTTTAATTATCTCAGGACTCTGATTAGCTAACTAGGGAGGATACTGTATATGGCATAGGGTAGGTTTAAGATTAAGTGGGTTGACATGTATAAAGTTCAGAGGAGATCACTGCTGAGAAAATGTTAGCTACTGTTATGAATGATTTAGTACCTAATGATACTATTCATGGCATCTTCTGTCTTTTAAGGTTAACCGATAAAAATATAGGAAACAGCTGAATATGAATTTCAAGTAAATGATGAATGTGTTTGAGAATAATTTTGTCCAAAAATATTGTTGGGAAATATTCAGAAAAAACATTCTGATTTATATGAAATTCAAACGGAACTAGGAGTCTAATATTTTATTTTGCTGAATCCAGCAATCTTATTTCTTTCTTCCTCTCAGGATAGCAAATCAAAAATAAAAAGACTGGGATACTGACAGAGAGCTGATGATTAGCTAATACATAGTGATTTTAGTAAATTCTTGTCTGGACCATTTTGCACCCTGTCTCTATACTCTGAGAATAAGTGTTGGAAACACTGATAGTATGTTAACATTGAAGATATTGTTATATTGACTTCCATGTCTATATTATCAATCTCCATTATTATCTGAAGGAGATGAAGCAAGTGATTTTTTAAGATTCTGGCTAGTTGTACCAACTGGGACGGTACCTCTATATCTACACGTCAATGTGTGTTAAATTCTATAGGCAGTGTCTTTCAACACAGGGAAGACTTCAGTACAGTGTTTTTCATCTCAGGAATGGACAGAAGTTGCTAGGAACACCACTGAGTTAAAGACACTAAGTCTCCCGTGTCTATGGTTTGTTAAACTTTTCATTTGATGACATTTCACATTTCTAAGATTCGTGTAGATTTGTTTTCTTTTAGGCCTAGTGAGTTCATATTTTTTAAGTAGCTCATATCTTTTGTAATTTGAATTCAAGTCTTTATATTTTTCCCTTACCAAGAGTTTATCTATGAAATAGAGTAAATGGCCATTTCATGGGGCTATAGGACAATTTAATACAATTACACTAATAAGCTTTCTACATGATGCCCAGAGAATGCATATGTCCTGGATGACTGCTATCTTCTCAGCATTAGTACAGTTATTCTAGAAGTTAGCAGTACTAGAGATCATTTGACCCGTACTTTTAGAGGACTGAAGAGGTAACTCAGAAAAATGTTTGCTGCACAAGCATGAAAAGCTGAGTTCTGACCTCCAGAGAACTCATGTGTAATCTTGGTAGTCTTTCTGTGGGATAGGAGGTAGAAACAGAAGTTCCCAAACCTTCTGAAACATGTCTCCCTAGGTGTTGTTCACTGTGGACAATGTACCTACTCTACTTCACATAAGATGGAGGAAAGCCCTTAATCTCAGGTTGTCATCTGATGTTTACATATATATCCTGCCACATGCACACACACATACACACACACGCATGCACACATGCATACATGTACACTCACACACGCACCTACCCAGGCACATGCAGCACACACACTCTCAGGCATGCATGCACGTGCTTCAAAACAAAACAGGAAAGAAGGAACAAAATGATCTTTTTGTGCTCAGATTTAGTTCAATTATTTCATATACTCCAATTTTTATAATTCTGATTTTTTTTTCTGTGACAACTTTATTTGACTACCAACAGAAAATGCTGAGACCCACAACCACCTCTGTTTTTCTGTTTTATGATCCAGTTTTATCAGTTCTAGAAAGACACTAACTTGGTCCAGGTCGTCATGTAGAACCATGAACTGCCAACACACTCATGCGTTCCCCGGTTACATCTATGTTCTTCAACAAATACTCCAAATCTTCCACGTAGAAATATTTCAAGTACTTTTTTCTGGTCCTGGGGAAGGAGCAGACGGTAGTAGACAAAAAATTAAGTTACATTGGTAGAGCAAGCTCACCATAACTTATGAAAGCAGAAGAAATATTGATTTAAACTGAAAAAAAATAAAATAAAGCAGTAAAGTTTCAGCTTTCTGTACCTTGGAGCCTTCGGTTTTCTTTCAGATGAGAAACTGAAGGAAGGAAAGAGTAAGGTTGACTGTGTGCTCAGCCTTAAGGCATCTTAACTTACTCCATTATCATGTTAATGGTCAGTCCTTCTCCACATTTCAGATGGTGCGACCCCCAAGAAGTAGGAAATGGCAAATGACTAAGAAACAATCATGGGAATTGTTTTATGCTTTAGAAAGTTCTACCCACTGGTTGTTTAGAGACGGTTTTTGTTTGCTTGTTCAGCCATGAAGATTTTGGGAACATAATTGGAGAACTGCCGGGCTCTGCCTATTATTCAGCTCCTGCAATAGAAAAGCAACTTAAAAATACAACACTTTAAAACTCTATAAATAATGTCGGGAATTAAAATACTAATAAGGCTTAAATATAGAAAATATAACATCTAAAGTACAGAAATGTTATTCTTTAGGGTTCTTTAGTATGCAAAAACCAATTTATATATAGCACAAACATATTCTTCTCCAAGATTGTTACTTATTGTTTCAAATAAATGTGAACTATATTACAGACATCTGTCTTACTTGTTACTGCCTTCTTCCTAATTTGAGATGCTTGCCTAATTTCTGCTATTTTCAAAATAAAGTAGAAAAGACAGATAAGCTTTTAGTAAGCAGAAAAATCGATTAAATCTTACTTGCATTTATGCAAATAGAACTTGAAAGAAAATGGAAATAATCAGTGTCATTAAACTGGTCAATTAATACCACTTTCAATTAATGCTATTGTCGAAGAACTTCCGGTTTCAGGTGGGGTACCACATCACACCTCCACACAACAGTGGGCTTTCACTGCTGATGGTCTATGAACTGTTTAAAACCAGAGATTCCTCTACATGGACCCCTGATTACAGTGAGTTCTCCTCAGTGGCCAAGACTACTAAGTTTTTCACCACTATCTGGACACTCATACAAGTATTTCTCCAAATTGATTGAGAAGCAAGAAGTTCAGTTAATATCAACTTCATAAGAAGCTTTGTTGCACTAAATGATGTACATTGTATAACATTTTATAAAGCAATAACATGCTTATAAAATGAAAAAGACAGAATTTCCTACTGAAATAGTTATCAATGGAGCATCCTGTTTCAAACACCATCCTGTAAAGTTTATTGTGAATTAAATGAAAGTAATTTTCGAGATCGTCATCTTTTAAAAATGCAACTGGTTTTATTTCTTGGCCCATTAGCAAAGAAATAAAAACATGTAATTTAAGACAAAAAGTAAAAAGTTTCTATAGTAAAACATGAAAAGAATGGAAATGATATTATCCTTTTTCCATAAATGAAACAATGATATCTTTGCTGAGATTTGGTTGCTATAGCACCCTGAAGGTGAATTTAAATCCGTGCTCTCCTGAAATTGAATCAAACTCTAAAATTAAAAAAAAAAAAAAGTAAAAAGTGGAAACAACCACAACAAAAATAAACTTGATTTGTCTAGATGTTCAAATGATTCTTTTCTAATCTGGAGCTCATGCTATTGGGAATTCAGGTATGACTCAATTTAGTCTTTCTCAACATCATATTCACTAGGGAATTCATTATAATTTCAATACAGTCTTTCAGCCTAGGATACAAAGTAATGTCACAGATGTCTTTTCTGCAAATAATAAAATCTATCTTCCAAAACTGTAAGTGCAAGGAAAAAGTAGATCAATTCTGTCTTTAGGATTTATGGGATTTTATGTCCTTGCTGGGGCCATGTTTTACCAGGCAAGAGAAAACTGGGGCTTCTCAGGGGGTTATTAAGTGGTAGACAGGTGAAAAGAGTAGATTAGAGGCTGACCATTGTGATCTAAGTTGTAGCTCTGTTCACTGTGTTTACTGGTTGTGTGTACACATTTCCTATCTCCGGATGGTTTATCTTCAAATCAAAGCTAGCCTTACATCAAGGGATTACTGTGGATTTCGAATGGCCTGGCATCCATGAATGTGGCTTCTCTCTATATGTAAACAAAGATTATTATGGCTGTATGAAAGATGGCCATAACCTAACATGATGATGTTCCCTCCTTTGATATATACAATGACTTGATCACCTTTTCTCTACTAAACTGTGGGAAACACAGAAATACATCCTTCAGCCTTTGAGAAACAAACAAGCAAGCAAACATATAAGCAAAACCACCACCTGTTTAAGATTTTTAAACAAAAAAAGTGAAATGAGTAATAAGTGTCGTTGTTAGTGCAATGTAATTATTCTTTCTAGTTTAGTTGTATGCATCTGTGCTTGTATTTAATGACAAGTTTAATTATGCACCTGCAATGTGTGGCTCTTCTCATTTAAGTAAAATTTATGAAACTATTTTGAAAATACACAGCCAATTGCTCTTTTAAAATGTGTAGCTTTGAATGTTGGAATCTTTTTTATCTGTCAATATTTTGACCTACTCCCTATACAAGAGAGGCACACACACGTCACCATCATTCCCTCTCCTTTGTAGAGCAGTGGTTCTCAATCTGTGGGTTGCAACCACTTTGCGAGTTGAATGACCCTTTTACAGGGGTCATACATCAGATATTGTACATATCAGATATTTACAACATGTTTTATAACAATAGCAAAATTACAGTAATGAAGATCAACAAAAATAATTTTATTGACTGGAGAGATGGCTCAGCAGTTAAGAGCACTGACTGCTCTTCTAGAGGTCCTGAGTTCAATTCCCAACAACCACATAGTGTCTCCTAACTGTCTGTAATGAGATCCTATGCCCTATTCTAGTGTGTCTGAAGACAGCTACAATATACTCACATATATAAAATAATAAAAAATAATTAAAAAATAATAATTATTTTTTTAAATCTTAAAAAATAATCTTATGGCTGGAGAATCACTATAACATGTGGAACTGGATTAAGGGTCCCATCAATAGAAAGGTTAAGATCTACTGCTTTAGAGTAAGTTGGCAATCTTGGAGTCTTATGGATTAACAGCAGTGAAAAGCTAAACAGTGTTTCTCCTCAAAATAAGACCATTCAAGGAAGAAGACAGCTTTGATTCTTGGGTCAGAAACAAAGGTGACTGAGAAAATCTCCATTTAAATTTGATTGCCATGTTAGAGACTAAATTAAATATTTAGTCTCAGACAACTCAGCTTCTATATTAATTAAACCAGAATATCCCCTTGAAAAGTACTGTCAGGGAGTTCCTGGTATCTCATGAGGGCCTGCAGCAGACTTCCATCAATACTCTGGACTCTGTGCACGTCCTCCAAAATTCATATTATATAACAAATGTGAATAGCATGAACCTTGTAGGTAACTTAATTTTAATTTTGAGGTCAGAAGAGGGAAGAACTGAATAAAGTATGTTAAGGATGAAGACAAGTTACTTGTATTCATTGAATAATTTTATTTTTTTTTATTTATTTTTTTTTTTTTGGTTCTTTTTTTCGGAGCTGGGGACCGAACCCAGGGCCTTGCGCTTCCTAGGCAAGCGCTCTACCACTGAGCTAAATCCCCAACCCCGACTTTATTTTTATTGTACAAAATTGTATTTTGATCAAGCAAAAATCAACTCTGAAAGACCTCAGCACCATAAGACTAAGGCAAGAGGTGATACACCAAGACAGTGGAAGAAAATGTGCAAGAATAATGCATCCTACATTGGAATGGATGAGCAGACAGGCAAACAGTATATCTAATCGTACACTGAGATGAATGAAGGAACAAACAAGCAAACTAAATCTAAATGCTGGTATAAATTCTATGATACTCTTTTATGGGCATGGTGTGACTGACAGGTTACTTACCTTGAAATATACCCTTCTTGCCACCAGAGGAACAGTACAAATGTAAGGTTCCCACATGCCATTGAGCACACCCAGGAAGATACTTGTCTAAATGATCACTCTATCTAGCCGAACACTGCTTAGAGTGCATTTCAGAATATATTATTTTTGAAGGAAGCCAACTACTACTGTTTATTTAAAAGAAAGTCATCATTTACATTTCTGAAAGTGGAAGAAATATTTTTTGCAAGCCATTAGCAATTACTATCTGTCAAAGCAGCATTGTCCTCATCAAATTCCACATGCCGTTTCTTTCATTCCCATTTCTTAAAACATTTCCAAATGTTTCAGAGGAGTGCTCAATAATAGAGGCTTTCTTCCCAGGCTATTATTGACATTTATATATTTTCTTTTATGTCCACATAGCTGTGTGACTCAGACATATAGGGCAAATATTATAGAAACCGTGACTTGAAAGTTCAGTTTGTAAAAGAGGATGGGAAACTGATATCCCTCGTCTATTTGTTTAATATTTCACTTTTTATTTATTCTACTCTCATATATTCCAACCACATCCTTCCATCCCTCCTGTCCTCTCAGTCACCCCACCTCCTCTTTTCCTCAGTTCCTCTTCTCCTCAATTTCCCTTCAGAAAAGGGCGGGCCTCTCAGGGACATCAACCACACTTGGCATATGTTGCAAGAACACAGGGCGACTTAACTCATATTAAGAGTAGAAGAGGCAATCCAGTAGGAGTCCCACAAGAATACCAAACTGTACAACTATTTCATGTATACAGAGGACCTCGGTTACATGAAGATAGGCATTTCCCTGATTGACAGCTCGGTCTCTGTGAGCCCCCATGAGCCCTGGTTTGTTGATTCTGTGAGGCATTTTCTTGTATCTTGGATCCCTCTGGCTCCTACCATCCTGCCTTTTTTGTTTCAGCAGGATTCCCTGAATTCTACCTAATGTTTGGGTGCAGGTCTCTACATCTACTCTCATCGGGAGCTTGGTGAAGCCTCTCTGATAATGGTCCATGATGCCATGAAAAGGAACTCCTGTTACACTGCTTGCAGGGTCAGGAACCAGAGTCCACATAACCCTGAGACAGAGGATAGAACAAACATGGCTGGCAAAATTGATTGATTAATTAATTAATTTTAAAAAGCCAACAAAATGATTCCTATTAGTGACCTGCTGTACTTGTAGACCAGAACCTAGTATATTATTTCACCTCTATATACAAGTTTAACTCACCTGCATCATTCACTGGAACCAAATTTCCATGCAGAAGACCTAGATGCTCAAAAGTACCAGTTTTTTCAAATAAAACAGCACAAATGTAGCATTTGGTAAATTATTTTAATTTCAAGGTGAGTACTAATAGTATAGTATAGTATAGTAGTGGATGAATTTTTTTCCTGTTTAATTGTTTGGATTATAAGGAAATGCCATAAAGACAAATTGTAAAGGCGGAGTGGATTTTAAAGGTTATACCAGTGGATCACAAAATATGACCTTCAACACAGAACAGAATGTTAATTGATCTTCTAGGAATGATCCTCTTCAAAGTTGTTGGTTTAATTAAACAGTAGTGGTGTTTAATCCACTTCAGATAAAACTTTGTTTTTAATTAAATAGGCAACTGTATTTTGCAAACCGAGGTTCAGTATTCATTGAGTGGCTGTTTCGGTATAAGCACAAAACATGGATTTTTGTCCTATGCTTCAAAGACAAGAGTATTTCTCTAATTCTTCCCTCCATTGTCTTTTATATGGTTTGTATGGAATTTTAACTAACTCCAGGGAGGTTCCGTCATAATAAAACTGCAAATAAAATCCTATAATGTTTTGAAGTGACATTCTCTTGTCATCTCTTGTTAAGAGTTTTATGTCACAGTGGTTTGGGCAGCTGATAAAAGTATCATAGATGAGTGACTAAAACAAAAGTTATGTACTTCTCTCCAGAGCCTGAGATCCCTGAGGTCAAATTACCAATGTGATAGTGTTAGATGAGGGTAGACTTCCTGGCTCATACAGAGCTAGTTCCTTGATGTGTCTTTGTGGTAAGTGAATAGTATGTGCGGGGGTCTTTGTCTATTATGATAAGAATACTGATCTAACCCACGAAGTTACTCACATGATCTATCTAATTGTTTCCAATTAGGTCCCAAACAAATGACATTCTGTTGGGATTAAGCATTCGATATTTGAATTTTAGATAACATAGCTATGTAGACCTTAACATGTAGTGATAATGATTTGGCGGCATGACCATGTAAATCAATACTGAACCACATCCAGACTACTACATGAAACAAAGTTTTCTTTCTTTCTTTATATCATATAAGTATTAGTAAAATTTGCAGCATGCATCTATTAAACTTAATCCTAAACTGACATGGTGAAATCTTTCCCTGGCACCTCAGAAGGAAACATCTCTGGAGGCAAGTTCAAGTGATTCCTTGGTAAAGAGTTAAAATAGTCAGTTGACCTTGATGGTTTATAAGAACAGAAGATTAGGGGACAGCCCCAGATGTTGGAAAGACATTATTAGAAAATAACTGTCGTTCAAGCCACTGGCGTATTTGAGAAAACAAATCCACCCAGACTTGAGCTTAGATTTCTAGCCTCTAGGATGATAAGAAAATACTTTTGGGTCTTCAATCCATGGAGTCTCTGATGATTTGCTGTGATATCCTTGGATGCCCATACAATTATAAAATCAAATCATTCCATGCAAAGAACTAGTGGAAGTGAGTCCTGGAAGATTCTGAGCAGTGGTATTATTGCAGGAATCAAGGATGGTGTTCACATGATCTCCTGGCAATCTCACTAGGCCCTTGCCTCCATTAACACCATTCTCTTATGATTCAGAAGTAAAATTTTCGTAACTTTCATGCATAGAACCTGCAGTGGAGAAAAAAGATCATCTAGTTCGTGGTTTAAAAATATTATTTAAATTGAATTGAATTGAATTGAAGAATAAACTGTCAAATATGTTAAGGTATTCATCTGCTTTTTTCTTTACATTTGTAAATGGGCAAGCAATATGTGTATATGTGTTAATATATGTTGGAGCATGTATGTGGAACTATGTATATACATGTGTGTATGTTGCGTGAAGGTTGAAAGTTGACATCACAGTCTTATGATTACTCTCTACCTTTTAAATCCTTGAGGCAGTGCTCCTTCAGTTAACCCAGACATCACAAGGACAGACAGTGTAGTTCTGCAGCTCACTTCAGGGATAGATGCCCTGGATCTACCTTCTAAACAGCATCTTTTCTTAAGCGTCCACTGGGCATTCTTACGGGTCCTAGGAATTCTATCTCAGATCCTCATGCTTTGCTTCATGTATTAAAACCTTTAGTCACCAAGCAATCTCCACAGTAATAATTCTAAAATCGTCTATATTATAACAATAAAAATCCAGCACCAAAAATAATTCAAAATTCATTGTACATAATCTTGCACTATTTGCCACATCCTGGCTGTGTGTCAGAAATTTGCTTTGCTTAGAGATTTTTTTTAAAGTGTAGATATGTGCATTCCTCATGAAGAGCTATTTAACAACATCTCTTTTATGTTTCTGAAGTGGAGACTAAAAAATTTAATGTGAAAACAAAACCCTAGAGATCTGTAGTTTGAACTTTCTCAGAAATGTTAAAAATCATTATTAGCAATTCCAGACATGCAAATATGTTTGTGATTATAAAGCATGTAATGGGCAAAAGTAATATAAATATAAAAGTAATATAAAGTAATAATAGATATGCAAATAAACAATACTGAGAGTAGACTCCAAATCCTGACAGAATCAGAAAAAAACTGTGGATTCCTCCAGAAACAAAGCAGTGAGACTTATGATGTTTTCAACACAGTCTTTATAAACACATGACCTTTGATGAGTCTAGATAATTTCAGTCTACAGAGAACTCCAACCATTGCTGGAATAATTACATTGCCCTTCCACAAAGAAAGCTAGCTTGAATCTCCAGACGTTTTCTTGTATTTCTGTTTTGAACAAGACATAGCAGTTTTACCAAGCAACTTCATTTGCTTTTCTCTTTGTACAGTAGTACTTAAATGGCTATTTAAAACAATAATTGAACCCCCAGAATTCATCACAATGTCTAATAATTAAATGTACTAACTGAATCATCCTGCTTCTGATTTTGTAGACACATTATTTGACTGGTACAGATTACCATAAGAGAAAGTGTTTTATTGTTTTGACATTGTATTTTTATTATATTATAATTTCATGAAGAAAGCAGGTAAAATAATAATTTTAAGTTGTACAATCACTACAACATGTTATATTAAGTGAGGTCATAGGTCATAGTTCCATAGTAATATACATTTTTCTAGCATTATGGCACCACAAGATTTTCCTGAACTATATAACACACACAAACACACACATTTTTTATTTAACTGTATGATATCAAAACAATATTGAAGAAATATTTTCGGTAGGGTTGAAGCCTCTTGTGTTTACGCTGCCATTAGCATGCCTATTATGTTATCCTTGTTAGGTTCATGGTCAGGCAGTCAGTCACATTGGTGAGACTTCATAGGTGTAGCTTCTAACGTTCCCAGGAGACATTATTGCAGATGAGATTATATAAGCTGAGCATGGAGTGTGTGTGTGTGTGTATGTGTGTGTGTGTGTGTGTGTGTGTGTGTGTGTGTGTGTGTGTGTGTGTATGAAAAGCAGACCATGGATTTAAAAGAAAACAGGAGACATATATATATATATATATATATATATATGAATGAGAGTACTTGAAGAGAAGAAAGGGAAAAAGGAAATATTGTAATTATAATAGCAAAAAATAAAATAAATAAAAATTTAAACGAACCAAAACTACTTCATGAAAAAGTTCAATATATCTTATAAAAGTTTAATGCTTTTATTGAGGTAGCTTTTATATTTGTATTATTGTTATCCTTATAATAGATATAGACATTTATATTTAGGACTTCAATACAAACGGACTCTACTTATTTAAACTTTAAGCAATGTTTATTAAGAAAAATATATTTAGAAAATAAATACATATGTAATATTCATGTAACTATTTGTAAGTATATTCATGTATATATATGTTTATATATACATGTGCATTATAAACTATTAGATTTTTAAAGTTTAAATTTTACTAACATTGTTCACTGTCTGATATATATGTATATATATATATTTACACACACACACACACACACACACACACACACACTTTACATACACATATATAAATTTTTCCAGTTTTCAGAACAGTATTGTGAAGTAAACTTTTAAAACTAAAGGACAGATAAATAACTTTCTCACAGAGATGTATATTATATGGCAGACTCAAGATTCAAGTTTGTGTGTGATTCTAAGTTTTGTTCCTTCTATCACAATTTACTACCTTTCCAGAAGACAAGATTTAGAAAGTATTGAAATATTTTATTGAGGGCTTACATGGGTAGACTTGCAGAGACTGGTCTCTGTGGCAGCTGTGAGAAATGCATTTGAATGACTGAATTTGTAGAAGGAAAGACTAGTTATGGGACATCGCAGAGGCAGCCTGACAGGCAACTGGGGACAGAGAGCAGACAAGGAAATATATGTGTGAGAGTTCACTGGGATAGCTGCATTGATTAGAAGAGTATGAATTCTTTTCACCTTTTACAATTGAATCGTCAAGAAAAAAATATTAATTTGGAATATAAAATAGAGAATTATTCTTGGGATATCAAGTTTCTATGAGATGTCACATTACAAAACTTCAGGGATTGGTCTAAAGTTGAAAACCAAATGAAAAATTTAAAGTTAATAACAATTTCGATATTTTAAGAAGGATGTGTAGCAAGAAAAAAAGAGGCATTCTGTGTGCCTGAAAGGCCATTGAGGATCATTCCTTTCATTTTCATGTCAATCACTCTTTTGCAAGCTCAGGCTTTACCAGAGTCTGTACTCTGATCTCCCTGTGGTCTCAGGACATCACCATCCTCACCACTGTCTGCCCTGTGTTCCATTGTAGTTGACATCAGACAACCATGTACTCTCACTGACCACTATCTCATAGTCCCTCCAAGTTTCCTTTTGTTCCAGACTGATAGTCTATTCCTTTGCATTGAATAAAATGTACAACATCCCAGAAAACACTCTTATCATATTTCTGTTTTTACATTTGCACTATGCTGTACTTTCCAGAAGGAATGGAAACTATCCACTTCTCAGATAGAAGTAGGTTTTGTATTCTGAATTCTCAAAGCATATATTTGATAATTAGGAACTCTACTTGTCTCTAATTCAAAAATGCTTGGAATATCCGTAACATACAAGATTATTTAAGGGGATAAACATTAGTGAGAATAGGTACCAGCTTAAAGATTAGATGCCAATTATAATCTTCAAAATAATCTGCACACTCTATAGCCTATCTATGTTGTTCATAGCATATGCTGCTATAATATATCTTGAAGTTGAATGATAACAGAAATAAAGTAATATGTGATTGTGTGTGAAGATGGCACTTATACTAAATAAAATTCTATGCCTGCTAAAGGCATTAGTTTTCAACAGCTCAGCCTGCAAAGTTATTTGAAACTACTGTTGCAAATAATCAAATAAAAAAATTTCTATACATGTCTCAAGATGTCAGAATTTTGTACTAACAATATAATACTGCTATAATGCCAAAAGTTTGATGAAGTTGGTTAATAGATCTAAGCCAGAAAATTTGACTTGCGGCTAAGTACCATAAAAAATTTATATGGTTGGTCAAATATAACAATTACATATGAAAAATGTAGTAATTGACTGAACTAAATTTTGTTGTAAAATAATTTTTAAAACAAAAGAACAAAGTAATGTTTATAAAAAGTAAAGTAGTCAAAGATTCAGTTGATTTATATTATTTACCTCAGGAAATATTTTATGATGAATTGATGTAAACATAATTTTAACATAATGTTTACACTCAAAACATTTGTTAGATGAAAACAGAAACCATATTGTACAAGTGGACTCTGGAAAATGTATCCACATGTGAATCACCTGGACATCTTGTTTAAATGAAGATGCTGAGCCTTTCTTTAGTATAGTAGGAGATTCAGAGCCAAATGGCTGCACATCCTGTATGTCTAGCTACTTCCCCACCAGTGAAAATCCTTCTTTAGGGACCACACGTTAAAGAACAAACAAAAAGGTTGTTTAATAGAGCAAAATTCATATCATTTCTATTCTGTAAAGTAGCCTGAACTACAAAGGTATTGTTCCAACTCAGTGCCTTGAGACTACCTAATTAATCCAGTTTGAGGGCTGTGATATGAGAATGGCATAAAGAAACATGGAGTAATTTACCACAACCTACTCTCATTCTTCTTTGTGCATGATATTATAGACTAAATGTAGCAGAAATACTACTGTGTATTATAAAACATATCGTGATGCCACAGGTTTGTCTGATGTAGTGTATTGGCATAATTATTTTCACATAATTTAATTAGTTCTCTACCAAACTCAGTACACTGACCATTACAGAGGGCTAGTTATAGAAACGCTGAAATATTTAAGGTGAAGAAAGGTTGAACAACCTCACTTGTTTGACCATCATGATATTCTATCCAAGTAAACACACATGAAATAATACATTTAAGCCAGACATCATTATCCATTTCCTGCAACTTGGACATAATGCATTCAGCCACAGAGGGCATTTTCTTTTTAAAATTATTAGTTTCAAAGTTACTTAAATATCATATGCTGACTAGAAAACATTAAATACTGCAGTGATAGACCGCGATTCACCAACTTTTGCCAATCCCATTTGATTGTGCAAGGATACTAGTTGGAAAGATTAATATATTGAATATAGTGAGGCAAGAAAACAAAGAAAAAACCATGGCTTTAGCGTTCTACAGAGCTTCTCCATTATCCAGTTCTAGAGTAAACTTGTCTGAAATAATACATCTCTGTAGTCACATGAGCTAACATCGTTTGAGTTTCTCTGCTACTTACACCCCACAAGCATCACACACCTAGAAATAAAAACTCATGTTGGAAACCCAGGAATTCTGATGCCTTGATCAGAGATCTTTCTTCCTGTTCCTAATTCTCTGGGTTGCCTTATATAATATCAGTTTTAAAATAGGATTTAAATAACTAAGTGTTGAGTTGGGAACATCTGCATTTATATCCTGAAAGTTCCTGGTCCAAGGGTTCATATGCATTGGTTCCATGTAATTAATTGTTAAGTAATTTACAGCTGGATACATTACTAAATGGAACAAGAGGAGCCTTTTTGCTAAAAGTGGATTATATTCAGAATTCTGTTCGACTTGAAGATAATTTTTAGCACTAACATCAAAAGAACAGTCTACTCTTAAAAATCGATTGAAAATTAATTCAAGGATATATCCCAGAAAAATAAACACAATTACCTTGAGAGCAATTTGCTAAGAAAAGTTAGTCTGTTCATAGCATGCCTGGGTCAGGCCAATTAAAACTAAAGTATAGTTACAAATTTTCTATTGCCTCTGAGGAAGGTTTGCCTGTCATAAACACGAAGGCTAATCTGTGCTAAAAAAAATCTCCAGATCTTGGAAATTGGGTTATAGCCCATCATTAATGGCTCAGAGCAAGTAAAAATTTAATGTGCTACATATAAAAGAAAGCATTAAAATTAATTATTCAAATTTAATCTGCTTTTCTCATTTAGAAAAATGTAAGTTTGAATTGAACACTGATATTGTGCCATTTAAACTGTAATCTTGATAGAAATTTGAATATATGTATGTACACACACACTTTTGGTTGAAAATGGGATGGGTCTTTTTGTTCTGTATTAATTATTAAGTAGAAATTGATTCCATGATAAATATATAAATAAAAATTCTAAAAAGATAGATTAATGGGAACCTTACCCTAGTTGTTCCTGGAAAAGATGAAATTTTGTCAGCTTCATATTTGAATATGACATAAGCAGTCAACTGCAAATCTTACGTAGAATTTTATGCATACAATGAATGTGAGGCATTGTAGAGGAAAGTAGGTAGTGTGGGAAGTCTTTCTGCAAATTTTAAATTTTCAATGACTAAAAATATACTACAGAAACGGTGCTTAGGATTTTAGTATTGTAAAGCAGGAGATGTTATATCACTGGACATAAGACAAATTCATGATGTCTGATAGTTATATGTCCTCTCTCTATATATAATTAAAATACAGTTGTGAGTTTTCCAAACATTTTCTAGACTCTTCTGTATATCGTTGTCTGATAAAATAAGTTCTATGACTAATTCTTAAAATATTAGGAATCTGTTTGCCAGTCATTTTTGTTTTGTTTCAAGTATTTTATTGATAAACATTCATATATATGTACATATACACATTCATATATATCTCCCTTCTGTATACTTACATGGTGTGTGTGTGTGTGTGTGTGTGTGTGTGTGTGTGTGTGTGTGTATGTGTGTGTGTGAGTATGTGTGTATAAAACTATACTAGTATGTATAAAGACTCTATGTAATATTTGCAGCTGACTACTTACATCATATTGAAATATGAAAAATCTGAAGCTGATAAAATTTTATTTTGTATATACAAATACATACATACATGCACACATATGTACATAATTGATTGCCATTCATGTTTATCATCACTTTCATCATTTCTCATGTTCTAAATTAAACTCCTAGAACTTGATTTGTTTATGTATTTTAATTTTCTTTCTGTATTTCATATGCACTAAATTTCACCTTTGCCTTGAATGGGCTTCTAAGTGTACTGTTCTTCACAGACCTTTCTATTCAATTATTTTTCATATAACATATTTTGATCATACTCTTTATCTTCTATCCACCTTTTTCAAATTATCCCAAAATTCCAACCTCTGCAACTTTATTTTATCTCTTTTTCTCTCCCATATCCCTCTTTAATAGTTTATTTGACTTTTTTGCCTCTGACTTTCATTAATCTTGTCTCTGAGAATTATGCGTCCATTGTGGTGCTGTAGCATAGTAATTGATTATTTTCCCATAATGAGTAAAATCTTGGCTTCAATCCTCAGAATCTCTCAAAAAATGCACATTCTTTTGTCTTTATTCCTCTTAAAGGAAAAAAATTATTTACATGCATACCTGTGTATACAGACACCTAAATTGGTTTTATGTACTCCCTGTTAGTTGGGAAATAACAGAAGAATTCAAAAGCCATTTTGCTAATATGACCATGCTCTGAAAAGGACAATGATTTTTTTGTATATATTTACAACTTTCCCATCAATTCTTACTATTCTTGCTGAGAAAAGCAGTTAACTATGTACAAAGATAAATCTCTAGAATGGATGCTCTTTCTGTATGGGGTATTTGGATATAAATAACTTACACAATCAGATGTAGTTGTTGTCAAAGTTTTCTTTAACAGTTTTGTATTCTTTATCATAATAACATTTTCCTCAGAAAGTTAAAAATATATTAATAATATTACAAAATCATCAATAAACTGATTCCCTTATATAAAAGTCTGAACCCCAAACCTTGAAGATATAACAGCTGTCATTTAGATTCTAGATTATAGTAAGAATGAGTTTGACTTGGTGGTTTTGTTCTTAACTTGAGTACTCATATCTTGAGAAAGAGTCCGCAGGAACCATTTTCAGTCCTTACACGTCTGCGAAGATTTTACATTAACTAGCATCTAATCATGAGACTCAGGTGACACTCCATTTAAAATATCTACTAAGAAATATTATGGCATTTCACAGCACATCTTTAGAATTACAGAAGAATTTAAACTTTAAAAAAGAAAGTAATTTTTGTATTATGTCTGTAGAAGTAGGAATAATTATAAAATAGTAAATATACTCATAAATTTTGTGAATGTACAGGAGTCTATAACTGCAGTTTCCTCTCTAACTGCAACTGAAAGTATCTTGGTTCCAGTGGGTTTTTTTTTTCCTTGACTTGGCTGTGGCGAGCAACAGATTTCATTAGGAGCAGATCCCAGACCTCCCACAGGTAGCATACACAGGCACTATTAATAAATTTGATCCCAAGTTCCAAGAGCTCAAGATCTAAAGCAAAGATGATCTAGATGTAAAGTGCCAAGCCACTTGGGTCCTTCTCTTTTAATTTTGCTTTATTAGAAAGGAGAAGAACAATTCATGACTCTTGATTCTCCATACAAAATAAAAATCACTTGAATGGTAAAAGACAGGTTAGGTGGGTGCCCAGGTCATTTGAATAGAAGTCTTTGGAATGTGAATCAAAGTTGACCTCGGCCTCATGGTGTTGGCATACATGGGATTCTACAATTTCAGATATAATGGCTTGCTTACAGTAAAGACAAGCTTCAGAAAAATCTTGCGAGTTTCTTGACTATAGGAAAGTATGAGCTTCCCAAATGTTCCAACTGAACACAGAGACTACTGTGAAGAAGGGAGACAAGAACAGTTTTTAAGCCGTGGCTTTGGCAGTAAATCTAGAGTGAGTTTGAAGACAAATAAATGCAAATGAAGTGAGCTGCCCGTGGCTGTATTGAATATTTCCTTCAGATCCTTCGGTCGTATTAGTGGGCTAAACCCAAACACCAGGAACCTGACACTATTCTCCAGAAACAATGGAGTTTGACCACTGCTTGCGGAATCAGTAAACTTATCTAACTGTTTCTTTCTCAGTTCATCAGATTCTGCGGGGCTAATTTTCAGGGAACCATTAGGTATAGGAAATTACACACTGATACAAAGTTAGACTTCATACTTAGAAAGATGAACAGCTTTGAATGCTATTGTACACTCTTGTTTGAATACATACTTCAGAAGATCATGCCCGAGATCTCTCAGACACTGACCACCAACGAGGCAGCATACTCCAGCTGATATGAGGTCCCCAACACACATGCAGAGAGGACTGCTGGGTCTGGCTTCAGTCAGAAAAGACGCACCTAACCATCAGGAGACTAGAGGCCCCAGGGAGTTTAGAGGCATGGTGATGAGGGGGCGATGGAGTGGGGACATCATCCAGGAGTGGGGATAGGGGGGACAGGGAGGATGTATGAGATGTGGAACAGTCGGAGGGTGGACCTGAGGGGAATAAAATCTGGAGTATAAAAAAAATGAAAAAAAAAGAAGAAAAGAGTGAGTAGAGAAATGCAATGGCCAAAGTAAACATGGGAGTAAGCTAAGAGAGTTGGGTCAGTCAGTATATGCATAGATTCTCACAAGATGGTCAAAGAAAGGTAAAATCTATGTTGACTTGCCATGGAATAAAGCAAACCTTCTTTGGGAACTCTTTAATTTGTTTATGTAGAAACTTGCCTGGAAATGACAGAATTTATGATCAGTCTTACCAGATGACAGAATTGGTAACTATTGAAAAGAAAACAAAATAAATTCAATTTGAAATGATTATTAGTCACATTATGTTGCCCACCCAGTGTATACTCTGGATCTTTTTAGCCAAACTATGCCTCATACATTTCCCACCCAAAGAATGGCGTCCCCTCTGATATTGCATATTTATTTAAAAAAATTTAAAAGTTTGACACTTTGCACTAATATGCCACAGCATGTTTTATACCTAGAATCACCTTAAAATTTTGAATGCAAATATTAATTAACTTTTACTTACCTAGTTTCCTAAGAATAAGTTAGCAATCTGTGGAAGAAGCCTGCCAACCTATACCAGAAACTCGAGTTGTAGGATTCCTAAAGGGAAAAAGAAAATCAGAAACAGAAAACAAAACAATCCTTAAAATGAATAAAAGTAATTACAATGGCACCTACTGAAGCTTTTCATCGCTGTGCATCATAACAGGTGGAAGGCTCTACTTATCACCTGCCAATTCCAGCATAGCAGCCTGGTTCCCTCTTCAGCGGAATGATATAGATTTAAATCTATGCAGCACTGTACATTTTACAGGAATTTTGTATCTGCATGGTATAACTCGGTCACTGTTTCATCCCCACATCTACTGCCCTTCACTGCCATCTGCATGCTGCCAACCATCTATGATCCCCTCTATCTCAGACACAAAGCCTCTGCCTCTAATACTTGTTATACTAGATGAATTGTGTTATCCATCAAATATGTAATACTATGGGGAATTTAAGCTAAAAACAATAATTTCTACAACAATGGAGGCATAGTGAGACCTTTGAGGAAGGAAAAACAAAAAGGAGACAAGGTTCATAAAACCCTTATTCTGGTCTACATGAAGAAAATCTAAACTTAGTATGAACTTTGGATTAAACTGTGTGCTTTGAATTTGATATTTAAAGTCAAATCAATAATGACAAACCTACCCTAAGAGCTGCAGTGCAGATGGAATTAAACAGATTTGTGGAATGGCAAACATGTAAAGCAAGATGGTTTTCTAGAAAAAACTTTAATTACAAACGAAAGCTTTCAGAGCTAGTCTCACCTTTTAAATATTATGTTCTAAGAGCTTTCCTTGTAGCCATATGGAGATTTGTTATTACATCATTCGCTCACGTGTCTCTGCATGTATGTGTGTGTAGGCATAGGCATGTCACTGTGCTTGAAGAGAGGTCAGAAGATGAATTACAAGAGTCTGTTTTCTCCTTCCATTATGTGGATCTAGGGGATCAAGCACAAGTCCCCAAGCTTAGTTGCAGAGGTCTTTATCTATGGAGTGATCTCTCCTGCAAGGAACTTGGAAATTTTTGTGAATAGTAAAGATTTAAACAGCTAGAGTAGAAGCATTGGATGCTTTCTCATGTGTTCAGTGTCTGCTGCAAAGTAAAGACATGCTGAAAAAAAAAAGGACTGTTGAAAATAATAGAATCATGGTGTACTTCAAGGACATAGAATATTAATTTTATCATATATAGTACATTCACAGAATTAACCTATATAGAGCCAAGACCGAAAAGTTAGAAAATTAAGCGGGACATCAACTTATTTTTTTGGTGGTTTGAGATATTTTTAGATTCACCTTTTTTATTTACATTTCAAATGTTATTCCCTTTCCTGGTTTCCCAGACATAAGCGCCCTATGCCATCCCCCCTCCCCATTCTTCTATGAGGGTGTTCCCCCTCCTCAACTATTGCCCACTTTGCACAAACCCTGACATTCCCCTGCATTGGGGGATCCAGTCTCGTCAGGACTAAGGGCTTCTCCTCCCATTGGTGCTCAACAAGGTCATCCTCTGCTACATATGCAGCTGGAACCATGGGTCGGTCCATGTGTAGTCTTTGGATACTGGTTTAGTCTCTGAAAGCTCTGGTTTGTTGGTATTGTACTTATGGGGTTGCAAGCCCCTTCAACTCTTTCACTCCTTTCTCTAATTCCTCCAACATGGACCCTGTTCTCAGCATTCGCCTCTGTATTTGACATGCTCTGCCTGAGCATCTCAGGAGTCAGCTATATCAGCCTCCTGTCTGCATGCATTACTCGGCTTCATCAATATTGTTTAGTTTTGGTGGCTGTATATGTATGGGCTGGATCCTCAGGTGGGACTGCCTGGACATTCCTTCAGTCTCTGCTCCAAACTTTGTCTCCATAGCCCATCCTATGAATATTTTTCTTCCCTGTATTAAGAAGGACTGAAGCATCCATACTTCGGTCATCCTTCTTCTTGAGATTCATGTGATCTGTGGACTTTATCTTGGGTAATTTAAGTGTTTGGGATAATATGCACTTATCAGTGAGTACAAACCATGTGTGTTTTTTTGTGATTGGGTTACCACACTCAGGATGATATTTTCTAGTTCCATCTATTTGCATATGAATTTCATGATAGCTGATTAGTACTCCACTGTATAGATGCACCTCATTTTCTGTATCCATTCCACTGCTGAAAGACATCTGGGTTCTTTCCAGGTTCTGGCAATTATAAATTATAATTATGAACATAGTGGAGAATGTGTCATTATTGTATGTTAGAGCATCATTAGGGTAGATGCACTGGAAAGGTATAGCTGGTCCTCAGGTAGTACTATGTCCAATTTTCAGATTTGCAGTCTGATTTCCAGAGTGGTTGTACCAGTTTGAAATCCCACGAACAATGGAGGAGTGTTCCTCTTTCTCCACATCCTCGCCAGCATCTGTTGCTGAATGAGTTTTTGATCTTAGCCATTCTGACTAGTATGAGGTAGAATCTCAGGGTTGTTTTGATTTGCATTTCTCTGATGACTAAGGATGTTGAACATTTCTTTGGGTACTTCTCAGCCATTCAATATTCCTCAGCAGAGAATTCTTTGTTTAGCTCTGAACACTTTTATTAAATAGGAATATTAGGGATATTTGGTCTCTGGAGAAAACTTCTTGAGTTCTTTGTATATATTGGATATCAGCCCTCTATGAGATGTAGAATTGGTAAAGATCTTTTCCCAATCTGTTGGTTGCCTTTTTGTCCTAATGACAGTGTCCTTTGCCTAACAGAAGCTTTGCAGTTTTATGAGGTCCCATTTGTTGATTCTTGATCTTAGAGCATAAGCCATTGGTGTTCATTTGGTTCAGGAAATTTTCCCCAGTGCCCATGTGTTTGAGGCTCTTCCCAACTTCTTCTATTAGTTTGAGTGTATCTAGCTTTATGTGGAGGTTCTTGACCCACTTGTACCTAAGCTTTGGACAGGATGATATGGATTTTTCTACATGCTGACTGCCAGTTGAAACAGGACCATTTGTTGAAAATGCTATCTTTTTTCCACTGGATGGTTTTAGGTCCTTTGTCAAAAGTGAAGTGACTATGGGAGTATGGGTTCATTTCTGGTTCTTCAATTCTATTCTACTGATCTATCTGTATGTTTCTGTACCAATAGCATACAGTTCTTTTTTTATCACTATTGCTCTGAAATACTGCTTGAGTTCAGGGATGGTGATTCCTCCAGAAGTTCTTCTGTAGTTCTTATACAGTTTTCACTATCCGGGTTTTTTTGTTGTTCTAAATGAATTTATAAATTGCTCTTTCTAACTCTATGAAGAATTGAGTTGGAATTTTGATGGGGGTTGCATTGAATCTGTAGATTGCTTTCGGCAAAATGGCCATGTTTACTATATTAATCCTGCCAATCCATGAGCATTGGAGGTCTTTCCATTTTCTGAGATCTTTTCAGAGATTCGAAGTTCATACAGATCTTTTACTTGCTTGGTTAGAGTCACACCAAGTTATATTTTGTTATTTGGGACTATTGTGAAGGGGGTCTTTTCCATAATTTCTTTCTCAGTCTGATTGTCCTTTGAGTAGAAGAAGGCTACTGATTTGTTTGAGATAATTTTATACCCTGACACTTTGCTGAAGTTGTTGAGAAGACTTAGGAGTTCTCTGGTGGAACATTTGGGGTCACTAAAGTATACCACCATATCATTTGCAAATAGTGATATTTTGACTTCTTCCTTTCCAGTTTGAATCCATTTGACCTCCTTTTGTTGTCTAATTGTTCTGGGTAGGATTTCTAGTACTATATTGAATAAGTAGGGAGAGAGTGGGCATTCTTATCTAGTCCCTGATTTTAGTGTGGTTGCTTTAAGTTTCTCTCCATTTAGTTTGATGTTGGCAACTAGTTTGTTGTATATTACTTTTACTAAGCTTACATATGGACCTTAAATTCCTGATCTATCCAAGCCTTTTAACATGAATGGGTATTGAATGTTGTCAAATGCTTTCTCAGTATCGAATGAGATGATCATGTGTTTTTTTTTCACCTTTGAGATTGTTTACATAGTGGATTACATTGATGTATTTCCATATATTAAACCATTTCTGCATCCCTGGGCTGAAGTCTACTTGATCATGATGGGTGATCGATTTGATGTGTTCTTGGATTCAATTTGTGAGAATTTTATGGGTATTTTTGTGTTGATATTCATAAGGAAAATTGGTCTGAAGATCTCTTTCTTTGTTGAGTCTTTTTGTGGTTTAAGCATAAGAGTAATTATGGCTTCATAGAATAATTGGGTAGTGCTCCTTCTGCTTCTATTTTGTGGAATAGTTTGGACAGTATTGGTATGAGGTCTTCTATGAAGTTCTGATAGAATTCTACGCTAAACCTATCTAGGCCTGGGCTCTTTTTTGTTGGGAGATTTTTAATAATGCTTCTATTTCTTTAGCAGTTTATGGGATTGTTTAGATGATTTATCTGAGCCTGATTTAACTTTGGTACCTGGTATTTGTCTAAAAAATTGTCCCGTTCCTCCAGATTTTCCAGTTTTGTTCAGTATAGGCTTTTGTAGTAGGATCTGATGATTTTTTTTTCTTTTTTTTTTTCTTTTTTTTCTCCATCTTTATTAACTTGGGTATTTCTTATTTACATTTGAATTGTTATTGCCTTTCCAGGTTTCCAGGCCAACATCCCCCTAACCCCTCCAGCTCCCCTTCTATATGGGTGTTCCCCTCCCCATCCTGCCCCCATTGCCGCCCTCAGCCCAACAATCACATTGACTGGGAATTCAGTCTTGGTAGGACCAAGGGCTTCTGCTTCCCCTGGTGCACTTACTAGGCTATTCATTGCTACCTAGGCAATTGGAGCCCAGAGTCAGTCCATGTATATAGTCTTTGGGTAGTGGCTTAGTCCCTGGAGGCTCTGGTTGGTTGACATTGTTGTTCATATGGGGTCTCGAGCCCCTTCAAGCTCTTCCAGTTCTTCCTCTGATTCCTTCAACGGGGGTCCCATTCTCAGTTCAGTGGTTTGCTGCTGGCATTTGCCTATGTATTTGCTGTATTCTAGCTGTGTCTCTCAGGAGAGATCTACATCCAGTTCCTGTCAGCCTGCACTTCTTTGCTTCATCCATCTTATCTAGTTTGGTGGCTGTACATGTATGGGCCACATGTGGGGCAGGCTCTGAATGGGTGTTCCTTCTGCCTCTGTTCTATACTTTGCCTCCCTATTCCCTCCCAAGGGTATTCTTGTTCCCCTTTTAAAGAAGGAGTGAACCATTCACATTTTGGTCATCCTTCTTGAGTTTCATGTGTTCTGTGCATCTAGGGTAATTCGAGCATTTGGGCTAATATCCACTTATCAATGAGTGCACACCATGTGTGTTTTTCTGTGATTGCTTACCTCACTCAGGATGATATTTTCCAGTTCCATCCATTTGCCTATGAATTTCATGTAAACCCATTGCTTTTGATAGCTGAGTAGTATTCCATTGTATAGATATACCACATTTTCTGTATCCATTCTTCTGTTGAAGGGCATCTGGGTTCTTTCCAGCTTCTGGCAATTATAAATAAGGCTGCTATGAACATAGTGGAGCATGTGTCTTTGTTTTATGTTGGGACATCTTTTGGGTATATGCACAAGAGAGATATAGCTGGGTCCTCAGGTAGTTGAATGTCCAATATTCTGAAGAACCTCCAGACTGATTTCCAGAATGGTTGTACCAGTCTGCAATCCCACTAACAATGGAGGAGTGTTCCTCTTTCTCTACATCCTTACCAGCATCTGCTGTCAACTGAGTTTTTGATCTTAGCCATTCTCACTGGTGTGAGGTGGAATCTCAGTGTTGTTTTGATTTGCGTTTCCCTTATAACTAAAGATGTTAAACATTTCTTTAGGCGTTTCTAGGCCATTCGGCATTCCTCAGCTGTGAATTCCTTGTTTAGCTCTGAATCCCATTTTTTTGGCTCTTTTTTTCGGAGCTGGGGATGGAACCCAGGGCCTTGCGCTTCCTAGGCAAGCGCTCTACCACTGAGCTAAATCCCCAACCCCTGAATCCCATTTTGTAATAGAGTTATTTGTCTCCCTGCAATCTAACTTCTTCAGTTCTTTGTATATTTTGGATATAAGCCTCTATCAGTTGTAGTATTGGTAAAAATGTTTTCCCAATCTGTTGGTTGTCATTTTGTCCTAACAACAGTATCCTTTGCCTTACAGAAGCTTTGCAGTTGTATGAGATCCCATTTGCTCATTCAGGATCTTAGAGCATAAGCCATTGGTGTTTTGTTCAGGAAATTTTCTCCAGTGCCCATTTGTTCGAGGTTCTTCCCCACTTTTTCTTCTATTAGTTGAGCGTATCTGGTTTGATGTGGTGATCCTTGATCCACTTGGACTTAAGCTTTGTACAGGGTGATAAGCATGGATCGATCTGCATTCTTCTACATACTGACACCATTTGAACCAGCACCATTTGGTGAAAATGTTATCTTTTTTCCATTGGATGGTTTTGGCTCCTTTGTCAAAAATCAAGTGACCATAGATGTGTGGGTTCATTTCTGGGTCTTCAATTCTATTCCACTGGTCTATCTCTCTGTCTCTGTACCAAAACCATGCAGTTTTTATCACTATTGCTCTGTAATACTTCCTGACTTCAAGGATAGTTATTCCCCCAGAAGTCCTGTTACTGTTGAGGATAGTTTCAGCTATCATCTGTTTTTTGTTATTCCAGATGAATTTGCAAATTGTTCTGTCTAACTCTATGAAAAATTGGGTTAGAATTTTGATGGAGATTGCATTGAATTTGTAGATCGCTTTTGATAAAATGGCCATTTTTACTATATTAATCCTGCCAATCCATGAGCATGGGAGATCTTTCCATCTTCTGAGGTCTTCTTCAATTTCTTTCTTCAGAGGCTTGAAGTTCTTATCATACAGATCTTAGTTAAAGTCACGCCAAGCTATTTTATATTATTTGGGACTATTATGAAGGGTGTTGTTTCCCTAATTTCTTTCTCAGCTTGTTTCTCTTTTGTGTAGAGGAAGGCTACTGATTTATTTGAGTTAATTTTATACCCAGCCATTTTGCTGAAGGTGTTCATCAGGTTTAGTAGTTCTCTCAAGGAACTTTTAGGATCACTTAAAAATACTATCATACCATTTGCAAATAGTGATATTTTCACTTCTTCCTTTCCAGTCTGTATCCCTTTGATCTCCTTTTGTTGTCTGATTGCTCTGGCTAGAACTTCGAGAACTATATTGAATAAGTAGGGAGAGTGTGGGCAGCCTTCTCTAGTCCCTGATTTTAGTAGGATTGCTTCAAGTTCATCTCCATTTAGTTTAATATTAACTACTGGTTTGCTGTATATGGCTTTTACTATGTTTAGGTTTGGGCCTTGAATTCCTATTCTTTCCAGGCATTTTTCATGAAGGGGTGTTGAATTTTGTTGAAAGCTTTCTTAGCACCTAATGAAATGATCATGTGGTTTTCATCTTTCAGTTTGTTTATATAGTGAATTACGTTGATGGTTTTCCGTATATTAAACCATTGCTGCATGCCTGGGATGAAGCCTACTTGATCATGGTGGACGATTGTTTTGATGTGCTCTTGGATTTGGTTTGCAATAATTTTATTGAGTATTTTTGCATCGATATTCATAAGGGAAATTGTTCTGAAGTTCTCTTTCTTTGTTGGGTCTTTGTGTAGTTTAGATATAAGGATTAACTGTGGCTTCATAGAAGGAATTCTTTAGTGCTCTGTTTCTATTCTGTGGAATTGTTTGGACAGTATTGGTAGGATGTCTTCTGTGAAGGTCTGATAGAATTCTGCACTGAACCCATCTGGACCTGGGTTCTTTTTGGTTGGGAGACTTTTAATGACTGTTTCTATTTCTTAAGGAGTTATGGGGTTGTTTAAATGGTTTATCTGTTCCTGATTTAACTTGGGTACCTGTTATCTGTCTAGGAAATTGTCCATTTCCTCCAGATTTTCAGGTTTTGTTGAATATAGGCTTTTGTAGTCGGATCTGGTGATTTATTGAATTTCCTCTGGCTCTGTTGTTATGTCCCCTTTTCATTTCTGATTTTGTTAATTTGGACACACTCTCTGTGTCTTCTAGTTAGTCTGGCTAAGGGTTTATGTATCTGGTTGATTTTCTCAAAGAACCACCTTTTGGTTCTGTTAATTCTTTGTGTAGTCCTTTTTGTTTCTACTTGGTTGATTTCAGCTCTGAGTTTGATTATTTCCTGCTTTCTACTCCTCCTGGATGTATTTGCTTCTTTTTGTTCTAGAGCTTTTAGGTGTGCTGTCAAGCTGCTGATATATGCTCCCTCCTGTTTCTTTCTGCAGGCACTAAGAGCTATGAGTTTTCCTCTTAGCACAACTTTCATTGTGTCCCATAAGTTTGAGTATGTTGTACCTTCATCTTCATTAAATTCTAAGAAGTCTTTAATTTTTTTCCTTATTTCTTCCTTGACCAGGTTATCACTGAGTAGAGTATTGTTCAACTTCCATGTATATGTGGGCGTTCTTTACTTACTGTTAATGAAGACCTGCTTTAGCCCATGGTGGTCTGATAGGACGCATGCGATTATTTCTATCTTTCTGTATCTGTTGAGGCCGGTTTTATGACTGAGTATATGGTCAGTTTTGGAGAAAGTACCATGAGGTGGTGAGGAAAAGGTATATCTTTTTGTTTTAGGATAGAATGTTTTTATGAATATCTGTTAAATCCATTTGTTTCATGACTTGTCTTAGTCTGTCTATGTCTCTGTTCAATTTCTGTTTCCATGATCTGTCCATTGATGAGAGTGGAGTGTTGAAATCTACTATTCTGTGTGAGGTGCAATGTGTGCTTTGAGCTTTAGTAAGGTTTCTTTTATGTATGTAGGTGCCCTTGTATTTGGACCATAGGTATTTAGGATTGAGAGTTCATCCTGGTGGATTTTTCCTTTGATGAATATGAAGTGTCCTTCCTTATCTTTTTTGATGACTTTTGGATGACAATCATTTGTATTCAATATTATAATGGCTACTCCAGCTTGATTCTTCAGACCATTTGCTTGGAAAGCTGTTTTCCAGCCTGTTACTCTGAGGTAGTGTCTGCAAAGGTGAGGTGAGGCAGCAAAATGTTGGGTCCTCATTTCGTATCCAGTTTGTTAATCTGTGTCTTTTTATTGGGGAATTCAGTCCATTGATATTGAGAGATGTTAAGAAATAGTGATTGTTGCTTCCTGTTATATTCGTGTTTGGATGTGTTTGTGCTTGTCTTCTCTTTGTTTTGTTGCATAAAGATTACTTTCTTGCTTTGTCTAGGGTGTACCTTGCCTCTTTATGTTGGGCTTTACCATTTATTATCCTTTGTAGGATTAGATTTGTAGAAAGATATTTTGTAAATTTGGTTTTGTCATGGAATATCTTGGTTTCTCCATCTATGTTAATTGAGAGTTTTGCTGGATAGAGTAGCCTGGGCTGGCATTTGTGTTCTCTTAGGGTCTGTATGACATCTGTCCAGTATCTTCTGGCTTTCACAGTCTCTGGGGAGAAGCCTGATGTAATTCTAATAGGTCTGCTTATGTCATTTGACCTTTTTCCCCTACTACTTTTAGTGTTCTTTCTTTGATTTGTGCATTTGGTGTTTTGACTTATGTGACAGGAGGAATTTCTCTTCTGGTCCAATCTATTTGGAGTTCTGTAGACTTCTTATATGTTTATGAGCATCTCTTTCTTTAGGTTAGGGAAGTTTTCTTCTATGATTTTGTTGAAGATATTAACTGGCCCTTTAAGTTAGGAGTCTTCACTCTCTTCGATACCTATTATCCCTAGGTTTGATCTTCTCCTTGTGTCCTGGATTTCCTGAATGCTTCCTCGGAGCTTTTTACATTTTATATTATCTTTGATGATTATGTCAATGTTTTCTATGGTTTCTTCTGCCCCTGAGATTCTCTCCTCTATTCTGTTGGTCATGTTTGCATCTATGACACCTGATCCTTTCCCTAGGTTTTCTATCTCCAGGGTTGTCTCCCTTTGTGCTTTCTTTATTGTTTCTACTTCCAGGCATGTCAGCAGACATGACAGTTTTCCTCGAGGTCTCTGGATTGACCCCTTGCACTTCTCAGAGTCCAGCTCTCTTCCCCATGGGATTTGGGTGCAGCGAGTGGTGGGATCAGTTCAGTTCAGTTCTGGGCACAGGCAGAAACCATCGATAGCTAATCCTATAGTATACCTCTCCCATTGAAAACAAAATTGAGAAAAATACATTATCTTTCAATTTATTTTATAATTAATTCCAAAATAAACTAATTTTGGTTGGCCAATATTATAATCAAATTAGCAGAAATGAATGACCTACTCTTTTTTAGCATTTTACTGATGTAGTTTAAGGACTAACATATATAAATAATGGGTATCTTGAGAAATATATTTGTATTTTCTATTGCATCAGCACAGATTATATATGTTATTTACTGTTAAAATGAAATTTATGGATACATGTTGCTTTCTCTTTAATCATGGATTCATTCCAGCATTCACAATGAGAAAAGATTAGAACTCATAAATATCTGTTGAATAAATAAATGTTTAATCTCATATTGCCCCCAACAACAATCATCCTCCATAGGAATAATCTCTGTATTTGTCAGTATAGTATCCCTGATTACTTTTGAAAAATGTCAAATATTGGAGGGGTCAACCTCAGAGTAATATTCCAATAGAAGCAAGGTATGTCTAGTCAATAGACAGGGGCCATAGTATTGGTCTGAAGCCTGGGAGTCAGGCTACAAATTACACTTAGCAAGCTAGTTGAGAAAGGACAAGTGGAGCCCACTAAAGCCTTCAGTGTAGTGGAGGGGTGCAGAGGCCTTGTAGTAGGAGCTGAGTCTAGGAAGAGACAGTGTTCAGCCCTTGTTTCCAGAAAACATGGTCTCTCCAGGTGTCTCAGTCTGACCTGAAAACACCGATGATCTCACACTCACCCTTCTCTTGTCTTTACCTATTAAGATTCCAGGCATATGCCAGAATGCCTGTCTGAGAATTAATACTAGTATGTGTGTCGTTCTAGCTTTAAACAGTCCATTTTCTAAATCACAAGTGACACGTTACATTGACTAAGACATTCTAATTGCATGGAAGTTTTGCAATGAACAATCCTTTTTTAGTGTTTTTAGATTAAACGTTGGAAAATAAAATTTAACTGCTTTTGCTTACATTATATTTATATATGTAATTGGTTTCAAATGGGAGATGCAGCTCTTAACTTCACTTGTTAGAAATTGAGCATGGTAGGTTGAAAAGTCTCCCTTGAAAGCTAGACGATTTCTTATTATTTAAAAATTGTATCTGTAAAACAATTTAGAGCATTTTAATTCTTTAAATCCACCAGCTTTATGTTTCCTTAATTAGGAAGAAAGTCTTTTAAGATTTGAAGTGCACATTTTATCTGAACACTCTAAAACCTGCGTGTAAACGGTAATGCACTTAATAGATCTTATGTATTTAGCTGGAGTCCTGTAAAATGAAACAAAAAGTTTGTTTATTCAGACAACAAGAGATTAAATCATATCTAGGAGTTTGAGGGGATTTCTTTGATTATTTAATCATCTTTTTTAATAGTTTCAGGTGGATTCTGTACAATTATAGAGATGCTTTAAATTATGAAGAATAACAAATAAAATTTATCTATAATTTTAAATGAGATATGTCTAAATCATTGTGAATCTAGAAAACTGTGTATGAGCAAACCCTACAGTAGAAATTACTAAAATACAAAGTTAAGCAAAACTTTGTCAAGATATCAACCAGGAGTATCCCAAATGTCTCTGGACTATGCTTTTAGGTTTTTATTGTTTAATATACAAGCAGCTCATACTTACAGAGCTTAATGCCAGATTTTAATGCATATATACAATGAGTAATCACATTAAAACATTTACATCATTTAAACTGGAATTAATGTCAATTTACATCTCCTAGAACTTCACTGAAGAAATTGTAGGAACATACATAATAGTAGAATTTCCATATAAATTATCATTTACATTTTAGAAAATAACTTTAGAAAACAGCTATATAACTTCTACTTATAAGTAAAAGAGAAATAAATCCCTCAAATGTATATAATTGTTATATAAAGACACACATCAGGACAACCTATCAGACGTCTTATTTTACTTATATCTATTGCTGCAGTAAAACATCATGACCCAGGCAACTTATAAAAGAAAGCATTTAATTAGGCTTATGGGTTTGTGGGGTTAGAGGTCATGATGGTTGAGTAAAGTCAGGGAAACAGGGATAGCTGAAAACTTACATCATGATCAACAAGCATTGGACAGAGAGAATACACTGGAAATGACAAAAGATTTTTGAAACCTCAAAGCCCAGCCCCAGTGACACACTCCCTCTAACAAGTCACTCTTCCTAATCCCTCCCAAATATTTTGTCAACTGAGGTTCATGTATTCAAACATATGAGTCAATGGGTGGAGGGGGATTGTCATTTAAACCATTATAGGACTTATCCCTGGAGAAGTCTCATTTCCTCTTTCTCAACATTCATTAATTGCCTGGAGGTTCCTATCCAGTAGAGGGGTCCTATTAGATGTTACTCTTTCAGCTTGTAATGTCAAATGGTGTTGTCATTTGTCTCATGGAGGAAACCTTATTGTTGAGATTTCATGGTTACAGCTGTCCTGTGATGCATAGAAATACACTAACTTATATCAGTCATCCTGTTCCTCTTGCTAAAGACCAGCCTTGGCTTGGAGAGGTGTTCCTGAGAGAAGGGGTGTTTGGGGTAAAACAAATGACTTGAAATAAAATCATGGCTTACAAGCTAATGGCATATGTTCTGCTCAAGATAGCTTTCCCAAATTTCTCTCAAAATCTCCAGATAGCTCTCTGCTCAAGACAGCTTTTTTATAATTCTAAAAAACTCTGGATAGCTTATCTCTTGTGGGCCAAAAGCCCAGTTTTTTGTTTTATATGTCAATTGAATCATTAACCCAGATTCCCTTTTGATTATCCCATGAATGAGCATCCCAATACCTCAGGCCCCTTTTTTCTTAGAAAGAAATAACTAGCAGAGACAATAAAATATCTGGTTGGGACTCCACCCTGAAATTACCATTTGAAGACCTGGGCCTGGACCTAAACTTCCTCTGTTCCAGACTAGCCTTGAACTCAGGAATCTTTGCCTGGTTTTGTATTTTCTGACTAGCAGGCTCATAGTGCAGCTGCCTCTGTTCCTTTAGGTATGTGAAGCTCCTTGCACAATTCATATTACATCCTTATATTTTGTATAGTTGAAAATGTATATATTTTCAAATTCATGATTTCAGCTTTCTTTCCCACGGCCTTTAGAGCTGTCCTGAAGGTCATAGCATTCTACCATTTTTGCTGAGTCATAGGTACACCCTGGGCTCCCAGACTCGTGCTATCTCTGATTATTATGGAGTCAATAACCTTAGCAGAGAGGACATTCATAGAAACAGAACTGTGAAAATATGTACACTATTATACAATCAATCCTTTTACCCACAGCAATCATTGACACATATGGAGGCCCACACCCTCCTGACTTGTTCCAGGGCCAGGAACCATGACATGTCATCGTCCCTTACACATATCTAAGCAGGACTCAGCATCCTTTCTAGTTCTTACTATCTTTCTGTCCCCTGTTCATCAGAGAGTAGGAGTTGTGTTGTGGATGTATCATTGGCGTTGAGTCCTACAGTCAGTTGTTCCCTTGCACTTTTGCTAAACGGTGATTTCTGTAATAGTCTCCCTCTTCAGCAAAATGATGCTTCTTTGATAAACGGTAAGAACCGCACTTATCTGTAGATATAGATATTCTATTGACATTGCCTTTGGTTGTCTCCCAGAATTTGAAGATAAATCCCTATTGTCGATGATAGCCTACACTTTCACAAAAAATGTTCTGGGCAAATTCATCTGTCTGTGTCATAGAAGACTCTCTCCTAAAGACTAGCTCTCATTGTATTCAAAGGTTTTATGTAAGCTACTGAGGAAGAAACATAATCAACAATTCCACTAAGTTTTGAAGATTATTAACCACAAACATAAAAAGCTCAGCAAGGAATCTCTAATGGTGTAATGGGGTACTTATATCATAGGGATAACTGTACTTAGTCTAATTGTACTTAAGTCTCACTGAGGAAGAAATCCATGTCTGGTACAGCAAACCTAGACAACTACACATGACTGAAGAAGTCATGGACCCTAGAAGAGAACCTCTTATATCTGCTATTTTTTATAAACGTGTATGTTTCTAACTATATACAGAGTAATAAAATTTTGAAAAACAGTGCAGTAAACCAATGAAAGATGGAGAAAACTGGCAGCCTTGTGCATGATAAGTAAATATATAAGCACAGTGCAGTAGACACTCAGTGCACACACTAGGGAAGGGTTATGCTTATGAAGTCCCTGTGCTACAGATTAGAATTTTTATGTGAAGTAATAGAAGGTACAGTTTACACTGATATATGCAGTTTTCCCAAAAATCCATCCATTCTCCCACTATAAAAGGAAGAAACATGAAGTTTGCATAGCAATCATTGTCCACCACAATCCTACAAAATGGGCCTTTAATGAGTTCCTAAGAGGTGAGTTTCTTGGTTATATATTCAAGAACTGCTTCTGTGGTACAAGTATGAGCTTCTCATGTGCCCCCAGTGCTCTGTGTCTCCCCGAAGTTCCCTGCTTGCCATGCAATTTACATTTGTTAGCTTAGCCTCTCCAAGCCCCATTTCTGCCTCTAAAGAAATGCCTGTTTATAGTCATTTCAGACATTCCTAGAATCTTTCCAGTCTCCAGCCATCTCATCCCTGTTTACCTCATCTCAATTTGATATTTGTATAACAACTGAGTCCTGACAGTATTCTTTACTCTTGACATTTCTTCATGCCATTAATCTCTCAAGATCTTAATTTAAATATTAGTCTCATTAAATTAAATATTAATCTACCTGGAATTTGCTTAATTGTCTGACCATCATTTTAGCATGCTTAGGGTATTTTTGTTGTTGATCACATCACAGACAGATGGGATTTCAATGTCTTAAATATTTGTTATTCAAAACAGAGAGTTAATGAGGCCCAGGGAGTGACAGTGCTATTTCTACAATGCAGTGTCGATGGTATAGTTGGGGGAAATGCTGGAAGTTTTCACTGGTTCTGTTTCTGTCTCTAGCAAAATGGTCTCTAGGTCAATGATTATTCTTTTCTGTCATTTTCAAGTTAAGACGTTTAAATAAATACAATGAACTCAGACAGAAGTTTCAGTAGCCAGAATTTTAAAAAGAAACAAACATTGGTTTTATTGTTTTTGTTTTGTTTTGTTGTTGTTGTTTTGTTGTTCTGTTTTATTCTAATTCGGTGGGAAAACAAATTAAATTTGTGAAGAGGAGACAAAACATAGAAGCCAGGGGGTACAACTTTAAAGGTTTGATTTTACCAGATCTTGAAACAACACTCTTCAGGTAAGGCTCTGCTAAAAGTACCTCCTTCTGCTTCTACTAGTAGTCAACTAACGTATATTAACTATGTAGGAAAATACAGATGGAGGCAGGAGAGTCTCTAAAGACTCTTAGACCAGTTTACCCAGCAGAAAAAAATGATAAGGAAAAAATAATTAAAAAAAAAAACCTTCAACACAGCCACCCCACCCCAATCCCACCCCATCCTGCCCCAACCCTGGCAATAGATAAAAATACACTCTCTTGGTGGTGGTGTTTTTATATCAGTCAGGGGCAGAGTAGATGGCAGTCCTTTGTTCATCCTAGCTTGATGACTGGCTTGGTGGTCAAAGCTGTCTCATGCCTAGGACTCATAAAGATCAAATCGAATCAAATCAAATCAAATCAAATCAAATCCAAGCAGCACAGTACAGGAGTAGGAAGAGAGGCAGAGACCTAAGAACTGCCAAGCCACCCACAGATGTCCTCACCAGAGCACTGTGCAAGCAAGCTGTAGATACCTTTTTGCTGCCATGACATACAGCACAAATGGAGGATGTCATCCAAGGGCCCACCAGCTGCAGGGCAGGAGCCACCACAAGGTGCAAGTATGTGATGGCTGGATGGGGGGAGAGAGAGAGAGAGAGAGAGAGAGAGAGAGAGAGAGAGAGAGAAGAGCAGCTTGAGCATTATAGAGAGATGGAATGGAGACTCAAGAGTGGAAAGGAGTAACCTGTTCTGAGTGGCCAGCCCTGTTGCCTACATCCATGTTAAGGTCCCAGTCAGAGCTACAACGGAAGGCCATGCCTGAATTCATGACTACACAACAGAACGGATTGGGGTCAATGCCCATGGCTCATCTTATCACTATAGAACATGGGGATGTCTCTGGTCAGTGCAGCCACTGGGGACCACATGAATGTCCAGGAGCTGTGCATAACTGGCCCTTCCCCTCACTGAATGCGGTGTTCTGGATACCTGCCCCACATGCACTGCACTCATAGGCATCTGCACTGGAGAGAGCAGGCCCTGCACCTTACCCAGGCAGCACAGTGGAGCTAGCCATGGTGGCAGGGGTAGATGAACCAGCCCCAAGCTGACACCACCACTAGTCTACCACGGGATGGCACAGGCACAGAGGTGTTAGCCCTGCTCCCTTTTCACCACTGACATTCAGGAAAGTTTCCGACAGGATCTTGAGTTCAGGAGAGCTAGAAGAGGCTATCACTCGGTGCAACCCTCAGGAGAGTAGGCTCTGTACTTCACCTAAATAGCACAGCAGAGCTGACCATGGTGGTGAGAGCACAGGGGAGCCAGCCTTGAGGGTAAGAGTGTGGGAGAGCTAGCTCTGGCACTCCTCAGCAGTGAGGTGGCCTGGTTGCATGGGTGGCAGCAGTTGGGAGAACTGGCTCATGAGAGAATGTGAGCTGACCCTATCCATCCCCAGCTGCAGAACTTTGGAGAACGGGCCCTACACTTTACCTGGGCATCACAGTAGTACTGGCCCTGGTCAAAGAGAAGCAGGTGAGTCTGTTCCAAGGACATACTGAGAGAGACCTGAGCCCAACTCTCATTTACTATGAGATGCAGTAGGTATGGGAGTGATGACCCCAACCTTTGGCAGTCTAGAGACCTGGCCCTGGGGCCATGAAGGTAGTTGCAGCACTTGGGAGAGCAACTGCACACTTCTTCTGGGCAGTGCAGTAGAGCTGGCCCTGATGATAAGCAGGTGGGTACAGGTAAGTCAGCCTGAAGACAAGATTGGAGGATAATTGACCCCAGCACTCCTCTACTGTATGGTCATCTGGTGGGGGAGTGCCCTCTGCCCCTCTTCCCTTTCTACTAGAGGCAGTAGGGAGAGCTGACCCCAGGGTCATGAGACCAAATGGGCTAACCCTACTCACTGACAGAAGCAGCTTTTAGGAGAGTGGATCCTCCACTCTGCCTGGGCAACACAGTGAAATTGGCTCAGGATGAGCTAGCCTGAGGGCATGAGAGCAGAAGAGCTGACCCTGCTTGGTGCAGATGGCTGAACGAGGTGGTCTAGCCAGAGCAGTGCTGAAGACTTACCCTGGTGATGCTGATAAGGAAGAACCTGAGGCTCACCAGCTCAGCTACCAGCCAGACCCAAATCTGGGGCTCTGAATCAGCCCACACCAAAACCTATAGAATCTGCAAATGATTGGGGCATGTGAAAGGGCCAGTCCTGCTGTGAAAAAGATGTGAGATCTCTGTGACACAGGTCAACAACAGGGTAACTGGGAAGAGTGTCTTAAAATTGATGGTGTCACAAAAGTCAGAGAGCTTGAACCAGACCAGTGACTCAGTACAAAGAGCAATTGTAAGTGAAGAGAAAACACTGTAACATACCACAGCCTCCATGATGAGATGATTTCTATGTTTTGTGTGTGTGTGTGTGTGTGTGTGTGTGTGTGTGTGTGTGTGTGTGTGTTTTATTTTGGGTGGGGAATGGAAGGACAAAGGACACATATGAGGGCATGGGAAGATGAGAAGCGAGACTGAGGTACATGATATGAAATTTGCAAAGAATCAATAAAAATCTTTTAAAATTTTCAAGCAAATTAGACTCTGCAATGGATTATCTTCTCACCACATGTTCCATGGTATGTGTGCACCCACTTTCACACTCATTAACACACACACACACACACACATACACACACACACACACACACATACACCATGATTTATCTTTTTCCCTTGCTCAAGAACAAATACCGTTCCCCTGTCATAACCTCTAGATTGAATATGTGCCTGTCCTTGTAGGACCCATCAGAGACTTGAGCTATTGGCTTTGGCTACCTCTACTCTCCGCTCTTCTCCATTCTTTATCATGTTGGCAACAGAGCAGGAATCTTTCAGCCATATCCTCTTCCTGGTTTAATACCAATGCGGGAAATGTAACTATAACTGCCCTGAAACACAGGCACCATGCAAAATTATGTACTGTACTAAGAGACTTTATGATTTAATTGATTTGTGTCCAATATTGTAATAATGGTTTGCAGTTGTCCAATAGCACTTACATGACAGAATGGCTGACATGCTTCTAGGAACAACTAGACTTAATCAGGAGCAACCTGCTCTCATTTCGTCTGAGCCACTCATCACAAGCTATCTTCAGATATCATTAAATCCAGGCATCATTAAATTTACTATTGAAATAAAGGAGCTTAAGATTACTCATAAACAGGTCCCAGAAAAACAGGAGCACAGTGGCTGTACTTTATGCTTCCTAATGGGTCAATTACAGAAATCAAGGTTAATTTAAGCTGCGCATGGTCTGACCTCATTGTATATACAAGTATATATGTCAAGAACATAATGAGACTCAGTGTTGCTCACTTAGAAGCCTACATGCATTAGAGCATTTTCTCTTCTCAGATGGATATTTTAAGCAGACAAGAAATAGGCAAATGAATAAAACATGGTAATAGAGTATAATAAAGTAGAAATTGAGACACATCCGCTAAGAAATATCATAGATAGCATACAGATTTCACTGACCATTAGAGTGAGTCACCAGGAAAGATTTTGATGTTTTTAATCCCTAAAGTAATTATGTGATAAATCTTACTGAGTTTGGATTTTATTAAAAATTTTAAGAATATATAAAAATGGATTAAAGTTTCAGCTTCCTAGATTTCACAGTCATTTTTAATATGTAACAGCTCAGCAGTTTTAATGATTATTACCAAGTAATTTTGCTCTTTAAATTGATATAGAGATAACTTCAATCGGTACTGTTATATATCACGTATTAGTAGAAGGCACTAGGAAGCAAAATTATGAAATAAATGCTTGCTGCCACTTTTGCGTTTGTCCATAAATATGTGCTTATGTGCAAAACATCATGCTTCTGTATCTAGTGCCCACAGCCCCTGTGGGAGAAGGGGTTGTTAAAAGAAAAGCCAGAGAGACTTTTGGTAGAATACATTTGTACTTGGTAAATAAACTCAATACAACATGCATTTGGGTGTATTTTGAGTCCTTTCTGAAACAAACTAGTGCAAAACTCATTTTGAAATGCCACTGAATTCTACAGGACAAATATGTTATCATTTTTTTCAATAAAAACATATTGTATGTGAAAGAAATCAATACAACGGAAAAGGCAATGCATAACCTCCCTCTTACTGTGGTAGAAAGCATCTGAAGAGATGGGAGGCTTCCTTGGACTCACAATTCAGGAAATGGAATCCCTAGTGGTGAGGAAGTCATGAAAGTTGAGGGACAAGGGCATGGGCATCATAATCTTGAGGCATGAGTTACTTAATTTTGGAATATCAGAAAACAGAGGTATAGGGTAGAACCAGAGCAAATAGCCCCTAACAGTGTACCCGCAAAGCTTTCTTTCCACTAGCTAGAAGAGATTCTATTTTATTTGTTTGTTTGTTATTTTTACACTCCAGAATTTATTCCCCTCCGACTGCTCGACCTCCCATACCTTCTCCCTGCCCTCAATCTCCATGAGGATGTCACAACCCCACCCAACCCACCCACCACACCAGATCTCTAAACTTCTTGAGCAAGGGAAAAAGATACATCATGTCTCTTGAGTGTTAGGTGCATCTTCACTGACTGTACCCAGACCTGGGAGTACTCTGCTGTCTATGTGTTGGGGGTCTCAGCTCATAAAGTTTCACATGATCCAAAAATAGTGTACCAGCTAGGTTTCAAAACATTAATCTGTGAGTTATCATTTCACATTCTAAAAACAGCATATTTAAACACACACACATACATACACATATACAAAGAGAGAGAGAGTGTGAGAGAGAGAATTTCTGTAATGAAAGACAGTATTTTTTTATACCGTTGGCTTAAGAAATGCATACATAAGACAAGACAAATAAATAAATGAAATGAAATATATCTATATGGTTTTATATAGAATAAATTTTAAGTTAGCTTTATTTTAATCAAGAAATTCCAATAGAAAATAAGTTCCCTTGAAAAACAAATTGAGAAATGTTTTTTTCTGAAGTAATTTAGGTAGAAATACTCTAATAGATTCAGGTTTGATTTTTTTTTTTTAGGCTAGAAGTAATTTGGAAAGAACTAAGCAATTTTGGTGTTGCCTAAGAATGTTTCTTTCTCATAAAATGCCAGGCTCAAAAAAGAATACATAAGAATTAGCAGCATCCAATTGTAACACTTTTATCCACATCTCTTTTTCCTTCTGCTATTTCAGGGAACAAATGTATTTTCATTTCACTCAGACTTTGCTGCCTGGATATAGGCAAAAAGAATCAAGGCAAAAAATTTTTTGTTAATTAAAGAAAAACCTCAACATAATATCCTGGAAGAGTAGAATTATTAATGGGATGAATGATTGTGTGAAAACTGTAGAAGGCTTGAAACCGTGAAAGCTACTTTGTCACACATCCATGTAAATGCAACTTCGTAGATGATTCAAATGCCTTCTATTTATCTTACTTCACTCTTGATAGAAAGATGGCACAGCTACAACTAATGAAAAGTATCTGTCTGAATGTATTCCACAAATCAATATAATACTCCATTTATATAAGGTGATCTTAGAATCGTTGGCATCCCAAACAGTGAAGTTATATACACAATTTGGAAGACTTTTCAACTACAGAATAAACATAACCATGTTACAATGTTCAACTAAATTACCCTTTTCAGGAGAGCTGCAGAGAAGTATAGGCAGAGTTATACATTAGAGAAGCCAACTTGAAAGCTAAAAGTGGGGACAATGTGAGCAGTAATTTGAGAGGACAACAGATTGACTCATCTGAGAGGTATTTTAAAGTTGGTAATATTTTATTTTTATTTTTCAGCTTGGGGATTGCCTTGGAGGTCATGATTACAGAGCAGGTGTTCAGTATTCCAGAAGCAAATTTAGGGCAGCCTAGTTTCTCCTTCTGCTAGCCTGAGTGTACAAACTTTTACCACATTACATCAGATTCCATGGAACGCTATGTTTATTTTTCTTAACTTTTTATTATTTGTGAATTTCACATCATGCACTCTATTCCCACACATTTCCCTTTCCTTTCATATCCGTCCTCCACCCTTGCAACCTCTCCCCAAAAGAAAACAAAAACAAACAAACAAAACAAATCTTGCCATGGAAACAGTGGTGTGTCATGGTGTGTCAAGGTGTGTCACACAGTATACCCCTTATGCTCAAATAGCTCTACTTGCAAATGTTCACTGCAATGAGTAGTTAGTCTGCTTCAAGACCTCTGGACTCTGCTACACTATCACTACCAGGTCCTCACTGGGATTCCTCTCAGATATCCTGTAATCACTCTGTGTCATGGAGATCCTATAACTTTGTATCTATAGGACGAGCCCCTTCATGTGTTCCAGCAGTTCATTGACATGATGGATGTTGGGGTGGACCAATTCAGAGCTCTGGATCTGGACCTGAGGGGAAGCTGAATTGGTCAGCCCTCTAGCACTCCTGCACCCAGGCAACCAGAGTCAGCTCTCCCATGATTGCGCAGATGAGAAGTAGGAAGTGTAGTAGCCAGCAAGGGTCAGGAGCAGATCAGCATAGTACTTGGACATCAACATGACCTCAGGAAAGAGTCCAGATGACTGACATCCTTATGGTCTTTGTTTGTAGCAAGGGCCTTGGGCATCAACACAGACCCTAGGTACAGCAAGATCACAGACCCAAACATATCCAGCAGCAGCAGCCATCCTAGCCAAGACATCATTATGGTCTCAAGTGGCAACACAGGCCACTTAGATCAGTCTGGCCCAGGGACCAAGACAGTCGCTGGACATCTACACGGTTTCAGGCAGCAACCCAGACATTGCTATGGCCTTCCCTTTCAGTGTGAGCCACAGGCATGAGCACAGACCCCAGCTGCAGTGGGGTCAGGGAACAGATGTGACCCTTTGTGGCCCCCTGGGTTAGACATCACCATGGCCTCTGGTAGTTGTGTGGGCTCCTTATATCTGCTTGCTTCTCACCACTGTTGGATCTCCAGTTTCACCTTTCTCCACAGGGCACAAATGCTCATCTCCACTCTCTCTCCGATCTCTCCATCACACACTCCGTCTTTTCCCTTTCTCCATCGAATATTTGCTCATCGCAGTGGCTCCTACTGCAGGGACCCAGCAGACACTTGAATGTCTTTCTTTTTTAAGCCAGTCAGCCCTGAGCCCAAAGAGTATGTTATAAAAACAGTGATCTTAACTTTTTTTAGTTGCAGGAAAATCTTCAGATTAATTTGTTTCAGCATTTCTTTTTCTTTTTTTAAATTTTATTAGATATATTTCTTTACTTACATTTCAAACGTTATTCCCCTTCCGGGTTTCCTGTCCATAAATTCCCATTCCCTCCCCTCCCCCTCCCCCATACAGGTATTCCCCCTATACATCCCCCTTATTGCACTCCAATATTCCCCTGCACTGGCCAACCTTGGCAGGACCAAGGGCTTCCCCTTCCCCTGGTGCCCCAACAAGGCTATTCTCTGCTACAGAAGCAGTTGGAGCCCTGGGTCAGTCCATGTATAGTCTTTTAGAAGTGGTTTAGTCCCTGGAAGCTCTGGTTGGTTGACATTGTTGTTCTTATGGGGTTGTAAGGTCCTTCAATTCTTTCAATACTTCATCTAATCCCCACCCCCAAGGGGGTCCTGTTCTCAGTTCAGTGGTTTGCTGCTAGCATTGCCCTCTGTATTGGACATGCTCTGGATGTGTCTCTCAGGAGAGATCTATATCCGGTCCCTTTCAGCCAGCACTTTTTGCATTTCTTCTCTCAGCCCTTCCTGTTTCAAAAGGATGACAGGATAACGTTACAGTGAATGAGTCAAAGTATGGAAACAGAGAAGGTGCTCCACTGGGACTTCTAACTTTGTTGCAGGAATGGAAGAAAATGTGTTGCATAAATTAATAATCTAGTCAAACTAGTTTTATTTATGTAATAAGTTGAATACTATAAAATCTCTGTATTCAGTTTATAGAGATGGGTCATTCAGCTGGTAGATACTGCTTTACCACAAAGATGTTTCTTAGAGTATCATTAATTATTGAATGAATTTTATTTATTATAAAGATCACTGATACCTGTTTCATGTCTTGGTTATTTTAAATTTTTTCTCTTTTCTAAGTAAATTTACTCTTTCAGAACAGCAACTGATGCTTCTAGACATTTGAGCAGTAGTAAATTTATGCAGATACTTAACATGAGCCAAACTATAAAAATTCATATTTCTACATTATTTCTCTAGATGAAAAAATGAAAATAGATTTTCACTAATTGATGAAATCTGACATTAGGAAATAATTCTATGGGTGGAAGAGATGGCTCAGTGGTTAGTAGCATATACTGTTATTGCAGAGAAGCCCAATTCATCTTCCCGCACCTATGTTAGGTGTCTCACAACTGTCTATAACTCTGATTCCAAGAGACCAAACACCTTCCTCTGATTCATGTCAGACATTCACCCCATATGCACATACACACACATGCACACACATATACACACACAAAATAGAATTAAAATAAACTTTGAGGAGATAATTCTAGTCTCATACTTTCCAAAAGTAGATGAGGTTCCATTGTTTCTACAATATAAAAATGCCATGGAGATGCTCTTAAAAATTGAGAGATCACTTTGTCTTAATAGTGATAATTCAAAGAATATATTATCACAATCAAATAGATAATTTATTGGTATTTTTGTTTATTGATGTTAATTTTTTCTTTTTTTTTCCATTGAAATGGGGTTATTTATTTTTTATTCCATTCCTGCTCCATTTTTCTCCCTTCTATATGGGTGTTCCTTCCTCCCTCTATTACTGCCCTAAGAACTAGGGGTCCAGCCTATTCATTTTATTCATTGCACCTATGAGGTTGGGACCAGGGTCAGTCCACGATAGTCTTTGGGGAGTGGCTTAGTCCTTGGAAGCTCTTGTTGGCTGGCATTGTTGTTCATGTGGGGTCTCAAGCCCCTTCAGCTCTTTCAGTCCTTTCTCTAATTCCTCCAACAGGGCTCCCGTTCTCAGTTCAGGGGTTTGCTGCTGGCATTCGCCTCTGCATTTGGCATGTTTTGGCTGTGTCTCTCAGGAGAGATCTATATCCGGTTCTTGCCTGCCTGCACTTCTTTGCTTCATCCATCGTATCTAGTTTGGTGTCTGTATAGTATGGGCCACATGTGGGGCAGGCTCTGAATGGGCGTTTTTTCTGACTCTGTTCTAAACTTTGCCTCCCTATCCCCTCCTAAGAGTGTTCTTGTTCCCCTTTAAAGAAGGAGAGAAGCTGTTGATGTGAACTCTTAATCTGAGGAATCTATGATTAGGCTTCCAAGCCAAGCCCTCTGATATGTGTTGCTTCTTGCCCTGCAGAGCTTTCAGTCTTGCTGGGAATCCTCACACAGAAAAGTCGTGCAGGAACAGAAATCCTGTCAGCGACCATTCTTTTCATGATTGAATCCCTATATAGTGCAAGTGGTGATGATGTTTAAAAGATCCTGGAGCCAACATGTAGATTTCAGAGCAGGAAATGGAAACTGTGAGAGTAAAAGCCAAGCAAGTTAGCTGAGTCAGAAGAAGTAAGTGCATAGTTTAATCTGAGCAAATTTGGGAAGATGGGAACCTCTCACTACAACAGGAGGTAGAGAACGGGACTGACGGCTCTGCAGTTCTGAACACTGGATGCTCTGCCAGAGGAACCGGATTCTGTTTCAAACCCTGACATTGTAGCTCACAACCCTCTGGGCTTTAGTCCCAGGAGATGCAACACTCTCCCGGCCTCTGTGGGAACCAGATGCACATGGAGCATAAAGTTTAAATACAGCCAAAACCTCCCTGCACACATAATTTAAAAATAAATAAAAGATAGCCGATGACAAAAAGGAATGATGAAATCCTTTTTGCCAGTGCAAATGGCCCAGCCAGCCCTCAAAGGATGCATCAATATCCAGAGAAAGGCATCACTCGATGGCTTTAGACACTTATGCACACCCCAGATCCCCTAGATGGCTCCGGCCATCAATATCATATCTTCCATCCGTAGTTTTCTTTTGTCTGCCTACATTTTTGTCCTAGGAAAATTGGCAGAGAATGAATGGCAGACTACGTTTATGTGCACTGTTTTGAAAACGAATGTGTTAACTTTTGTGATATTCATGTGAAGTTAAATAAAATTGAGAAAATAGAGGTGTGATTAAAGAAGAAAAACATGTTGTTGGATGAAATTTGGAAGCAGATGGTGGCTTGATGAGGCAGATACAGTAAAATGGAGTGATTGGTTACCAGAAAGTACATTTAGCTCTTTCCAATTAAAACAAGACCTAACTACTTTGCTGTATGTATCCCTTTTATACATGAAGAAATTTTACCATCTCAAATATTTCTAGATGTTGTTCTGAAAATCAGTTATTTTTCAGTTCACTAGGTAATGAATGGAATTCCAAGTGTGCCAGTTGATATAGAAATTTTAAACAAAGTTTTGAAAATGAAATACACGAAATGATAACGTTTAAGAAGCAAGAAACATAAATGTTTAATCAAAAGACAGGCTTCAGAAGCTCGCAATGTAGGAGGCTTTGAGATGACTGAATTTAAAGGATTCAAAATAGCAAGCGTTCACGTTCCATGGGCAAACACTGTCTTTACACTTGGTAAATCATGCAAAATGCTTCCCCTCTCTGTTACCCATGATGTCTTCTGCAATGCACTTAACTGTGTGCTCCCGGTCTTTACTGTTTGAGTGCTAATAGTTTAGCAAGTCATCTTTATGATTTATTCTTTTTGTTTTCTTGGATAAAAAAAAATACAATTCTGAAGAATAAATCACTACTTTAAAAGTGTGTATTTGTAACAGCACAGTTTCTTTGCCTTAGCAGAACAAGCAATGCTAAATTGGGTTCTCTGTTTGGTGCATTAGATGACAATAATTGAAGTATTGACTGGTCTTTTTTCTAATTTAAGAAAAAGTCCATTTTTATCACATTCAAACTGATGAGAACATTACGTTCTTAGCTCCCAGGTCAGGGCTCATGCCTTTTACTGATTCTCAGCTGAGGGCTACTACCATGTCCTCAAGGTCAATTCCCAGTCATGTGTATTTTTCGGTGATATGGCTGGTATAATCAAGGTAAAAGAGGAAATTATTTCCACTCTGATGAGATGTTATCTCATAAAGATAGCATATTCAAAATGGCACATTCAAACCACACATCCCCCTCATATTTAGGCAAAGGGGATCTGTAATGGGGTAGACATTATGTGGTTATGCCAGTGGAGACCTGAGATCTACACTTCAGTCAAATATCTCTTATAAAATCCTTTAGACCTTATTGAATCTTATTAAACCCTTTAGATCTAAACTCTCTTTACTGCTTGTTCTAGAACACATCTATTTAGATTCAAAAACATCACCTGGGAAGCTTTAAATCACCTACCCAAAATACAAAGGGAACTAAATCTTGCATGGCAGCATTAGAAAAGAAAGCATCAGAACATTCTTCTGCCCAAAACATCTCCTTTCCGTGAGAGCAGCACTGTCCACAGTTTAGTGCCCTTAGCCAAGCCTCCCTTTGGAACCGGTTCTTGTTGATGGTCCAGGTTTGAGAATCAGGATGCTTATTCACCACTACGATTCTGTTCCTACTGATTAAATCTATGTGTTGGGTTTATCTTGATCTAATCTGTTGCTAGGAGACATTTCTAGTAACTACAGAAAAACATGTCTTAAATGTGTTTTAGTATCATCTTCTGCAAAATATTTTAATATCTTTTTCATTTCGTATCTATGTTTTTTTAAAAAGAAGTATAGCAAGCAGTTGTAAAATGTAAGTCAGTGATAGCTGTGCTCCTCACCTTGTAAGAGGGGAAAGAGCAGAGGAAGAGTATATGTTGTTTCAGAACATCACATCATACATAATTTATGTTCAGTCAACAACAGCCAATCTGCAGAAGAAGAGCCTCCATGGAGGTCCAAAGCCGATAAACTCTGTACAAAATCAGGGAAAAAATACAGCCTTTCTAGAAAGAATATGGAAGGTCCATCTTTCCTGACAATGTGGAATCAATATTTTAACTCATCATTTCCTTTACTTTCAAATGAAAATATAATTGCATTTAACAAATATGAAACACGCTCTTTTATGTCTCTCTTTAGAAGTGGACTGAACTCAAGAAATATGAGTTTTCTTCTCAGTGTCAGTAGATTTTTGTAATGATGCATTATTTTGTTAAACAGTTTGATAAGCACATAAATCACTCGAAATATCAACATCTTAATGTGTTGACTTAGGCTGCCTTAATACTGGTGAAATTGCATTCTTCTTCATAAACGAAGTGTGTTTCTATTACCAATCCTAATGTGGATTTGAAATGGTAGTCTCTATGACAAGAAGGTTCATTTTCAAGTGGAAAAAATATAGAGTTTTGAAACAAATGTATCCAGTGAGGGAGGAGGCCACAGCTGCCCACCTTAGTTTCATTCCTAATACATAGTTGACATAGATTGACAGTATAATAAATGATATTTCAGATTACTCTTATTAAATAATACATTTCCTCATAGAAATATAAATTAGTTCAGAATTCTAAAACCTATGCAAAAAATATTTTAGATCAATATTGCTAAACTCGGCAAAGATGTAATCATTTCCCTTTAGAGAAAGATACTGAGAATCGGCCAGAAGTGATGAGTCTTCCTATATTGCACCTATGCGTGGACAATGAGGCAAAACTGCAGTTTCCAACTAAGAATTAAGCTGCATGAGGCAACACTGAACATAAAGCAAGGCGATATGGAAGGAATGCGCTTTATAGCAACTGCATTTTTATTTTTTTAGTAGCAGCCTTTTTTTTCCAACACCCATAAAATGTGATCTAGGAACCTGCACCCTACTTTCCACTCTAGAATTTCTCCAGAAATGCTGGTAAAATAGGGCCTACATATTTTGACAAATAGTAAACATTAAAAAGTCAGAAGACTAACATTACCAGAAATTAAATATAGAATACTATTTGGAAGGCTGGCTAAAACAAGAAATTTAAATTTGCGTCACACCACATGAATGCAGACTTCTTTTCCAAAGTCATAAAGTGTTTCTGGAGTGTATTATAGACTTGAACATTATGTATGATAATGGTCGTTTATGTTGTTTATGAGTAACACAGGGTGACACTGAGCTGTTGTCAACTCTCTATAAAAATTTATACCTGGAGACTGCACAGTTTTAGAGCTGAGCATAAGACTGAGAAATAAAACCCCAGTGTGAAAGGGTAGGTCTGGAAGTCCTAATATAACGTTTTATAAACATGCTAAGTTCAGAGGGGTACAAGTATTTGTTCAAGTGGAAAAATCAAAAATAATTACCTTTACTTTTGATATCGCCCATTCTTGTTAAAAATATCAAATCCACAGACAGTAAATTTGCCGTCTTGCTGGCTCTCTAGTTGCTAGGACTGCTAGGAGCCTCCTATACGTGGCACAAACTTCCATACCTGCAGGAGCTCAGAGATAATCAAGGTTGCCTTGTTTCTCCCAGTTTTGCACTTTACCACACACCGGTTCCTCTGTCCAAAGGGTTTTCGGGGACTTTAATCTGTGCTTGCATAAGTCTTCCCTCACTTTATACCACAGTGAGATTTTACTAATTTCAGGGCCCCAGACATAGTAGATATTAGCTAAATATTGACTTGATGTTTGAATTAATTGAGCATAAAAAGTGAATTAGAAGTAGTTACTATCAGTCTGTGTCAGCTCTACCAGATGGCATGGCCTCTTAGGGGAGGTGGAACTCAGAGAGTTTGACTGTTCTTATCCCACCCTGCCGAAGGGGTGGGTGCCCAGGCTGTTGTGAAGTTCTGGGCCACTGAGACCTAGCCCAGGGGTGGGAAAGTGCAGTCTTAGGTGCAGGAAATCAGGAGCTGGTTCGGGGTTCCGGAGCCTGAGACAAGGCTGGGCAGTGGGGTTCCCAGACTCTTGGACATCCAGGCATAGAAGAGCAGAGAACAGAGTAGAGTGGCACAGGATGGGGAGGGACATCGACTAGCCCGGGGCCAAAAGAAGAGTAGCTCCGGTTGTCCAATGGGATTGACTGTCCTTAGCTTGGCGAAGGCAGGCTTGGCGGTTGTGGCTGGTGGTGCAGAGAGGCCTTCTACAGGAGATTAAGCTGTGGCTCTGTAGGCAAAGGCCTTCTTCATGGCTACCCACTGCTGATCTTGATGAAAAGAGATAGCCCATGGTTCTAAGCAGTTTATTGTCATGGCGAAAAATGGAGTTGTAAAACCATATACCGCTTCTTAGGATAAAACTGAGATTAAATACTTTTTTCAGGAAGGAATATCTTGGAAGGAATCTTACTGGCCCTCCAGGCCTCTAGGTACCTCATTAGCATAGAGAGCTCTGTTTTGGTCCTTTGTGAGGATAGCACATGCTTCTTTTCTGGGAGAAGCATGGGGCATGTTCCAAGTCAAGAGTCGGGCAGGCAGCTGGGAGTCCCCTAAGCCTCAGTGCCCACCGAGTCTCGGCGTCTGAACCTGCTTTACCTTACCAAACTCCCTGGCATGATTTTACACCCCACAGGGAAACACAATGTTATCTAACGAAAGGAATCTCGATAATTATGTTTATCATTGTATAAGTGGAATTCAGAGAGGTATTGAAAGTATAAAATGATAGGTTCAAAATTTGAATCCAGTCTTAAAGTATCTAATGAGAGAAAGCTTAATATTTAAGCATGTTACTATTTGGAATTTTGCTATAAAATAAGAACTGAAGCTATTGCTTCGGTTTTGTCATCAAATCATGCTTCCTGTTTTATATTCAGTGATGGACTGGTTTGACCTGCAGGCTTACGTACAATCCCGCACAGTGAGTACCCTCTCACTCTTATCAGTAAGTTTTCATCTTTCCCCAGCTTTCATTGCGTGTTCTGCATTGCATCTCTGTAGTTTTAACATGAAATCTCGTGTTTCATTAGGAACCTTAGTTGACTCTGTTAAAATTCATTTATTCTCGCATCAATATGACATGGAACAAGTCCCATTTTAAATCTTAACATAAGAGCAAAATCCTATTTATAGTATCTAAAAGGAATAGTTTAAAAGAAGTGAATTACCATAGTGAATCTCAAAATGAGTTTGCCTAATATCTAGTTCTAGATTAAAGTCTCTAAAAGAGTGAACAGAAAAATTAAGTCTAATTTATTCAAGTTGTGGTTTTTCATTAGTGATTTCATACCCTTTTTAAATTTTATTTTATTATTTTTTAATTTTTGGTGTATAATACTAAAAATTTATTTTATTATTTTTTAATTTTTAGTGTTCTGAGACATCGTGTTAACATACATGCCCCACAATTAAATTAAATCTTGTCACTTATGGACAATGTTGTTTTCCAGCTGATAGTAAGCAAACAAATGAGGATTATATTGAACATTTTGTCCACTCAGAATATATTACCCAGAAATGATTTTTTTCAGACATTCCATAGCGGTGCTTGTTAAACCAGAAGACTTATTATGCTGGGAGAGAGAAAAAGTGTACCGCCGTCATGAGTGATTTCAGTTCCATCTCTTTGATTTCTGATCTCTGGAGGAATCCTCACGCGGGGGACAGTAACATGGAGCTAGCATGAAATAGAATCTGCGGACAGCAGAGTCTTCTGAATTATTATAGATTCTACCTTTAGTTAGTGTGGAAGGAAATAAAAAGAATCTGAGAGCATTTGAAGCAATGGAATTACAAAGTTGTAGAAACCATGCAGTACCCGTTCAGTGTGTTCACGCCCTTACCTAATTAGTCCTGTGGTGTGTTACCCATGTAGTTAAGCCTGCTTCCCTTCTCCTTCAGCAGAATACCACATTTGTTTCAGGCAGAAGACCTCTTACTGTGAATGAGTACTGTTTTATCCCATTAACAGTGAGATACAATGACTTGAGTCCCAACCAAGACCCCAAATCCTTCATTAACCTGGATGGGCTTCATTCACGCTGATCTGCCTGGGTTCTCTGCGCTATGAATTCACAGCTCCCACAATGAGGGACATCAAGCAAATATGCAGTTTCATTCCCTTCAAGCCCTACATCTTGGGGTTAGACTCCTCCTCTAAGATCTTGGAGATTAAAAGCCCTGACCCAGGAACTCAGCTGCCCTTGCCTCATTTGCTGCGTCTTCCCTCTGTTGCCTCTCAGCTTTTGACTGCCTGATCGTGGTTTACTCCTTTAGCCACACTATCAACTAGATTCCTAATTGGTTCCCCGAATGCTATTGTACCTCTTCACAAAATTAACTTCATCATAATTTGCTGGTAACGAATCCAGTCATTAAGGAGGCATAGTTACCTATCCCTTTCTGTTCCGTGACGCAGAGAGTCTACTTGGTCCTTAGCCTACTGTTTCCTGCTGAAGGTGGGAGCTAGACCTGGTGCTCATTCCCTTTTACATCATCTTCTTCACAGGCACTCCACTTCCTGTCAGCAAGTCTTGCTAGATTTCTTCACATTTTCAAAATTAGTTTTGCCACATTTGAATCTTTGAAATCCTACCAGTTAGTCTGAACATCCTGTTTTCCAATATACTTTCTCTCATTCCTTGTTCCTAAATCTGCAATTTCTCTTGGTTGGCTGGGCTCTTGAGGTAACACAATGATGTTTGGTTTTGAATATTCTAAATTCCAGCAGGATCAAGAAAGAACCTGGGGTGGGGGGGTGGAGGGGGATTTAGCTCAGCGGTAGAGCGCTTGCCTAGCCCTGGGTTCGGTCCCCAGCTCCGGAAAAAAAGAAAAAAAAAAAAAAAGGAAAGAACCAGGGGGATAATCCTAATGCCTTTATTCTTCTGATTTCCCCACTGATTTGGAAGAAATGACTTGCATTCTACACTTTTTTTGCTGCCACAGACCTTTATCTACCTGCATTTACCACACTCCTTCCAGAGGACTGTCACCAGCTATCAGTTTGGTGTTCCTTATCTTGATTTTCACTCTGATTAAACCCAGTCAATGGTGCAAAAAGGGAAAAAAGATGTGCATTCTCCTCCACGAAGTCTCGGGTGTTTTAGTTCTCATTACCTTCTTTGACTCCAGTCACCTTTATCTTCCTCCGAATTGCTGACAGAGCATTAGTGGCAATCTCACTAACTTCAGCCACTTACTGTCAAAGTTCACACTGCACAATGCTGCTACCTTCATTGTGCTGCAAAGTCTAAACAAGGAATTTTTAATGCTATACCTTAACAGTCTTTCTTTTAGCCATTGTTTGTCTTTGATTGACACCCATTTAGTGTTTTCATATTCTTGATGAAAAGGTGATACTGTGCATTTTAAAATCCAACCTCAGTTTCTGTTTGTGGATCAGTCTCCTTCATTGTCTGTTTGCCTGTCAAATAAGCACACTCTAGGCTGCCTAATATAATTTGGAAGATCCAAAGTTAGAGGAACAGAGAGAACTCTGTTAAGCTCTAACTCTAGCACAAGTCAAATATTCATAAACAAATTCCTGCCATTAGAATGATATTCTCCCTCATGGTATTCACCAGACACATAAAATAATGGACAAGACGGAACCTAGTATATACAGCTCCTTTTAGAGCAAGTACAAGCAGGTCTCCTCACAGCAGATGAGTTACAGAAGCGTTTACACTGCAGCAGATAAACAAGAAATACGATGCCTCTTTGCCCAGAAACTGCTCACAGGCATTTAACCTGGAATTCTGAACACAGACAGAAGTTTGCATTACAAACTCTCTTCTACTAGGACCATTCATTAGCATATAATCCTGAGAATACAGAACACAATAGCCATGTATTGAATACACCTAGTAAAATTTCTGATTGTGTTACCTACAACCTACATGACCTTGGAGAAGTCACATAGTTTTTCTGACTTTCTTGAATGATGAACTTATATAAAAACAGAACCCACTCAGATTTATTTGATGAATATGTACTCCATTACTTATTACCTTGTTAAAATTACAGTGTCTTCATGCTAGAGACAAAGCAGAAGTATAGTCCACACTCAGGAAGAATTACAGGAAAAGCTCCATAGTGCCATTTATCATTATTGAATGAATCTCAATTACAAATGTAATTTGATATACTAATTGGCTTTACTTAAAAGTTAAAAGATTGAAAGTCTGAATGCAAATTGAGAACATAAAACTCTACACTGGTAATCATACTTTAAGAGACATACTATGGAAGAAAGACTATATTGGCCCCCCAATATATGCTCCTCAGTTGATGGCATTCAATTTTTCTACTGTTGTACATGGACTTTAAAATAGGTGAGATTGATTTTAGTAAATGTTATAGTGAAGAAATAGCACTTATAGGTCATTTAATTAGACATGGCTTCCATATGAGAGCTAGTCTATGATTATGGGAGACTAATTTTGTGATATAACTTAAATTATACAGCTATGGTTCTAGTTTAGGCTACACGACCATTACAATGCATATTTTATATTAAAAACAGAAGTATGAAAATGGTTCATAAAAATAAATTTAGGAACACACTACAAAGACTTTCTTTAAAAAGAATTTATTGTTATTAACAATATGAGTTTAGCCATAGTTAAAATAGTAATAAAAGGTCATCCAAATTGCAAATGAAATTAAAAGCATGTATATATTCCTATGTGTATGTTTGTCTGAATATACATTAATTCATTTATATTACTATATATTCTTAGTTAATATAGCTTTGCAGCAAATTTGGAAATTAAAAAATAAAAGTCACCCATCTTCATTATTGTTCAAGATATTTCTGTTATTTTTTGGACTCCCTGATTTTCCACATGAATTTTAAAGCTAATCAGTACACTCAAAGGAAAGAAGATAGCTGGGATTTTCAGGGGAATTGTGTTGCGTTCCTAGGTCCTTTTGGTCAGTTCTTGCATTTAACAGCATTGCACCTTTCATTTCAACATGTAGTCTGCATGTACTTGATGGATTAGCTCTCTAAATATAAATTTGTAAGTACATTGTAATACAGAATATAACATCATCTGCATATATATATATATATATATATATATATATGTTTACTTTAGGCCCCATTGCATCTTTGCAGTAAATAATAAAAGACTACAGTGTAAATAATAAGAGAAGAGTTGGGAACAGTTAGAAAAGCAAATCAAGGATTTGTAAGCAACTAAATTGACTACATTTCTCTATAAAGCATAGGTGGACAGTTGTTTAGCTGCTTAAAGAATGGACCGAGAGGTACAGGCTCCTACTGTATCTTGGTGACACTAGTTTATATAAGAAGGAAATAATGTGGGGGACTGAGATAGCTGGTGGCCATGTTAGGAGGAAGTAATGGGTATATATTTGGCATCGAGCACTGAAGCAAATAGCGGAGGACGAGGTTTAGTTTATCTTATACTTCCACATCATAGTGAATCATGAAAGGAAGCCATGACAGGGATGGAAACTAAAGGTAGGAGCTGATGCAGAGGCTATGGAAGGGTGCTGCTTTCTGGCTTGCTCTCCCATAGCTTGCTCAACTTGCTCTCTTACACAACGCTTAACTACCAGCTCAGGGAATGCCTCACCCACAATAGGATGGGCCCTCTCACACTAATTAGGGAATAAATAGCCTTATGTATGACGAGTTCTAAAGAGGCATTCTCAATTGAGGCGCCCTCCTCTCTGAGGACTCAAGCTTATAACAAGTTAATACAAAGCTACTCAGCACACTTGGGAATTGTAGGTATTAATATTTATCTGCAACTTATCTTTTTTATATTAATAGAGTCGGATACTACAGTTTTGGGAATTTTCCTGAAACTTTGCATTCAATGCTATTATAACCATTTACAGCAATGAGGAAATTTACCTCACTGAGATATAACTTATGCTAGCAGACTTCATGATCTGCAGCTATCTCCCCAATTGTACTGCTGCACATAATGCTCTTGTTTATGTCTCCAAGGAGTCAGGTGTGATAACTTATCTCAGTGATACATTTAAGGATGGAATTCTTGAATGAAGTATTTATGTGCATTTTCAATATCACAAAATATGAGTTACTTCTATACAGTTATAATGGTGGCCTTTAGTATCAGGGTGAAAAAATACCCAAAAGAAACAGCATAAGAGAAGCAGCATTCATTTTACTTTTGCCATCATTACTACCTTAGTACTGTGAAGATATATCACAATCAACCCAACTTATTAAAAAATTACTTCTTGAGGAACTGCCAGGCTGATTTCCAGAATGGTTGTACCAGCTTCCAATCCCACCACCAATGGAGGAGTGTTCCTCTTTCTCCATATCCTTGCCAGCATCTGCTGAAAACTAAGTTTTGATCTTAGGCATTCTGACTGGTGTGAGGTGGAATCTCAGGGTTGTTTTGATTTGCATTTCCCTGATGACTAAGGATGTTGAACATTTCTTTAGGTGCTTCTCTGCCATTCAATATTCCTTAGTTAAGGAATTTTTGTTTAGCTTTGTACCTCATTTTTAAATAGCATTATTTAATTCTCTGCAGTCTAAGTTCTTGAGTTCTTTGTGTATATTGAATATTAGCTTTCTACCAGATGTAGAATTGCTAAAGATATTTTTACAATCTGTTGGTTGCCGTTTTGTCCTGTTGACAGTGTCTTTTGCCTTACAGAAGATTGGCAATTTTATGAGGTCCCATTTGTTTATTGTTGACCTTAGAGCCTAAGCCATTGGTGTTCTTTCTGTTCAGGAAATCTTCCCCGTGCCCATGTATTCAAGGCTATTTCCTACTTTCTCTTCTGTTAGTTTGAATGTATCTGGTTTTATGTGGAGGTCCTTGATCCACTTGGACTTGAGCTTTGTACAAGGTGAAAAGATTTGCATTCTTCTACATGTTGACCATCAGTTGAAGCAAAAATACTTATAAGAGAAAATATGGAGACAAAGTGTGGGGGAGAGATTGAACGAAAGGCCACCCAGAGACTGCCTCACCTGAGTATCCATACTATACACAGCTATCAAACACAGACAATATTGCAGATGCCATGAAGTGTATGCTGACAGGAGCCTGATATAGCTGACTCCTGAGAAGCTCTGCCAGAGCCTGACAAATACAGAGGCAGATGCTCACAACCAACCATTGAACTGAGAATGAGGTGCCCAATGGAGGAGTTAGAGAAAGGACTGAAGGAGCCAAAGGGGATTGCAACCACATAAGTACAACAAAATCAACCAGACCCTCCAGAGCTCCCAAGTACTAATCCATTTCAAGAGTATGCAGGGATGATACTATGGCTCCATCTGCATATGTAGTGGAGGATGGTCTTGTTGGGCACCAATGGGAGGAGAGGCCCTTGGTCCTGTGAAGGCCCAATGCCCCATTGTAAGGGAATGCCAGGGCAGGGAGTAGGGAGGGAGTCAGAGGGTGGGTGTAGGAACACCCTTAGAGGAGCAGGGGAAGAGGAAATGGGATAGCAGGTTTCTGGAGGGGAAACTGGGAAAGGGGATAACATTTGAAATGTAAATTTAAAAATATCCAATAAAAATGTTAACAAGCTTAGTTGAGGGCTTCTTTACAGAATCAGTATGTGGAACTGGATAACCATCATGACCACCATAGTGGGAAATATGGCAGTAGGCAGAGATAGCACTGAAGCAGTAGCTGAGATCTTTTATCTGATCCTTATACTGGAGAGAAGGAGGGAGGGAAAGATAGAGAGACAGACAGAGTCAGAGAAACAGAGAGAGACATAGAGACCGAAAAAAGCAGAGAGACAGAAACTGTAAAAAACCAAGAAACAAAAAGACTGAGAAAGACAGAGAGAGATGGAGAGAGAGAGAGAGAGAGAGAGAGAGAGAGAGAGAGAGAGAGAGAGAGAGAGAGAGAGAAAGGAGGAGGAGGGGTAAGGGGAAAAAGGAGGAGGAGGAGGGGGAAAGAGGAAGAGGAGGAAGAAGAATTGGTAGTAGTAATAGTAGTAGAGTAAGAGTAGTAGTAGTGGTAGTAGTTGTTGTTGTTGTTGTTGTTGTTGTTGTAGTAAGTGTATATAACACACCTTTTCAAACCTCAAAGTCTAAGCCCAGTGACCACCTCCAACAATATCACACCTCTTAATTATTCCCAACCATCCCTCAAATTAGGGATCAAGCATTGTAATATGAGTTTACAATGGCCATTAATGTTGAAACTACATTACCACATCTGTAGTTATATATCTTACTTGTTTTTTTAACCTATAAACATTTGCTTTTTATTTGGTGGAGATGAGAGGCATGTGATGCATATGTGTGCATGTACTTTTGTCTGATTGATTGCATGTGTGTGTGCAGGTGGGCACATATGTTGGTGTGTTCATGTGGACTTTCGGATCTTCCTATTTCTTCCTCTGTAGCAAGTGAGTAGCACCACATCCAGCTTATTGTTTTGCTTTAGCAATGAGATGCAGTTTCCCAAAACATTTTGGAGACTGACCTTACCTATGCTATTTCCTTCTGTTCTAACAATACTTTTTGTTTATATGAAGTTTATTTTGCTGTAGTAATATCCTTTTAAAGTTTAGCATGATGCCTTTCCTCATATCACAAATGACTACCTTCTGGAATGCTTAGACATCTTGATTTACATTAAAGAAGTTTAGTCTTTACGAACTTCAGCATATGGTAAAAAGAAAGACTGTGATATATGTCTTATTTACAAAGAGCCAATTTCTGCTCCATTGTTTGTTGAATCTACTTCTATTGCTTCATAACGCCATCTGTGTCTCACAACAAGCATGCAAGTGGCACAGTTTCTGTCTTTACTCAATTAGAATTGCCTCCATTTCCATCCATGTGGCCATGCTGCTCAATAATTATGAAGTCCTAACATGAGAATAGCTCCTAGTCTCACACGCCTCCCCCTTCTCTCCTACCATCACTGTTTGGGTTTGAGTCACACATCTATTTGAATTGTCTTGGCCCTTCTTTCATTTATTTGCCAACAGAGTTTATGTTAATTCAGAAAATTATTATAAAATCCTAATGGAAGAGTTGAAAATTATAGAACATCTGGGGCAATTAGATTCAACTTTAAATAACAAGACTACACAATATGAAATATGTTCTATCTTTCCATTGACTTATCATTTTGAAAAGTAATTAAAAGTGTTACATTCTTTTTAATAAGAATTTTTGTATCTATATGCATAGCAAATCTTTATAGGATTTATTGTTATAGTGAATACAAATTATTTCTTTCTCCTTCTTCTTCTTTCTTCTTCTTCTTCTTCTTCTTCTTCTTCTTCTTCTTCTTCTTCTTCTTCTTCTTCTTCTTCTTCTTCTTCTTCTTCTTCTTCTTCTTCTTCTTCTTCTTCTTCTTCTTCACACTGAGAAAGGGTTTCTCTGTGTCACCCTGGGTCTTCTGGAGCTTTTTCTGTAGACCATGATGGCTTAGAACTCAGAGATTCGCTTGCCTCTGCCTCCTGAATGCTCTGGTTAAAGGCCTGTGCACCAGGCTTTAAAATTATACTTCTAATTGATTAGCACTTATATGTATTAAAACAGCAATGTTAATGTTTTCTTCATGTTGCATTAGGGGAGTGAACTAAATTGCATTATTCATTGGAAAAAACTGACCTCAGTATGTTATAATTGTCCAAATTTAATATAGTTTCAGAATTTTCCCCCACACTTGATGTTAGTGATACATATAGGAGAAAATGCTTATTTTTCCAAAATAAAGAACTATTTTACTTTAAGGATTTCGGAGGTAATTTTGAAAGCATAAGGAAATAATAAGTTGATAATCTCTCATAAATTATGTGAAATGATAAAAAGACTACTACTTAAAAATATGACAGAAATGCATATTAAGTGGAAAACTCCACTATAAATATTTATGCCACTAAACTTACACTTAATAAAAAGGATATATTTATAATACACGTTGAATTTCAGAACTATACTAAAACCATGCATTTTATGTTTAGAAAAAAAATTAAAGGAGTAACAATAAAAAATCTTATAACAAATAAAATATTCTTATTACTGTTATAGAAATTGAATCTCAATTTCCACTTTCAAATTTCATTTCTTTTCCTTTCACAAACTTTTCTTGCAGAGAAAACTATTTTATTCTTGAAATAATATAATAATATAAATAGAATAAAATAGTTTCTTTTTTTGTAACTTGTTTTGTGAAATAATGATTTTCATGAACCATCACTTAAACAAACACATGATAAAAAGAAAGAAGGATGGAAATTTCACAAATGAATACTGATGCAAATGTTTTAATAAAACATCCAGAAACAAAATCCATCAAAGTGTAAATATCTTCACTAGTAAAGAATAATCTATTTGAGAATGTGTAAAAGTTTAATTTTGGAAATGCATCTGCTAGGATTGTCTTAGTTGCTTTTCTATTGCTGTGATGTGATATCATGACCAAAGTGATCTACAAAAGAAAGCATTTAACTGGCGATGTGCCTGCAGTATTGAATGAGTCCATGCCCATCATGGTGGAAAGCATGGTATCAAATAGGCAGTCATCTGGCTGAATTGGTACCCAAAGAGCTGACGGAGGCAGAGACAGAGACAGAAAGGGAGAGACAGAGAGGCAGAGACAGAAAGAGAGAGAGACAGAGAGGGTCAGAGACACAGAAAACAGAGACACAGAGAGAGGCAGAGACATATACAAAGAGAGGACAGAGAGAAAGAAAAAGACAGAGACAGAGAGAGGGGGGAGGGAGAGAGAGAGGGGGGAAAGGAGAGGGAGAGGAAGAAGAGTGAGGGAGCTCTAACTGGGAATGGCATAGGCTTTTGAAATCTATTCTCAACTATATACATCTAAGTTATACTTTCTAATCCTTCCCAGACAGTTCCACTACCTTGAGCCATGCAATCAAATGTGTGAGAGTATTAATGACATTCTTATTTGAGTCAACTTAAATGTTAATCCTTGAACTGAGATATCAAAACTAAAATTAAATATATCATGACAAATATGACATTTGGAAACCCACAATTGTCTTGTGAAAATAAATACTATTATATTCTCTAACAAAACTCATGACATCTTGGTAAAAACAAATTTTGCACGCTTACATGAAGAAATAAATATAAATGGGACTTGGTCAATGGTTAAAAGTACTTAATTGCCCTTACAGAGAACATGTGTTCTCTTCCCAGAACCACATGACAACTAATAAATGTGGAACTCCAGTTCCAAGGGATACAAAACACTCTTCTGACCTCCATGGGTATCAGGCATTTACGCAGTATATTTATGAACATGCTGGCAAAACCATTCATATGCATAAAATGAAAAATAAGTTTTTTTAAAAAGACATACTACAAGAATTTGCCTTTCTGATTTCAAAACTCACAAATCTAAAACAATATATATAAAATGAGTAGGTGAAGATTGTTGTATCCGCATACATGGAATTTTGCACAGCAGTGGAAATAAATGAACATTGGTAACAAATATATGGGTTATCTTTGTAAAGATAACAGTACTGATGACAAAAGTCCTAAAATATTCCCTTATGATGTTAATTACGTAAATTTGAAATACTGCCTCAATAACAGTTGTGGACATTCAAAGTTACACCATAGATGCTAAAACTATATTTGAAAAGTAGAGAAATTTAAATAATTTAGCATGAAATGCCTTTAACTAAGGTAGTGCAAGAACAGGATGGAGATCTTCAGACTGAAATTGTCAAAGTTCTGGTTGCTTAATTCCTTCAGAACTAGTTGTATGGCTTTTAAATATTAACTGATAAATATTCATGATTAACTCAATACGAAAGAAATAAAATTTGATAGAATTTATTATCTAATCACAGTTTTCTAGTTTTGCAGCAAATAAATGATAAATGGAAAAGTTCTCAATTTAATGAAATATTTTTACCAAAAATAGCTATGTTAGGACACTCAAAGCAAAAACATCAAATGTATTTTTTAGTGGTTGAGTTTTACTGTATTACCTTAAATAAGTCTTTAAACTTTAAAATATAGTAACATTGATTGTTGTGGCAAAAGAGCTTTCCAAAGATTATGTTATTTCCGTCATTCTTCATAATTTACTTTACAATGCTACCAGCAACCAAGAAGCTTCTGCTTCCTGGTAGGCTCCATCAGAATGCTGAGCAATGTCATTTGTTGCTGGCCTTTTTAAAAAGTGAATGTGTAACTGTTGGACACAGTGCATTCCAACACAAGGTCATGGTTTTAGCAATACAGTGTATTAACGTGAGCAAATACATCCGTGACCTCTATTCTGGGTCTACTCAGTCCCCTTCAGAGAACCTTCAAGAGGAGATTTGTATTTTCCTGTACTGACTGCATCTAGAATAAGCAGTTGCAAAGATTCTTTTATTCCAACTAAACTAATACATCTTTTAGCATTTTTTGAAATGTATAAGATATCTTACTAATGGAAAAGACATGTCAAAATAACCTCTTTAGGTACAATTTTTATCTCTATTTTCCTTGCTACTTTCGTGATTGGTTCTATTGTAAAAATAACTTCTAATATTATAGTTTAATGTCATTTTGCTCAATAATATTATATGGTTTTCCTTTTCTTGGATCAATGTAAGAATTTTAATAATATTTATTTGGATTTCAAAACCCTTAAATGCATAAATACCAAAAATAATTTGTATTACAGAATCTCTTTATGATACTTTCAATTTGTTTTTAAGTTTTGCTACTAAGTTAAAGAGGAATGGTGCCTAACACATGCCTTTAGTCCCAGGACTAAAGAAGCAGAGGCAGGCAGATCTGTCCATTGGAAGCCAACCAGGTATCCATCACTGGTTATAGAATACCCAGAGCTACATAGTGAGACCCTGCCCCAAAAATAAACAAAAAAAAAATAAGTCAGCATTTTTGATCCTATGCTTCCTATAAAATACTAAACACAGTTAAATCAAGATAATCTGCTGATGTGAAATTGATATCACAAATTCCTTATCTAAATCTACAAGTAAATTATAGCACAGTAAAGTATAGCTTTGGAAGTTGTTAAAAATCTTGGCTATGCATGCAAAAAATAAATAAGTTTAATATAATGAGTTTAGTTCAAGTGATTCATAATCCCACATCTAATTTAAGATTGTAGTTTAGGAGCTATTTCATAATAATCGAAAAATAGTGCATGAATAGTTTCAATACCAAAGAGTATGGTTTTATAAACACAAGGGCTCTTGGAGATGACTGCACAAGGGAATTAGCCCTTACATAAGACCTGAGATAAGCACATACATTCAAATAGTGCAAATGTAATGCCATTTCTCAAAGGAGAGAAAATGGAAGCAGAATACTTTTTGCAAGCAGTCAAGAGTAACATATTTTAGGAAAATTATAGATCTTATTTCGAGCCAAAACATTTTGTTATCCATATACTAGGTATGAGCTTCCATATAGAAATCTTCAAATCACATTGTTCTATAGGATTTAGTAAGTATATACTCATGAGAACATATAAAGATTTTATTTCCATACTACACTGTTTTATTTTCTACATTTAAATAAAGTCAACAAAGTCAATACTGTATAAAGGGGCAATTAATGAGATACAGAAGTCTGTATCTAAAGGAGATATTTTAAGACTAGAGCCACAAGTATAAAATCGTTATTTCTTAGTTCAACTCAGGAAAAGAAATGGAAATGAACATAAATACATGAAAATACTTATATAAGATACTTATGCCATATATAAGCATAAGTATGAATAAGTACATTATTTATATTTTATAAATATTCTGTGAGAAAAATTTATAGATATATTATTGCTCTGGGATAACATCATGACTGATGTTAGGGAATTAAACCCTTCTATAAAAGCCACTAAAGACTGGGTTCTATTATAATTAAAGTGTCAACAGTGCTCCTAACACTCTTGACTAAACATTTAACTGGAAATAATTTATATCCATTTTATCTGTATCTTTGTATCATGTGTTCATTTTATATTTTGGATAAAATGTATTTCTGTATATATCCTTTGGGACAGTCAACTTTCTGTAAGAGAACATATTGTTTTAACCCATCAGTGGTTCGGACCTGTTAAGTCATCCCATATCTTTCTCTAGCCTCTTAGACACCCTATGTGCTTTTGCTTTAACTATTAACATTAAGGGTCTGCTGTACTCAAACATTTTGAAGTACTAACCTCAGGCCTGACTTTTGTGGGGCCTTGTTCTTACTACTTACTTTTGCATACTCAAAGGACAAAAGAAAGCACATGTGTCTAACACTCTTTGCTTCATGAATGTTGACTTAGTCTATAAATTAATTATTGTAAAACATACATATTCAGTTGAGAATAGAAAAGTTTAGCATTATGTTTACATGGTCTTATAAGTCAAAATGTGTAAGTATGATTTGGACGTTTTGAGAATTTGTTTTCAATTATAGACACATATATCCTCCAGCAAGAATAATACACAAAGCTATGTTAGGTATCATGGAAGCATGCCTAACATTGCCAGCCATTTCATCTTCAATAAATATGGTACAGTTTATCATTATAGTGCATTATTTCTGTGAATATTTAAATTTAAAATTTCTTTTCATTTGTAGCTAACAAATTAAGAATATATATATATGTATATATGTATATCAACATTGTAGTGTGTGTACGTTTGTTGGTAATTCTGAGTATTCAAAACTATATAATAATTACTCAAATAAAATGTTTTTGCTAAAATTAGATTTATTAAAGTAACTCATTTTCCACTTATTACAGATAGATTCCTTTCTCATACAATATATCCTGATTATAGTTCCCTTCATTTAACTGTCCCTAGTTCTTCCCTAACTCATTTCACCTCTAGAACCACACCACTTCTCTCTCTTGTTAGAAAAGAACAGGGTTCTAAGTAATTAAAAAAGCAGAACACTCTGTTCCTATAACTGGCTGAAAGAAAACAGGAAAACAGGTCTACAGCACCCCTGACACACAGGCTTATAGGACAGTCTAGCCACTGTCAGAAATGGAAGAACAAAGTAACACTAGAGATAATCTGATGGCGAGAGGCAAACGCAGGAATCCAAGCAACAGAAACCAAGATTACATGGCATCATCGGAGCCCAATTCTCCCACCAAAGCAAACACGGAATATCCAAACATACCAGAAAAGCAAGATCTAGTTTCAAAATCATATTTGATCATGATGCTGGAGGACATCAAGAAAGATGTGAAGAACTCCCTTAGAGAAAAACAGGAAAACATAAATAAACAAGTAGAAGCCTACAGAGAGGAATTACAAAAATCCCTGAAAGAATTCCAGGAAAACACAATCAAACAGTTGAAGGAATTAAAAATGGAAATAGAAGCAATCAAGAAAGAACACATGGAAACAACCCTGGATAGAGAAAACCAAAAGAAGAGACAAGGAGCCGTAGATACAAGCTTCACCAACAGAATACAAGAGATAGAAGAGAGAATTTCAGGAGCAGAAGATTCCATAGAAATCATTGACTCAACTGTCAAAGATAATGTAAAGCGGAAAAAGCTACTGGTCCAAAACATACAGGAAATCCAGGACTCAATGAGAAGATCAAACCTAAGGTTAATAGGTATAGGAGAGAGTGAAGACTCCCAGCTCAAAGGACCAGTAAATATCTTCAACAAAATCATAGAAGAAAACTTCCCTAACCTAAAGAAAGAGATACCCATAAGCATACAAGAAGCCTACAGAACTCCAAATAGATTGGACCAGAAAAGAAACTCCTCCCGTCACATAATAGTCAAAACACCAAATGCACAAAATAAAGAAAGAATATTAAAAGCAGTAAGGGAAAAAGGTCAAATAACATATAAAGGCAGACCTAGCAGAATCACAGCAGACTTTTCGCCAGAGACTATGAAAGCCAGAAGATCTTGGACAGATGTCATACAGACCCTAAGAGAACACAAATGCCAGCCCAGGTTACTGTATCCTGCAAACTCTCAATTAACATAGATGGAGAAACCAAGATATTCCATGACAAAACCAAATTTACACAAAATCTTTCTACAAATCCAGCCCTACAAAGGATAAAAAATGGTAAAGCCCAACATAAGGAGGCAAGCTATACCCTAGAAGAAGCAAGAAAGTAATCGTCTTGGCAACAAAACAAAGAGAAGAAAAGCACACAAACATAACCTCATATCCAAATATGAATATAACAGGAAGCAATAATCACTATTCCTTAATATCTCTCAACATCAATGGCCTCAACTCCCCAATAAAAAGACATAGATTAACAAACTGGATACGCAATGAGGACCCTGCATTCTGCTGCCTACAGGAAACACACCTCAGAGACAAAGACAGACACTACCTCAGAGTGAAAGGCTGGGAAACAACTTTCCAAGCAAATGGTCAGAAGAGGCAAGATGGAGTAGCCATTCTAATATCAAATAAAATCAATTTCCAACTAAAAATCATCAAAAAAGATAAGGAAGGACACTTCATATTCATCAAAGGAAAAGTCCACCAAGATGAACTCTCAATCCTAAATATCTATGCCCCAAATACAAGGGCACCTACATATGTAAAAGAAACCTTACTAAAGCTCAAAACACACATTGCACCTCACACAATAACAGTAGGAGATTTCAACACCCCACTCTCATCAATGGACAGATCATGGAAACAGAAATTAAACAGAGATGTAGACAGACTAAGAGAAGTCATGAACCAAATGGACTTAACAGATATTTATAGAATATTCTATCCTAAAGCAAAAGGATATACCTTCTTCTCAGCTCCTCATGGTACTTTCTCCAAAATTGACCATATAATTGGTCAAAAAATGGGCCTCAACAGGTACAGAAAGATAGAAATAATCCCATGCGTGCTATCAGACCACCACGGCCTAAAGCTGGTCTTCAGTAACAATAAGGGAAGAATGCCCACATATACCTGGAAATTGAACAATGCTCTACTCAACGATAACCTGGTCAAGGAAGAAATAAAGAAAGAAATTAAAGACTTTTTTAGAATTTAATGAAAATGAAGGTACAACATACCCAAACTTATGGGACACAATGAAAGCTGTGCTAAGAGGAAAACTCATAGCGCTGAGTGCCTGCAGAAAGAAACAGGAAAGAGCATATGTCAGCAGCTTGACAGCACACCTAAAAGCTCTAGAACAAAAAGAAGCAAATACACCCAGGAGGAGTAGAAGGCAGGAAATAATCAAACTCAGAGCTGAAATCAACCAAGTAGAAACAAAAGGACCATAGAAAGAATCAACAGTACCAAAAGTTGGTTCTTTGAGAAAATCAACAAGGTAGATAAACCCTTAGTCAGACTAATGAGAGGACACAGAGAGTGTGTCCAAATTAACAAAATCAGAAATGAAAAGGGGACATAACAACAGAGCCAGAGGAAATTCAATAAATCACCAGATCCTACTACAAAAACCTATATTCAACAAAATCTGAAAATCTGGAGCAAATGAACATTTTCCTAGACAGATACCAGGTACCGAAGTTAAATCAGGAACAGATAAACCAGTTAAACAACCCCATAACTCCTAAGGAAATAGAAGCAGTCACTACAGGTCTCCCAACCAAAAAGAGCCCAGGTCCAGACGGGTTCAGTGCAGAATTCTATCAGACCTTCATAGAAGACCTCCTACCAATACTGTCCAAACTATTCCACAGAATAGAAACAGAGCACTACTGAATTCTTTCTATGAAGCCACGGTTAATCCTTATACCTAAACCACACAAAGACCCAACAAAGAAAGAGAACTTCAGACCAATTTCCCTTATGAATATCAATGTAAAAATACTCAATAAAATTCTTGCAAACCAAATCAAAGAGCACATCAAAACAATCTTTCATAATGATCAAGTAAGCTTCATCCCAGGCATGCAGCAATGGTTTAATATACAGAAAACCATCAATGTAATTCACTATATAAACAAACTGAAAGTTAAAAACCACATGATCATTTCATTAGATGCTGAGAAAGCATTTGACAAAATTCAACACCCCTTCATGATAAAAAGTCCTGGAAAGAATAGGAATTCAAGGCCCATACCTAAACATAGTAAAAGCCATATACAGCAAACCAGTTGCTAACATTAAACTAAATGGAGAGAAACTTGAAGCAATCCCACTAAAATCAGGGACTAGACAAGGCTGCCCACTCTCTCCCTACTTATTCAATATAGTTCTTGAAGTTCTAGCCAGAGCAATCAGACAACAAAAGGAGGCCAAGGGATACAGATCGGAAAGAAGAAGTCAAAATATCACTCTTTGCAGATGATATGAGAGTATATTTAAGTGATCCCAAAAGTTCCACCAGAGAACTACTAAAGCTGATAAACAACTTCAGCAAAGTGGCTGGGTATAAAATTAACTCAAATAAATCAGTTGCCTTCCTCTATACAAAAGAGAAACAAGCCGAGAAAGAAATTAGGGAAACGACACCCTTCATAATAGACCCAAATAATATAAAGTACCTCGGTGTGACTTTAACCAAGCAAGTAAAAGATCTGTACAATAAGAACTTCAAGACACTGAAGAAAGAAATCGAAGAAGACCTCAGAAGATGGAAAGATCTCCCATGCTCATGGATTGACAGGATTAATATAGTAAAAATGGCCATTCTACCAAAAAGCGATCTACAGATTCAATGCAATCCCCATCAAAATACCAATCCAATTCTTCAAAGAGTTAGACAGAACAATTTGCAAATTCATCTGAATAACAAAAAAAACCCAGGATAGCTAAAACTATCCTCAACAATAAAAGGACTTCAGGGGAATCACTATCCCTGAACTCAAGCAGTATTACAGAGCAATAGTGATAAAAAACTACATGTTATTGGTACAGAGACAGACAGATAGACCAATGGAACAGAATTGAAGACCCAGAAATGAACCCACATACCTATGGGCACTTGATTTTTGACAAAGGAGCCAAAACCATCAAATGGAAAAAAGATAGCATTTTCAGCAAATGGTGCTGGTTCAACTTGAGGTCAACATGTAGAAGAATGCAGATCGATCCATGCTTATCACCCTGTACAAAGCTTAAGTCCAAGTGGATAAAGGACCTCCACATCAAACCAGATACACTCAAACTAATAGAAGAAAAACTAGGGAAGCATCTGGAACACATGGGCACTGAAAAAAATTTCCTGAACAAAACACCAATGGCTTATGCTCTAAGATCAAGAATCGACAAATGGGATCTCATAAAACTGCAAAGCTTCTGTAAGGCAAAGGACACTGTGGTTAGGACAAAACGGCAACCAACAGATTGGGAAAAGATCTTTACCAATCCTACAACAGATAGAGGCCTTATATCCAGAAGATACAAAGAACTCAAGAAGTTAGACCGCAGGGAGACAAATAACCCTATTAAAAAATGGGGTTCAGAGCTAAACAAAGAATTCACAGCTGAGGAACGCTGAATGGCTGAGAAACACCTAAAGAAATGTTCAACATCGTTAGTCATAAGGGAAATACAAACCAAAACAACCCTGAGATTTCACCTCACACCAGTGAGAATGACTAAGTTCAAAAACTCTGTGACAGCAGATGCTGGCAAGGATGTGGAGAAAGAAGAACACTCCTCCATTGTTGGTGGGATTGCAGACTATTACAATCATTCTGGAAATCAGTCTGGAGCTTCCTCAGAAAATTGGACATTCCACTACCTGTGGACCCAGCTATACCTCTCTTGGGCATATACCCAAAAGATGCCCCAACATATAAAAAGACACATGCTCCACTATGTTCATAGCAGCCTTATTTATAATAGCCAGAAGCTGGAAAGAACCCAGATGCCCTTCAACAGAGGAATGGATACAGAAAATGTGGTACATCTACACAATGGAATATTAATCAGCTATCAAAAACAATGACTTTATGAAATTCGTAGGCAAATGGTTGGAACTGGAAAATATCATCCTGAGTGAGGTAACCCAATCACAGAAAAACACACATGGTATGCACTCATTGATAAGTGGCTATTAGCCCAAATGCTTGAATTACCCTAGATACCTAGAACACATGAAACTCAAGACGGATGATCAAAATGTGAATGCTTCCCTCCTTCTTTAAAAGGGGAACAAGAATACCCTTGGCAGGGAATAGAGAGGCAAAGATTAAAACAGTGACAGAAGGAACACCTATTCAGAGCCTGCCCCACATGTGGCCCATACATAGACTGTCACCCAATTAGACAAGATGGATGAAGCAAAGAAGTGCAGGCTGACAGGAGCTGGATGTAGATCTTTCCTGAGAGACACAGCCAGAATACAGCAAATACAGAGGCGAATGCCAGCAGCAAACCACTGAACTGAGAACAGGACCCCCGTTGAAGGAATCAGAGAAAGAACTGGAAAGCTTGAATGGGCTCGAGACACCATATGAACAACAATGCCAAGCAACCAGAGCTTCCAGGGACTAAGCCACTACCTAAAGACTATACATGGACTGACCCTGGACTCTGACCTCATAGGTAGCATTGAATATCCTAGTAAGACCATCAGTGTAAGGGGAAGCCCTGGGTCCTGCTAAGACTGAACCCCCAGTGAACATGATTGTTGGGGGAAGGTGGCAATGGGGGAAGGATTGGGTGGGGAACACCCATCAAGAAGGGGAGGGGGAGGGGGTTAGGGGGGATGTTGGCCTGGAAACCGGGAAGGGGAATAACACTCGAAATGTAAATAAGAAATACTCAAGTTAATAAAAATAAAAAAATAAAAAAAGTACTTATTTCCTGATACATAAAAATGTTTCTTCAATTTGATCTCTCCTGTCCTGAAGAATTATTTTCTTTTGCCTTAAGATGAATGGCATATTTCTCACATATAGCCATATTAAATTGTCTTAACATATGTTCTGACTTACAGAAGATATTGTTCCACATCTTTTATATGATGCTTTATTATTTTCTATATTTTGAGGTATGTAACTCAAGTTAATAAAAAAAGAAGAGAAAAAAACAATGTGATAAATAAAATATAATGAGATCAATCAACTACTACCATATTGAATTCGGTCACAGCAACCTAACAAGAGAAAAAAAGAGTCAAGATTTCAGGTAAAAGAGTCAGACACATTCTCGTTCTCACACTCAGGATTCCCATAAGAATATTAAACTAAAAACAGATCCATATATGCCCTTTGCTTGCCGCCTCAGTCTCTGGGAGCTCACATGTACCTTGTTTAGTTGATTGAGAGCGTCTTGTTCTACTGAGGTCCTCCATAGCCTCTTGTACATTTTTTTCTACCTCCTCTTTTTAAGGGTTCGGTGAGCTCTAATGGGAGGGATTTGATCTGATGGAAACCTCCAATTTAGACTTTATCCCCACATAAAATCTGGCTATGGGTCTCCGTATCTGTTCCTCTTGGCTGCTAGAGGAAGCTTCTGTGATGATGGCTCAATAGGGCAGTGATCTATGAGTATACAAGAAAATAATTAGAAGTTATTTTATTGATACTTTTTTAGGGCTAGTAGTGTTTGGTTTATATTCTATTTCTTTAGGCTATCTATTCTCTGGTACTTGGTTACCCAAGCTGTGTCAGATACTGGTTCCTTCTTATGAACAGGCCCTAAGTCAAATCAGATATTAACTGGCTTCTCTCACAAGTTCTGTTCCACCACTGCCCTGGCTTATTTTTCAGGCAAGGTAGATTGTGGATCGAAGTTCTTTAAGTTGGAATTGTGTTTACAATTACCTTGCAGTAGCCCACAGAGTACCTTCCTACACCAAAAAAGATTAGAACATAGGGTGAAGGTTCCATGTTGGTACCCACTTGACTTCACCATGTTCAGTGAGTTATATGGGTGTTGTCCTCGGTAATGAGGTCCTTCTGTCACTTTGTGGAAATTAATACTTTGTGTTAGCCACAACCTGGATTACTTGGGGATTTCCATGTAATCCTTTACTATCAATTCATTTGAATTGAACCTAGTCCTACAACTAGGATCCTTATTTGGTGAAAAGAGATGACCAGTTGAAACTCGATATTTATCATTAGAAAATCTCATTTCAGGTCATTTTCATATGTTTTAGGTTTCCATATCATCCCTAATCGGCTCTTCAATTCCAGCTCTGTTCTCTTCCTATACCCTTTCCTCCTTCGTTTCTCCAGTTAATCTAGTAGTTCCCATCCTCAACCACTCCAAGTCCATTCATTTATCTGATCTATTCTATTTCTTCTTCTCAGGGAGGTTTATCCCCACCCACCCATCAAGACTTATCCTCCTTACCTAGCCTTTCTAGGTCTGAAGACTGTAGTTTGAATATCATTTACTTAACAGTTAATATCTACATAAAAACAAATTAATCTTTATAGGTTTGAATTACATTAAGGATGATTTTTTTCTGATTCCGTCTGTTTGCCTGAATGTTCATGATATCACTTTTTTAAAGTGCTGAGTAATTTTCCACTGTGTAGATGTATCATATCTTTCTATTCATTCTTCTGTTGAGGGATGTCTAGGCTATTCTCAGTTTCTGGCTATTATGAATAAAGCCACAGTAAATGTGGTTGAGCAAGTGTCTTTGTGGTAAGACAAATTATTAAAGTAACCCTTAATGATATTTTCAGAGAAAGCTTTTCAAGAGCATGTAGACAAATTTTGACTACATAAGGTAAATTTGGGCTTTTAGTATTGACAATTAACAAATTGTCTCAATTCCAACCTAAAAGAGCTATCATTGCTTTCTAAATTATATAGAAGTTATTATTGACAATACTTTTTCTCATTCACCTTAGCATCAACCATTTTAATGCATGTCAAAATATTGTATGTTGTTATACTCTTTGATCAATGACTTGTATTAAACAGTCAGTTATCATCTAGCAATGACTATCAATTGTAGAGCGATTCAATTAAGGATCACCCTAAATTTCATTCATAGATTAAATAAACCAAGGTCCATGCCTAATCTGAAACTGTCTTGAAAGATCTTGAAAGAAGATAGGTTAATTCTACTCTCTCCTGAGGCAACCTTGTTTTTGATGAACTCAGCAGAAAGTCACTTTCAATGACACTGTAAAAAAGGAGGGATTCTTCTTCCTGGATTTTTCAGAATTTAGAATTGAGAGTAAAAGATAATAGCTAGCATGTTAACATTAATTATTAGGAACTATAATTAAGGACAGTTTTCAAAACAATTCAAAAGTAAAATTTATAATGTGCTATTACAATGATCTACTTATAAAACAACAAAAGAAATATGTATTCTCCCTTAGTAGAGCATTATTTACACAAATCAACAGAAGCATATTTTCTGTGCATTCATATTATTTCAAAACAACTATACTTCATAAGATTTATATTAGTTTATTAGTATTTTTAAATGATTTTTGAGATTTGATAACATTCCAATAAATTCCATTTAGGTAAAAATTTTAGTATGAACTCGGTCTTGTGAGATTTGAGTAATCATTCCAAAACCTCCTTCAGAGTTGATAAAACAGAGTCAAGTTTAAGTCTTTCTGTATTGAACTTCTAAAAAATTCATGTATATTGTTTTAACTCATTCAGTTTGCTGATGATGATTGCTGTAGGTTTGAACCCCTTCCAAGTCATTGAAGTATGCACACAGATTTTCTAGTCTGAGGGAGGCAACTTTTATAACCATAGCATGAGATTCTGACATCCCAATCATTAGAACATGGCCTCAACCAAAGGTATCCAAGTCAGGACCCAGTGGATATTTTATTGCAGCCAGAAATTCAAACCTGGCAACACTATTCTCCTCTTCTTTGTTCTATTGTATCTATTGACAAAGATAACCCAACACCCAGTACTGCAAACTACTCAAGGAGAACAGGATACAACACATGAGCTGCTTATTTTACTCTAACCTGTAAAGCTGTTCATTCTAATAACATTACAGGAACACCTCATGTACACTGGACAAAGGATGGTTAACAAAGATGACCCTGAGATTCTTCATCTTGAGGCAAAAACTGATAATGATATGATAATAAGTAAATTAACTATCAGGAAATTGTTATTCAATCAAAATCTCCATTTAATTAAATATAAAGACTATTTCAAATTTGGTATTATCTAAAAAAATAGCATATCTCATTTGAAGATACACAGAAGGAATAGAAGAGAATTGTCCTTTAACTAGCTTCAGTTCAACCATGTAAATGTCTGCCAAGCACTGGAAAGAAAGCCAGAGACAATGCTGATATAGGAAGATCTGAAACGCAATCAAGGCGACTTCCTGAGAGAACATGATTAGTAAGGGTATCCTCAGTGGTCAATGGTAACAATATAAGGATTCTTCTCTCTTCTCACATCTCAGTAAAAAAGAATACACTTTACAAGATAAAACTGACTTTTTTTAAATACACAGTACAACAAAGAGAAAAAATAGTCCTGAGGATATGGAGAAAAGCAGGAGACCAATTGCCTTTTCTGCATATTGAACAGGTTGAAGGATTTTATGCAAAGATGCTATTCTCAAGAATACATAGGGGGAGTGAAGCAAATGCTAAGATGATAAGGGAGACAACGTTTATCCAGGGAAGTTAAACATTCAAATGCTATGGATACATTACTAAAGATAAAAATACTATCATTACAAACAAGAAGGGGAACTCTAAGAATACAGGGAAGGATTATAAAAACTGAATGTTTACAGACAAAATGATACAAGTAAAAAAAGAAAAACAAAAGTAAACCCTCAGTATTGACTTTTAGGTTTAAGAAGTCAAAAGAAGTAAAATGAGTATTTTAAAATATAGAAATACGGTGCTTTTGTATGAAATTCTCAAAAAATAAAAAGTAAATGAAGATAGGCATGGGACAAAAGAAACCCTTTAAGTTCCATTGTTTTCTCAGGGAAAACAGTGTAGCTTGTGAAAAATTCATCTCATTTACCTATTTAAGCATGAGTAAAATACTTACCAAGAGGTATTCTAGTAATAATGATGATCGATAGGAATAATTTCAAAAACATAGCATAAATTTTACAATAAGCACTGTCATGAATGCAGAAAAAATATGTCATTAAACAACTAGAAAAAATAATTATGAAAGTATAGTATGCTCTCATACCATATATATGTGTTTTGTAATCATACAGGTGCTCATATTTGTGCATCTACACATATACATCTAAATAAGTATTCATGATAGCGTAATTTTAAACTTGAATAAATAAAAAAGGAAGAAGATGGTAGAGATTGTAATACACGTAAATAAGTTTTAGCTCATCCAACTTTATAGGTCTTTTAAGACCCAAAATATTATACAATATAAAGGTAATACTATTTCAGTAAGGAAAGCTTAAATTTTTATAGTGTCTGTGCTGGTTTGAATGAAAATAGCCCCTACAGGCCCATAGGGATAGGCAATACCAGGAGGTGTGGCTGTGTTAGAGTAGGTGTGGTCTTGTTGGCAAAGCGTCACTGGAGGCGGGCTTTGAGAATTCAAATGCTCAAACAAGGCGCGGTATGGCACTTTCTTCCAGTTGCCCTCAGAACTGAATGTAGAACTCTCAGCTTCTTCTCCATCACCACATCTGCCTGCACACTGCCAAGCTTCCCACCATAACAACAGATATACTGAGCCTCTAAATCGTAAGCCAGACACCAATTACATATTTTTTATAAGAGCTGCCATGGTCATACTGTCTCTTCAGAGTAATAGAAATCCTAACCAAGACAATGTCAATCAAATATAAAATAAAAGTACATGGTCATCTACAGGAAATGCAAATACTAGATATAATATCAATAATATATAAGTAGTCAATCAAATGTGAACCAGAAGATCTGTAAGAGGACATTAAAGAGGATAATCTTTATACTGTTAGACTGTACTTATAGAAAAATGACAATCAAATGTCATCCAATGCATTTCAGGACATTAAATTTAATATTCCCTCTTTATTGGGGGTATCATAAACGTAAATGTTTCTACAAGAGAGATCTTGTGAACAGTAGAGGGAAATACACAGTCGATGAAAGCCTATAATTGTGGAGCAAATTGAAACAATGCATGCTGTGATTCAAATAGCAGGTTCTTTCTGTCTATAAAGAAACATAAGAGCAATGAACAATGAAATATAAATGGAGCTTAGCATATATTCTGGCTGTGAATAAAAGAACTGCAGACACATGACTATCTAGAGGAACTGAGAAAATAATTTTCATAGAGCATGTATCTATAATAAAGAAAATAATATAATCACCACAACTTATTACTAAACTTTTTATTATTGTTATTATAATTATTATTACATTACTATTACATGCAAAACACTCAAGATACAAACATACAACATACAAAATTACAAAGCTGCATGTACACGGTAAGCTAAGCATATGAAAATATTTTGATGCAAGAATTTCTGCCCTAGTTCCTTAGTGATGGACTGTAATCTGCAATCTAAACAAATCTTTTCCTTCCTCAAGTTGTTTTGGGGTTTGGTATTTATCACAATAAAAAGCAAATTAGGATTTAATGTTTAAAAATATTTCATCCTTGGAAGGAGAGAAAGCCTGCGATCAGGATGTAAAATTAATTAATTCATGAATGAAATATAAATAGATAGATGTTTAATAATTTAAAAATCATCTATAAAGTTGTACTTAAATGCCAAATATTAGAATTTTTCAGAAACACAAAAATAAACAAAAAGAAGGACTGATTGCACCTGGGAGACAAAGTCGTTTCTATCTTTTATCTCCTTCTTCATAAAGATTATTATTCAGCACACAATTACTTTTACCATGAAAAGATTATAAAAATTAAATGGTTAACACTAACATGCTCTTGATCCCCAAGCTACCTGTATTGTTAAGTTAAAATATTCAGTCAAACAATTTGTATCATTCTCATGTCATCATTTTAGAAGGTAACCATTACAAGCTGGCAGCAAGTGGGAGCTGAAGTTCAAGTTGACATACATCTCTGTTTATTTTGTAATTGAATTTAGCCATTAAAGGGAAAATTTTCTCTAACTGAAGTCCAGGCCAGGTGAGAAGTGGGTATTTGGAATGTTGCCACAGAGCAGATAGCCTGCAAACACGATAGTGCATGACGACCTGCACTCAGAAAGCTTCTCCTAGCAGCATGCAAATGATTTTATTACTCAAATTTTATTGTTAAAGTATAACATAGGAAAACCAACTGCTGTTTTTAAGTGGTTAGAATTACCTTTGTCACTAACCAATTTCCCTGCATTGATTATAATAATGGATTCTAGAATTCATATATTATCCAGATACACAGCGTTTGTGGAATCCAAACCTTAGAATAGTAAGACCAAATCAGATACTGAAAGTGAACAGTAAGTCATAATATAATAACACGCTAATTGGCCTGTGTTCCCACTGAAAGAACAGTCAACATATGATAACAGCATTGTTCAAATGCTAGTAGGAGTTCCTGTCTGACCTCAACCTAACTAACATTGTTTGATTCAATGTTTAGATACAATAACTATTCCTAAGGACAAGTGTGCAGCTCTATACCTGCCCAGCATGCATATCATCCTATGTCTACTGAAAACAAGTTTTCTCTAAATATTTTGTCTGCTATATACGTGTATTATGTATGCATTCATACATCCAACCAACAATGGGTTAATAACCTATGGAAAAAGTATATTTCTACTGAATATATAGAAGGCCTAAACATTTCAATGTAACAGGTTTATATTACATTGATATTATGTCCAAAAGAATATTTAAAGAGTAATGCAAAATATGTTATAAAAGTTGTGATAACAATTTTACTTATAAATAAGAACTTTGATTATATCAAAATTTTCTCAATAATTTAAGAAGAAATGATTCTTTGTATATATTCTGAACATGTGATCAAAATAGGCTTCGCTCACTTTTTCAGGCTGTAAATACATGTTTATCTGTTTTTAATTTTTGATATTATAATATAATTACATTTTCCCCCTTTCTTTCCTCCCTTTTAGCCCTCCCATGTACCCTTCCCTATATTCCTTCAAATCCAGGGCTCTTTCTTTCACTTATGTTTACTATAGGCATATGTTTATATGCATGCAACTCTGGGTACCCATGCTCGCATTTCTATAGCCTTCTATCAAGGTTCCAACAGAATATTCAATTATTTTTTCACCTTTATCTGATCTTCTAATTAATGTCCTTCATACTACTCATTCTATTATATATGCGCTCATATGCATACCCATTTTATTTTCATAAAACCCTGGGCACTGGTTCACTTAACTTTTCTGATGAAGAGAATGAGTAAGATTTGAGAAAGAAAGGAAAGGAGCCATCACTTTTAGCTGAGGAAGTGAAACCAACTCTTAAAATCGAGTTTCGAAACACGGAAGAGTTGTTAGCTGGTTGCTTTTGCTTGTAGTCTATTTGCAACAAGTACAATACCAAAAATATTATGCCACATAGAAAGCATCAGATTAAGTCAGATAGCATTTTCTGGACGGACACACAATGGTTTTCTTAGCAATAGTTTTGCTCCTGTTCATGGGACCTACTAAGGCATCAGCTCCAGCTGAAACTAACAAGACTTTTACTAAGAACTTATTACATGACAGGTTTGTGTCAGTCTGACTCAGACATAAGGTCAAATGTCAGGCCATGAACCACCCCAGTGTTCTCAATCATCTGTTCTATTCTAGTGAAACCTCAGGTAGTGAGTCTCCTGGAGCAGTATTTAGTCTAGAAAGTCTGTAGTTCCCCTTTAACTCAGATTTACAAGAGAACCCAGGGCACTGGCCAGAATTCTCCCAGTGTCTTGCTCTGGATGAGTTCTGGCGTGCTCTGTTTCAGCAAGCTCATTTTACATGTGAGTCAAAATTATTTCTGTGCTGAAAGAACCCTTCTTAGAGCTGGTATTCTAAATTTAATGCAGGGAATTTTAGGATAAAGTCCAGGTTGAAACAGATTGCTGCCTATGCTGCCTGTTTAAGTACAGAAGCTTGCTTAACTGACAGAAAAATGAAAAATATTTCTAGATTAAAAAAAAAAAAAACCTTGAGAAAGGGAGCAGCTAGAGTGGGTGAAAAACTTATCTATTGGCAAGAGAAAGCCTTATAATTTAGGAGAAAACATCTCCACTCCCCAGGAAATCCAGATTCCTGGAGGAATCACCACTAAAAAATATGCTGGAAGATTCCTCTTCACATCTGAGCTGAGGATTCACAGACATTTCGAGCTGAGGAGTGAAGGCTTAGTGGTTCATTTTACTCAGCCATTGAGTTCCGGAGTGTTTACAGCCTGTGATGGTACAAGGTGGCTCATATCCCACACCTCCTATTTTTACCAATTTTGAATGTCAATAGAATGAACCTCATGATTAACAGCAGGCTTTGACCAAGTATGTCTGAGCAATTAGATTTGGATGTATAACAGTTAAAGCTGAGTCAGCTGAAGAGCGGGGTGAAAATTCACAGAATTCTCCTACTATGAATTCAGCACTGTTTTTGCTTCTCTTTACACACTATGTACTGAGTATAGTGATCCCTTCAAAACTATCCATTAGTCCCAGCAGGGAAAAGATAAAATAATTGACATTTTGAATGAAAGTGTGATATATTGATGACAGAAATCATGGGAAGCCTTGGGTGGGGGAATAACATAGATTTTAAAGTTATTTTTTAATTGAATATTTTTCTTTTTTAAATTTTTATTAGATATATTTCTTTACTTACATTTCAAATGTTATTCCCCTTCCCAGTTTCCTGTCCATAAGCCCCCATTCCCTCCACTCCACCTCCCCCAAACGGGTATTCCCCCCATATATCCCCCTTACTGTCCCCCTTCCATATTCCCCTGTACTGGGAGTCCAACCTTGGCAGGACCAAGGGCTTCTCCTTCCACTGGTGCCCCAACAAGGCTATTCTCTGCTACATATGCAGTTGGAGCCCTGGGCCAGTCCATGTATAGTCTTTGAGTAATGGTTTAGTCCCTGGAAGCTCTGGGTGGTTAGCATTGCTGTTCTTATGGGGTTGCAAGCTCCTTAAACTCTTTCAATCCTTTCTCTAATTCCCCCCAAGGGGGTTCTGCTCTCAGTTCAGTGGTTTGCTGCTAGCATTGATCTCTGTATTGGACATGCTCTGGATGTGTCTCTCAGGAAAGATCTACATCCGGCATGCATTTTTTACCTTCATCAATCTTATCTAGTTTTGGTGGCTGTATATATATGGGCCACATGTGGGGCAGGCTCTGAGTCGCTACTTTAAACTTTGCTTCCATATCCCCTCCTATGAATATTTTCCCCATTTTAAGAAGGAGTAAGAGCATCTGCATTTTGGTCATCCTTCTTCTTGAGCTTCCTGTGGACTGTGGATTGCATCTTGGATTATTCGAGCTTTTTGGCTAATAACCACTTATCAATGAGTGCATACCATGTGTGTTTTTCTGTGATTGAGTTACCTCACTCAGGATGAAATTTTCTAGTTCATTCCATTTGCCTATGAATTTCATGAAGTCATTGTTTTTGATAGCTGAGTAACATTCCATTGTGTAGATGTACCACATTTTTGAATCCATTCCTCTGTTGAAGGGCATCTGGGTTCTTTCCAGCTTCTGGCTATTATAAATAAGGCTACTATGAACATAGTGGAGCATGTGTCTTTGTTATATGTTGGGACATCTTTTGGGTATATGCCCAAGAGAGGTGTAGCTGGGTCCTCAGGTAGTGCAATGTCTAATTTTCTGAGGAATCTCCAGATTGATTTCCAGAATGGAAATGGTTTCCCTCTTAGCACTGCTTTCATTGTGTCCCATAAATTTGGGTGTGTTGTGCCTTCATTTTCATTAAATTCTAAAATGTCTTTAATTTCTTTCTTGACCAAGTTATCATTGAGTATAGTGTTGTTCAATTTCCCTGTGTATGTGGACTTTCTGTTGTTTTTGTCGTTAATGAAGACCATCTTTAATCTGTGGTGATCTCATAGGATGCATGGGATTATTTCAATCTTCTTGTATCTGTTGAGGCCTGTTTTGTGACCAAATATGGTCAGTTTAGGAGAAAGTACCATGAGGTGCTGAGAAGAATGTATATTCTTTTAGGTTGAAATGTTCTATAGATATCTGTTAAATCCATTTGGTTCATAATTTCTAGTTTGAACTTGCTAGTTTCTCTATGTTTCTGTTTAAATTCTGTTTCCATGATTTGTTTACCTGTATTGTCCTGTATTTCTTTAAGGGAGCTATTTATGTCCTTATTAAAGTCCTCTATCATCATCATGAGATGTGATTTTATATCCAAATCTTGCTTTTCCTGTGTGTTGGGATATTCAGTATTTACTTTGGTGGGAGAACTGAGCTCTGATGATGCCAAGTAGTCTTAGTTTCTATTGCTTAGGTTCCTGTGTTTACCTCTCACCATCTGGTTGTCTATGATGTTATCTGGTCTTGTTGTCTCTGACAGTGGTTTGACCCTCCTGTAAGCCTTTGTGTCAGCAGTCCTGGATGCTGGCTTTCTTCCAGCGGGCTCTCTATACAGAGAGCTGGTGGGACCCGGTCAGCTCCAAGTGCAGGCAGAAACCGGAAGGGTACTGTCCCAAACAGCTCCTGGGTTTCTGTGTCCTGATGGCTCCAGGTGGGTCCCTTGGAACAGAAGTGTTGGTATTACCTCTGCTCTCAGATGTGTCAGTTCTCCTGGCGACTGACTTTCTGCTCTGTGCACAGGCAGAGACTGTAAGGATCCTCTCACTGACTACTATGGCTCTAGGTGGTTCCTCTTGAACCAGGAATGTGAGCAGAAGTGGTGGTTTCCCCTGAGCTCTCTCCCTCATGGGGTTTGAGTACCAAGAGTTGTGGAACTGTTGAGGTCCAGGCTGAATCTCCAGTTCGTTGTTCCCTGTTTGCCTTTGAAATATGAAGTGGTTTATTGACTTCTCTATGTATCTATTTCCTCATGTGTAAAGAAATAATATAGTACGTGTCCAGTCAAAGGACCAAATGTGGGGTGCCTTGGGAAAGTCCTATATGATATGAGCAGCATCCAAACCCAGGATAGCGTGTTTGCCCTTCAACATTCTTTTTTCACTCATGGAGTATTTTCAATGACATGTCACATTGGTAATATTTCATTCTGAAATATTTTCATGAACTTTCACAAACTGGTAGAAGAATTCCTTTCTCTTAATCCATCATTTATATTTAGCTTACTATTTTTAACGGATCTCTTAAATGAGAATAATTCCATATAAATTTAAATACAATCATGTACATATACATTTGTATAGATGCTCTCTCTCTCTCTCTCTCTCTCTCTCTGTGTGTGTGTGTGTGTGTGTGTGTGTGTATTTGTATGTAATCTTAAAGTGTAATACTTAGAAATATTTCACATGTTTTGATGTTTTTTCACCAAATATGGTCTTCAACACTCCAGCTATCTGTTTTCAGTGACCACCTATATCTGACCTATGGCCATCTATTTGGGGTTACAGTCTCATAGGACAGAAGACTTGAAATAGGAACAAAAGGACACAGTGTTTTAAAGTACTGAGGTCACTCATGGGATCATGGTGGTTAGAGATAAGATCAAGGATGGAGCATGGGACTTAGTCGCAGGAAATAGCTGGAAGACAGTGCTCTGCCCAGGAAAGAAGAAAATCTATAGATCAAGGAGCACAAATAAAAGCAAAGGTGACTTCAAAAGTTGGCAGCCAAGAAAAGGAAGCTTCTAAATTTAGTTTTTCTTAGTGTTGCCAGATGCAAAAAAAAAAAAAAAAAGGTTAAGAATGAGTGTAAAAATAAGCAGAGAAGCTTCTGGGAAATTTTTGTGTCACATTGTTTAATGAAAAGCAGCCCTGGGCCCTGGATTTCATTTATATTTTGATAATTTTAATACGTAATAATTTAGTTTTTCATTCATTTCATTTATGGGTTTCGTTCGTCATGTACATTTACAGGTTTCATTTACTTTCTTTGTGAGAAGACAAAATCACAACTCAGGGCCTACAGTTAGACTTTCATATTTTTGATCCTTATTTTTCCCATTTCTCCACTACCTTTATGTACATCCTTCAGTTCAGTGCTTAATTTCATCCTAAAATTATTTAGCATTATAATCTCCTGAAAGGAGATTTTTTTAGAGTACAATGATTACTATTAATAAATTACATATTCCTGAATTGAGCAAAATTCACAAAAGTCAGTGAGAATCGTATTTAATATTAATTTTCAAATACCCAATGCAATGTACATTACAAGGTGAGCACAAATATTCAAGCAGTGTCGGATGGTTGCAATGTAGGTAAAATGGTTAAATATAAGAACTAGTGAGCTAAACTAACCATCACTTTATTTTAAAACAGTCAGCATGCTTGTCCAAGACACCCGATTGCAAAGTCTAAATATAAGCCACTGATGAATGCAGTCATCTATTTCAAAGTACAAATAACCAAGAAAATTTTTTTCACTTAGCATATATGGCTTTTAACCTCTTGAGTTCAAGAGATTTTACAGATTCATAATGGGTTAAGGCATGGCATTTAAGGATTGTTTTCTCTTCTCTTTTTAGGTTGATCTTCTTGTCCCTACCAAAGTGACAGGCATCATTACACAAGGCGCTAAGGATTTTGGTCATGTGCAATTTGTTGGTTCATACAAACTAGCATACAGCAATGATGGGGAACACTGGACGGTGTACCAAGATGAAAAGCAGAGAAAAGATAAGGTAATGATTTATGTGCCTTATAGAGAGAAGAGTTGTACTATATTTAATTTTAATGGAAAAATTGTGTAATGTATTCCAATCATATTTTCTATATTTCCCAACTCTCCCCAGATGTTCCCACTTCTCCACCCACTCAGCTCAATGGGTCTTCTTTCCCTCTTTAGAGAAAAAAACATGCAAAAGGGACAAAATATACAAAAACATCTAACAAAAAGACAAAAAAGAACAAAAAGAAAGACAGAGAAACAAACAAAAGAAACACACATACAAATCCATTAAATATATGAAACTAGAAATAATAATATATTATCAAAGGAGCAATAAGAAAAAAATCCCGAAGCAGTTTTGAATATATTCTAAAAATAATGACAAGGTATACAATAAACTGTTATATAAAAATATGTGATCCTGAACATATAAAAACAAGTAGTTCTATTAGTGAATATCTCCTATAAAATGCACTAAAATAAGGGCATGTAACATTTACTTTATATCTTATAAACTTTTAAATTATAAATTTATAAAATTTTATCATAACATGCATAAGACATCTGTTAAGACAAATCCTCTGAATAAATTGGTGGTATTAGAAGAAACATTCGGTTGAGAAAAATATTTCCATGGGTAATTGCTCTAAAATAATTAAGAACAAATAGGAACTTTAGAGATAGACAAATTTTGAATAGTCTGTTAGTCCATCCAAACACAGCAGATTCTTCTCTGCTAAATTTGTCTGAATACATTATAATTTGAAAATTACATTTTAAAATAAATTATATGTTTTATGACTACATATACCATGTGCCTCCTTAAGAATGGAATTCCTATTTATTAACTTGTAGTCCTCTCGAACTCTTTGTTTATTAACTGGTTTCCATTTCTCCGGAACTCCAGAATAGAGAAGGCTTGGAAGCTGGTTTATGATTCTGGCCATGTATTGTAATACAGCCAGAGTGGCCCCAAGTCATGGGGCTGAGTTATTGCTCAGTGTCATTTATACAAAGAGCTTGACATTTCTGAAGACATCGATAGAAATGCTGAGCTCAAAGGTTGGCATAAACTTTAAGAAACTCACACGTTCCCTGTGTTTGTGAGTTAATATTTTTTTATGTTAGATAACACTTTTGTATTCTTGTTATTGGAGTATTGTGAACAGACACAACGTTGAGAATATCTTTCTTACTTAAGTGGTGAAGGCAAAGAATTTATAAACCTACCCAGTTAACTTTAAGCCAGGAAAGCTATTTCAGACACTAGTTTAAATTCAATTCAAAGGAGCTCATTTAAAGGAAATAGTTTTAGGTTCTAATTTGAATAGCCCATATCTGTTTGTATTTTCATATCTGTGAGTGTTCCATTTAATAATTCAGAACACACATGTTTTACATTTTAGAATATCATAACCTGGTATGCTCTTATGACATCACATTAAGTCATTTGCAAGCTTTATAGAGCAACATATCAGGTTCTATATTTTTTAATGGAATGAAAGTTCATACAATATATGTGAACAGGTTTGCTTTTCCAGGGTACCTCACAGACCCTCCTCATCTCCCCATCTACCCAACTCACATTTTAGTTGACAACAATTGCTGTTTCATTCAACCGTGCGAACTAATTGGCATATTTATATATCAGTAGCATCTTGGAGCAAATACTTATTGAACATTTTGTTGGAACTGTTGTCATATTTATTTCATGAGCTGTAAACAAAATTTCACAAGAAGTGGTTACAAACTTTGATCTAAACCCCCCTAAGGATGTACAGACACTTTGAATGTGGAGTATTGTGTGCAGCATAGAATAGAGGTTTAAAAGTTCATAATTCATTCTTTAGACTTTATATGGTACTTAAATTAGGTTCAAGACAGTGAAGACTTCTAAACTATTTCTACTAGGTGCTAAAATCAATAATACTGAAATCCTTATACTCAGCAAGACATGGTGGTACATGCATATCATCTCAGACCTCAGAAACTGAGGCAAAAATCTGGTACAAGTTCAAGGCTAGACTGGGCTGCATATGAAACTTTTTTCTTTTATTGACTATTTTCTTTATTTATATTTCAAATGTTATTCCTTTTCCAATCTCCCATTTAGAAACCCCCTATCCCATCTCCTCTCCTTCTGTTTCTATGAGGGTCCTCCCCCTCCACCATAGACTCCCTCCTGCCTCCCTGCCCTGGCATTCGCCTTCACAAGACCAAGGGCCTCTCCTCCCATTGATGACCAGACAAGGCCATCCTCTGTTACATATGTGCCTAGAGCCATGGCTTGCTCCATGTGTACTCTTGGTTGGTAGTTTAGACCCTGTGAGCTCTGGGGTGTCTGGTTGGTTGATACTGTTGTTCTTCCCATGGGGTTGCAAACCCCCTCAGCTACTTCAGTCCTTTCTCCAACTCCTCCTCCTCCATTGGGGACCCCATTCTCAGTCCTATGGTTGGCTGCCAGTATCTGCCTCTGTATTGGCCAGGTTCTGGCAGAGCCTCTCAGGAGACAGCTATATAAAACTCCCATCAGCATGCCTTTCTTGGCATCAGCAATAGTGTCTGGGTTTGGTGACTGCATATGAGATGGATTCCCAAGTTGGGGGCAGTCTCTGGATGGCCCTTCCTTCAATAGCTGCTCCACACTTTATCCCCTTATTTGCTCCTGTGAATATATTGTTCCCCCTTCTAAGAAGAACTGAAGCATCCATACTTAGGTCGTCCTTCTTCTTGAGCTTCATGTGGTCTGTGGATTGTATCTTGGGTATTCCTATTTTTAGGGCTAATAACCACTTCACAGTGAGTGTACACCATTTTTTTTTTTTTTTGTGATTGGGTTACCTCAACTCAGGATGATAGTTTCTAGTTCCATCCAGTTGCCTAAGAATCTTGTGAAATTATTGATTTTAAGATCTGAGTAGTACTCCATTGTGTAAATGTACCATATTTTCTGTATTCATTCCTCTGTTGAAGGACATCTGGATTCTTTCCAACCTCTGGGTATTATAAATAAGGCTGCTATGAATATAGTGGAACATGTGTCCTTGGCATGTCTTGGAGCATCTTTTGGGTATATGCCCAGGAGAGGTCTCAGGTAGCAGTGTCCAATTTTCTGAGGAACCAGACTAATTTCCACAGTGGTTGTACCAGCTAGCAATCCCACTAACAATGAAGGAGTGTTGCTCTTTCTCCACATCCTCTCCAGAATCTGCTGTCATCTGAGTTTTTGATCTTAGCCATTCTGACTGGTATGAGGTGGAATCTCAGGGTTGTTTTGATTTGCATTTCCATAATGACGAAGGATGTTGAACGTTTCTTTAGGTTCTTCCGTGACCATTCGATGTTCCTCAGTTGAGAATATTTTCTTTAGCTCTGTACCCCAATTTTAATGGGTTATTTAATTTTCTGGAGTCTAACTTCTTGTATTCCTTGTATATATTGAATATTAGCCTTCTATCGGATGTAGGATTACTAAAAATCTTTTCCCAATCTGTTGGTTGCTGTTTTATCCTATTAACAGTGTCCATTGACTTACAGACACTTTGCAATTTTATTAAGTCCCAGTTGTCTATTGTTGATCTTAGAGCATAAGGCATTGGTGTTCTGTACAGGAAATTTTCTCCTGTGCCCATGTATTTGAGGCTCCTCCCCACTTTCTCTTCTATTAGTTTCAGTGTATCTGGTTTTATTTGGTGGTTTTTATATGGTGGCTGAGAAAGAAATTAGGGAAATGACACCCTTCACAACAGTCACGAATAATATAAAATACCTTGTTGTGATTCTAATCCAGCAAGTATGATAACTTCAAGTCTCTGAAGAAAAGAATTGAAGAAGTTCTCAGAAGAGGGAAAGCTCTCCCATGCTCATGGATTGGCAGGATTAATATAGTAAAAGTGACCCTCTTGCCAAAAACAATCTAAAGATTCAATGCAATCCCCATCAAAATTCAAACTCAATTCTTCATAGAATTAGAAAGAACAATTTGCAGATTCATTTGGAAAAGCAAAACACACAGGATAGCAAAAATTATTCTCAACAATAAAATAACTTCTGGGGGAATCACCATCCCTAACCTCAAGCTGTATTAGAGAGCAATCACTATTGCTCTAAATAAACAAACAAAACAAAACTGTATGGTATTGGTACAGAGACAGGCAGGTAGAGCAACAGAATAGAGTTGAAGACTTCAAAATGAACCCACGTATCTACGGCCACTTGATCTTTGATAACGGAGCTAAAACCATCCAGTGGTAAAAAGAGAGCATTTTCAAAAAATGATGCTATTTCAACTGGCAGTCAGGATGTAGAAGAATACAAATCAATCCATACTTATTGTCTTGTACAAAGTTCAAGTCCAAGTGTATCAAGGACCTCCACATGAAACTGTTTTGAAAACATAAATCCTAAAACAAAAGAAAAACAACCATTCATTTGTTGAAATACTTATCTGTATTTACATTTAAAATGTAAATTAATGCTTATATTTGAATATTTTAAATTATTTAACTGATAGACTAGGCATTTGCTAATGAGCACACTTGATCTTATTATCTCGGTCTGAAACATATGCAAATACTTTCAGTGAAGTAGCTGGCTAATGTTATTCAAGGTTTCCCGTATCCTCCTGATGTTTCATTTGCTGCCTATCTGTTACTGAGAGGAATGTGGCTTCTCTCATTATGATTATGGGTTTGCCTATTTCTCTTTGCCATGACATCATTTTCTTCACATATTTGCACAAACAAGGTCTTGTTGTCATTTAGAAAGTAAGAAATGTTTATGCCGTGTAATAGCTTTACTCTGAAATCTGTTTAATCAGGCATTGATAGAGATGCTTGAGCATTGGAAAACATTACCTCCATGTAAGGCATGTACATTTTACTTAGCTACAATACATTTAACACAAACTCTACAGTGTGTAGTGTGGTTTTATGTTCAATCTAACTGTAGCTTGAAAACAAAACAGAGAGAAATAGGTTTCAAGCCACGCCATTTGATAAGAGTATTGATATAACTGCCGTTAAACTACTCACTTAAGTATTTCCCTATTTATTACATCTTTTATTTTTGTCTTCATTTGAGTAAGTTTGAAATTTTAGTGATTCTGTTTGATCTAATTCATTGGTTAAAATATTTTATTATTTTATACAATGTATTGGGATTTATGACATACACATCAACTATTGAAACCTAATTTAAAATTAATGTAAAGCTTCATACCCTTAACTCTCTAAACAAAATGAAAGAGATTTTAGGTATAAAAACACTTAAGGACCATTATTATTATTGCTATCAACAGTGTTCATGTTATTGTCTTGATTGCTGTGAAGAGACACCATGACCATGACTTCTCCCATGAAAAATTTCTTTGGGGCTGGGCTTACAGTTGAGAGGTTTAGTTCATCATTGTTATGACAGGAAGCATGGTGTCATGAAATAGACATGGTATAGGAGAAAGAGCTGGGAGTTCTACATCTGGATCAGCCGGCAGCAGTAAGGAAAAGTGACACGGGGCCTGTCTTGAGCTTCCACAACCTTAAAGTCCATGAACATGAACTTACATGTGTCAGGCAGTGATGACACATGTAAGTAGAGAAATCTGGAGGAAGTAGAAAAATATGATCAAAATATATTGCTTGAAAATAGTTTAAATAAAATTAAATGATTTAAACATTTTAAACCCTTCATTGCTAGTTTTAGAATTAAATCTGATAGATTGTTTAAAATATTACAAGTGTTAATGGACAGTTAAGAAGCTTAATAGTCATTTATTATTTATTACATACTAGTACTTTAACCAGGGCCAAAACATGACATGTAATAAAATAGCAACTAATATTATTTACATACATATGGATTTTATATAATATATACCTATATATTATATATTTACATATATTTACAAATATATATATATGAGAGTAAAACTAAAGGGCATTGTAATCCTTACATGGAAGAGTATCTAACAAAACAAATACAAGGTATGTTGTTCATATTGTTTAAATACATACGATGTAATAAACATGCATCAAGCAAATTGTGTGCTTTTGACAAACACAAAAACAATATCTGTGTTTTATAATTATTGTTGTAGATACCGTGTCTCTATTTATACAACAATAGATACCAAGGTCAACAATGTGCTCTTCCAGTGCCCAACATCACACCAATGATTTTTTTCTTGAGTTTGAGTAAGACATTTCCTAGTGATTCTTTATATTCTTTACATATTATTTTGTATGTTATGTTTTGTAAGGACTCTTCGATATTAACAAATAAGAACCAAAGCATATGTTTTTGCCAGAGTAAATAGACAGATTATATATTTTAGAAGAAACACTCACTGTAGGATATTCATAGATGCATATTTTGAATGAAAATATATACAGACACTTCCTAATTCCTTTTGGTTCCTTTGACCTCCTTGATGATTTCTTCCACAAATTTGGAGAAGCTGATTTGAAAGTTCATTGTGGATACTGACACAGTGTGGCAAATGGGGGAATATAGTCCAGCTTTATCTAGATTCTTGGTTTCTTGTCCAAAGAATCAAAAAGAGGGGCTCACATAGTTTTGCAACAAGCTCGATAGCTTTAGGGACCCAGAGTGTTGTTCCTGAATTCTAGAGGTGGCAGCATTTCTTACTAAGTAGGGAGTAATTAGAGTAATTCTCTGTGGAGAACAACAGATTAGATCACAGTATCATGTTTCTATTGCTCAGGTCCCCTCATGATATATCTCATCTTAATTCTATACATGTTCAATTATAAAGAGTCATAAAATGGTAAATTATGGAACATTCATGAAAGGTTGTTATAGGACAGATTTGCCTTATTGAGTGTGCACCCAGATTTAGTTCAGTGCAGCCTTGTCCTTCTATTATTCATATTCCTTTGGAGTCCACTTCATAGAAAATTTCTAAATCTCATTGTTAACAGAGGTGAGCGAACTTATCCAATTTTTCCATATGGAAGTATGCAGGTAAGGGATTGAGGAGTTCTGAGGTGACTCGGTACATTATTGGGAGAGCAATGTAACATTAAGCAGAGTACTAGTCTATGACATATGCAGGTGAAGGAGCCAGGTTTAATGGGGACCCAAGCTAAACTAGCTCCTTTGCTGGCCTTCAACAAGATTATGCCAGAAAAACAATCATCAGGTGGTAACAACTCTGTTTTTCCATAAGTGGTAAAAATGAAATTCTAAAAATATATAAATGCTTTGTCTGTTTTTCTAAGTGATCTTCAGATAACTTATGAAAAAATGTATGTGTATATAGCAGTATCTGAATGTACTTATGACTGCACTCACCTACCTATGCATACACAAATATGAAAACTCAATACACGGCAAAGGGACGGCCCATTCTCATCATGATGGTGTCAGCTTCCACCCACAATTCTGTGTGCTAACAGTATTGTGTATTCAGTGTTGTCTAACCGAGCCTGTGATGACACACTCACACAGTCAACACATTCTTGAAGCTCTTTTTCCAGGACACAATATTTCCTAACACTTTTCACTTTCTTCACAACATGAATTCAGCTGTTTTTTTTTTTTTAATTTGAAAGTCAAATGTTCCTTGCTCTTATGAAGGTGATATTTGTTTCACCCTGCTGGAGTGTGGTTTTACTATGTTTAGCAGGAAAACTACAAAACTTGACAGGCACTTTCAGTATTTAATTTTGGAGGATAGAACCAAACCAAAGCAATAATAAATTTTAGGAAGAGTTCATATATGGAAATATTGAAAGTTAAAATATAAGTTTCCTTATTCAGTAGACTAGTCATAATTTCATAATTTGGGGATTTAAATTTATACAACAGGAACTTTGAGGAAGAAAAAGCTGTTGTTTATTATTTCTTCATCCTTGAAATCATCAAGTATTTTAAAACCACGAAAAAGAATGAAAAATTTCTCAGAAACTTTCAGAAAAGAAAAACTTCCTAAAACCTGTTTTTAGAAGATGCATGGATCCTTAAGGAAGAAATATACACAGTGTTCGAGAAGCAAATTGGACAAAGCATCCCTGATCACTCATGTTGGTTAACTTTCGTATTCAGTAGTTCAGATATGAAGATGCCTGATCCTCAGACACATTGGAATGTCTATTGCTGAGTCATACCTTTAAGTCTAGTTCCAAGAAAATAAGGCAGGAGGACCATGAATCTACAGTCAGCTTAGAAACAGTGCCATTTCTAGGTAGGCATGAAATATAGAATAAAGTATTAAAATGTGTGTATTGGGTGAGTGGGGAATTAAGACAGAACAAGAAAAAAGAAACAAGGAAACAAAAAGATAGAAGCAAAGAGACTTCCGACCCCTTCCTCAGAGAAGTTATGTATCTGGAAGTCATACATAGTTAATATAAGATCATAGTTAATATAAGTAAAAAAAAATGTTGGAACGATCAATCTAATCACCTCTGAATGAAAAATTAAAAATTTGAATTAAAATAGTTTTTTGCTACTCAGAAGGAAATACATTGTCATCCTTAGAACTTTGGCCTCCAACTAGTTGGTAAATGTCAATATGTTTGTGTGTGTGTGTCTCTGAAGAATTTTTTAATAAGCTCACAAATATCCTTATAAAGAGCTTCACTGAAGCACTTAACAGTAAACCTAATTTAGACTGAAATAACAAAACTAAAAACCTAGGAACACTTTTCCTTCCTTTTCAGAAGGAAAGCTGGGCAGAAGAATTTTAATCTATCAACCTGACTGCTCTAATCAAATCCAAAGACCTTCTAGGTCTATGTGATCTACATGGAATACAGACACAGCCTTAATAAAGACTTTTGAGATACAGTTACTTGGTGGAAGGAAAAGGCCATGTTTAAATGTGACATCTAATTGAGAATAAGACAAAGTGAGGCATCTGAGAAAGATCTGACAGAATGAGTCAGAGATAGGATATGCCCAAATCTCAGGAAAACAGCACAGGAAGCAGAAGGTGTTTAAGAGCAGCACAGGGTTGAGGATCATGGAGGTGAGTAGAGCACAGTGGAACTGAGTTCATTCATGAGTTCTTGAGTTCAGTGCAGGTCAGCAGAGGCAGTTGAAGCCAGAATATAAGGAAGAGCCAGAAGATTAGAAAACAATGTTGTTGGGTTCCAGGAATTGCCTCACAAACCACACAAAGAGTAATCTCATTCACAGAGAGTTTATTGAGCGTATGCCCCAGGACTCATCCACTAGGGCTGTACTCCAGATTCAGGAACTAAACCTTGAACTCAAGTTAAGATCCTACAGGGATTTTATGTCCCAGATCTACAAATATCTGTGCCAAATTATTTCACCAATCAGGATTCGGGGATAAGGGATTTCCTTAAGAACACGTCTTTGTTGTACATTTATCCTGTTGGTTGGGGTATTCAGCTGTGGAGGGGACTTGCCTTGTCTAATACTCATGTCCTAACTTGTTTACAAGGATGGGATTTGTCTAGCGTTCATGCCTTAATTTGCCAAACAGGATGTTAGTTACCCATATCCATGTTTCTTCCTGCTAAGTAGGATGTTAGTTCCCAGAGAGGTCTTGGGACCATAAGCTTTTACTGCACTACTACTTAAAATGGATGTCTTATTCCAAAGAGTTTCTTATATTAGTGCAGGTGTCTCTCTTTTATTGGGGTCTATCCTAGAGGCAGCTTAGACCCTAAAAGCTATGGCATAGGAAATGCTATTGGGTGGTTGGTTTGGATCCAAGCTTGTTGTGGGTAACTATACAAAACATTTCTATTGAGTTTTATCATAATTTGTTTCCAAGGGCATAGAAAACAACAGAATAACATGTAATCAATCTTAGTATTAGAAAATTTCTTAGTAGCAGCAGAAACATTTGAAAAAGTTTCTTTGTAATGGCAGGCTAACCAGATAACTGTTACCTAGGCCTTAACATTCCATCTAGGCCTTAATAGTTTATCTAGATCTTGACAATTAGAGTTAGTTTGAGGTCACGCAGAGCAACCCAGTAAAAAGCTGAAAGAAACGAGATTGAATCAGTCAGCATGGAGAGGAGTTTAAGCCAAAATAGCTGAGTTGAACCAGCCAGCCAGAGTTCAGAAAGAACTAAAAGGGGGAGCTTATTCAGGAATAAGCCTCCAAGAAGACAATTACCTCTGGTAAATAAAAATTACTTTTACAAAGCTCCTTGAAGGAATGACATTTATATTTCATTCAATAATTTGCCAGAAGACTGTATCTGAGCACGTTATAGTGGAGCAAAGATCAGCATTTTTTTTTATTTATTCAATTTACATTCTACTCACTCACTGCCCCTTCCCAGAAACCTCTCCCACAGTCCTTCACTCACCCTATCCCCATGTCTCCTCTGAGCAGCTGAGGTCCCGCCTGAGTATCTCTCCCACCCTGGCACTTTAACTCTCTGCTAGGCTAGGCACTTCCTCTCACTACCTTTCACTGAGGCCAAACAAGGCAACCCAGCTTGAACAACATAGCACACATACAGGCAGCAGATTTTAGGAGAGTCCCCATTCCAATTGTCGGGACCCACATGAAGACCAAGTTGCACATCTCCTACATATGAGCAAGAAGCCTAGGTCCACCCTATGTATGTCCTTTGGTTGGTGGTTCAGTCTGTGAGAGTTCTAAGGGTCCAGGTTAGTTGACTGTTGATCTTTCTTGGGGTTCTTCCTCTTCTGCACCTGCAAATCTTCCTCCTATTCTTCTATAAGCGTCTCCATGTGCCATCTACTGTTTGCCTGTGGGTGTCTGTAACTGACAGAGTCAGCTTCAAGGTAATGCCTCTCAGGGGATAATACACTCCTATCTCCAAACGTAACAGATTGTCATTAATAGTGTTAGAGATCAGTGCTTGCCTATGGGATGGGTTTCAAGTTGGGCAGCTTATAGGTTGGGTATTTCCTCAGTCTCTGCTCTATCCCTGGTTCCTGGAATGCAAATTTTTAATATAAAAAGTCCTTAGGATGGGAGAGGAAAGGACTTGTAACATAAACATAAGAAATTCAGATCCTGAGAAACCATGTAAAATGCTAGTTCTGGTAACATGCGTCTAGAATCATGGCTGCAGTGGAGAAACAGGAGAATTTTTCGTGTTTCCTTGGCTAATTAGTTAAGGCAAATTGATGAGTTCTAATTTAGATGAGAGACTGTCTCAATAAATAATAATGATAACAATAATGTAAGAGCAATAGAGAAAGATATTCAACCTTAGTTTCTGGCCTCTACATGTGCACATTTACACACAAGCATATATAAACACATATACATATACCATGTGTGCACTTGTACAAAGATACACAGGTACACATGAGCACTTAGAAAACAGTTTTTAAGAATGAAATTTATCATAATCAGGATGGAAAAATGGACCAGGGCACACTATGGAGTGGATTATTCTATAAGAGGAGCAGCCTGTCTACTGATCACTTGACCATTACAGCTATTAATGCCCATATCTCAGAGCCGGTTTCTGACACCATTTCAAATATGGTTGAGTGGAAAGGAAAAGAAGTTTCTTTCTGAAAGCAATTTCTGAGAAGAGATGACCACACACAAAGTCTTGGGTTTCAATGATAAATGACCACCTAATGGAAAGCCACCCTCTGTCACCTTTTACTTTACTTGTTTGGATGTTTGCTGAATGACTTAATTGAAACTAGAGTTAAGGAGACAGTGATAGAGTTTAAGCTTTGTTTAAAAGTAAGGACATTGCTATTTAAATACACACCATCTGGAACCAATTGTTCAGAAACAAACCTGCTTTATTCTTTGCAATAATTCAATGTTAGGGCTTGCCTTAGCATCACTGTCTATTGCTGTGATAAAACTCCACAACGAAAAGACTGCTTGGGGATAGAAGGATTTATTTTGCTTGCATTTCCACATCACTGTCCATTTTTGAAGGCAGGAATGGCAGGAACTCGGGGAAGAAACTTGGAAGACAAACCTGATGCAGAACTCATGGCAGGGTGTTGCCTGCTGCTTTGATCCTCAAGCCTTTTTCAACCTGCTTTCTTATAAAATCCAGGACAACTTCCTAGGGATAGTACCACCCACAGTGAACTTGGCCCACCCCATCAATCATCATTCAAGAAAATGCAACATGGGCTTGCCCACAGGCCTCTGTAATGGCGAAATTTACTCAGTTGAGGTTCTATTTTCTAAAATGATCCTAGCTGTGTCCAGTTGACATGAATCTGAGAAAACCAAAGGACCTCACCAATACAGGAGTTAAGGTGAAAAATATGGAAATTCCTATATTCATGTAAATGTGAAAGTTTTTTTATACTTTTTGAGATTATTATATAATTCATTACATTTTACTCTTTTCGTTCTCCTTTGAACAACTCATATTATGCTCACTGCTCTCTTTCAAACTTATGGACTTTTTCCACTAATTCTTACCACTTTTGTTTATATATGTGCATGTATACATGTGTGCATATTGAGTTTCCATATATTCCTCCTAACTATAACCTGTTTAGTCCAGATAATGTCACTTGTACACAAGTTTTCAAGGCTGACAATTTGTCCCTGTACAAGCAACTGGTGTTCTTTTTCCTGGGAAGACCTCCTCTCCCACTCCAAGCTTTCCTTGGTTGTGTATAGTTTTTGTACATGTTGAAGCCTCATGGGCTTTCCCCTGTCGAGTTTGGCATGTCCATTGGTATCAGGCTTGGCCAGTCATGTTGAGTCCTAATGAGTGTTGCCTTTGATGGTTTTAGGAGACATAATCCCACAGCAAACTTCCTGATTCTCTGGCTCTTACAATCTTTATGACCCCTCTTCCGTGTTGCTCTTTGAGCTCTTAGGTGTAGGGGCATTTTGTAGATGTATATACGCTTCACTTTGATGGGTTGTGATTTTCTGTAGTGACTTCCTACCCAGATAGGTTGCCTATGAACAGGATCAATAAATGACATGCCAGTTCATTGTACCCTAAGAGTGGTACCTTTGCGGTAACCCAACAGCTCTCTAGTTGGACTGAAGACTTGTTCAGTAAGAGGGAAATTATGCCTCATACTGGAAACCTAGCTAGGTACTCGGTGATGGCAAAGCCATCATTATGGGAGGAGAATATACAACTTATAATTTATGAAACCAGCATAATCCCAACAACAACCTGTCTCATCATTTGGTGAGATTATAAAAAGCAGAACTTCATTTCTCACTTTTCCATGCTGGAAACTTCAAGATCAAGATACTAGAAGTTTCAACATCTGGAAAGATAACCTTTCTAATTAATATATGGTAACATTTCCCAATACAAGAGACAAACATTTTCTCTGGTCTTTTTAAATTAAAGAAATGATCCTAATCAATTCTCTCATTTCCCAGTCTCCCACAAAGGCTCAATGTCCTCATAACTTACCTTCTGGTTTAAGATAGGGGCGACGTAAAGCAGGACTAGGGGAGAGATAGTTTAGTGAACTGTGTATACTAAAAGTCAAATGCAAAGAAATCTAGTAAAGCCCTGTGACGTCTAAGCTTTGACTTCAGGAAAGAAAGAGGGAGCAGGATGCCAGAACACTGAGGAGATTGAGAATCTACAGACAGAAAAGCCACACATAAGCAGCAGCACAGAAGCCTTTGCCCACATAGATGCCAGGAGGCACATTCCAGCTCCTATTGTTCACCAATACAGAGGCACAGCCCAGGATACAGCCCAGGATACAGGCCACATGGAATTAGGCATACAGATCTACAGGCAGGCTCACACTGGCAGGCTGGTGAAGGCAAAGACTTTGGCATCTCACCTTAAGACCATTTTTGGACATTTAGACAAGAATTGGCATTTTGCCAGAAATAATGTTAATGTAGATTTTAGCATTTGTCAAACATTAGATATCTACATTTTGGGCTGACTTATGTCCTACCCCCACGTCCAGTGTTAGCTAAATTATACCTGAAGTATACTCAATATCTCTATTTGTCAAAATATAGATCTTATAGAAGTCAATATCATACATATATTTATAGCTTTTAAATGCACTCCTACTACTAGCACAATACTTGTCATTTATCTAAAGATTATAACTAAAGAGGGATACAACTATAGAGGAATACCTACGAATAGAAGATACTATTTAGCAGAGAGAAAATGAGTATTTAGATATACTTCTTCCTAATGGACCGTGAAGCGATCTGCTCGTTGAGCAAATTTCAATTTGTAAGCCAGCACCTGGTTACATTGTTAACATATGCAAAGACATGATAGGGACTCACTCCTTAGAAGGATTATCTGAAAAGAAGGTCCAGGGTCAGGAGCAGCACCAAAGATAGGATGCAAACGCAAATGCAAACAGACAGCTGAATATATTGGAATGCTGTTCCAAGCCTGTATCTCACAGGAGCACCAAGGACCTCTCTAGCTCAAGTTAATGCTCTCATATGAAAGCTGGAGAAAGCTTGAAGAGCAGGAAGGGACACAGAGAGCAGGACATGGGGCAGGTGAGATAAGAGTAAGAAAGGTTAATAGTGCCGTATAAAATTACAGCTGTAGAAAGAACAGCATTCTGGGTGATGGAAATAAAAGACTATCAAGAATGACAGGCTGGCCATAGGCACAAGCATGGGGTCACCTCATCATACGGCTTTCATGAATTTACTAAGAGCCAGTCAATATATTTGTAGACATTGTGGGAAGCAAGTTATAATTCAGAAATAGATTTCACGTTTCCTGGGAGAATTCTTGGTATTCTATTCTACATTCTCTAAAAGTAAAGACTAGTGATGACAAATAGACAACTACCTATAAGAGATCAAATTTTAATTTTCTTGTTAGCAGTAAGACTCTTTAAACTTCTTTGATTAAAAAAATGAACCAACAACAACATCCTTGAAAATAAAACAACAACAACAACAACAAAAATAGAATGGGTTAAAAGTGCTAACAGAACACCATCATAGACAGAAAGACCGGGCATAAAATCTGTAATATGGAACTTAATTGAGGTTAGCATAATGTTGTGATTCATACTTAGTGTCGCTAAAATCCTAGCAGATGCTATAAAGTTAAATTTTGAAGAAATTTTCAGAAAAAAAAACCCAAAAACAATACATAAGAATGAAGATACAGTTTTCTTGATTTGTTATTTGTTTTATGTCACTCAAACCCAGAACTTTTCTTTCGCAGTAATTGATAAAGTACCCTAAAATCTGAAACCATGTATTTTGTCTTGCTAACAGATGTTTCCATGAGATTTCAAAAATGCATATGAAAAAACCCTAGCAGCATTAATAAAGAAAAATAGTTATGAATAAAAATAATACAATGTTTGATTTTTGTTTTGATTTTTGTATTAATTTCAAAATCCTCAAATGTCCAGAAAATTTATTTTTTATTTTACATATTTTTGTAATTGTTTCTTGTATTAAAAACACTTTTTATGTTTGTTTAATCAATTACTTTTTTTATATCCCAAATCTTGCCCCTTCCTGGTCCCCCCTAGCTGAGCTCCTACACTCACCCCCTCCCTTCACTTCTGTCGATGGGAGGGACACTTTTTTCATACAAGATATTCTGATCAGAGTTTCCCCTCCCCAACTCTGCCTGTCTCCCAACTCTTCAGTTACTCAAATCCGTATCTTCCTTTTCTTTCTATTTAAGAAAAAAAAAGGTAAACACAAAACAATTTATATTTTTAATCTCTCAACACTCACTGTAAATCTATAAACATGTTCATACTGCAGACTGCAAACATCTTCTCAGGTTCTCCTTATATGGTATTAGATACATTCCGTAGTGAAATCATGACAATGTTCCCTAGCAGAAGATATTACTCATTATTCTGCCCAGATTATGCTTAGGGAATAGTCCTTATCATCAACATTTCCTGAAAACATTTACATATTAAAATACTTACTAGTGATGGGCCTCCAACAGAATAGTCAGGATCAACCACTTCAATAGACTATTTAAAATGAATGAATGTTTTTATTAATTGACAGACAGTAACGAACCTAATGTAGATAAGAAATACTAACTGAAAAAAGAAAACCATTTGCTAGGAACATGCAAAGACCTACCTGTTGTAAACCTAATAATTAACTTTCACATGTGGAACATGAGTAACTTGCTATTTTGACTTTAAAAGAGCCCATACCCTTGCTTCTGAAACAAGAATTGGTAACCAAAACACAGACAAAAGATATTCTGATCCTCATTCCGTAGCAAAATAACCACCAAAAACGAACTGCTAACTATGTCTTCTAATTTGAGTCTAAAAACGCTCCAGGACATACTCTATGTGGTACATTACACATTGCCGGTGTTACTATCCACCAACACGCCATCAGCAGCAATATGTTCAGTAATTAAAAATCTTTTCTTCCACATTTTCAGAGTGGTCTAATTAATGTACTATTCTTCTGGCTTTTTATAGCTTCTGTCTCAAAAAGGATAAAAGCAACTTGTTATATGACCATGTTAATGGTCAACTATAAAAGGATTGCTAAATCTTCTATGCCCATTAAGATTGCCCATATAGCATATTTTAAATACAATGTATCAATACCGTATACTTTTGCAACAAATCAAATGTATAGCATGCTCTGGAACATATAAAGCTTGACTTAGTGCTCTGAACTCTTTAAAAGAGATAGTGCATGTCTCATTGTCCTCAGATTTTTGCTGTCATGGGTTACTTTGGTTTTGGTGATGGATATGTGCATCTAATATAGTCAATTCTGAAGCATAAAATTAACACAGATTGTCCACAGCTTCTGTTTTGAATGCCGATTCTAACCATATAGAAGTTCACTCACGTGAACAGACTTTCAGTTCATTTAATTTTAGTGTATGATTTTAAAAATTGATTAGTGTTTTTAATAATAAATTTTATAAAAATAATTTAAAAAATTCTCTGTCACTCACTGGAATCACAAACTTGAATTTAAAAAGCCACTTACAAAAGATAAATCCAGGATTATCTGAGCATTGAAGGAAAGCCTCCCTGAATCTGGGAGCAGAATTTAGAGCTCAGAAGACAGAAGACGAGATTTCACTTCCTATTTCCAATAAAGTTAGGAGAAACAAAACATCATATACAAATGAGATACCTTTAGCCTATATTAATTTTAAAAAGTTATTACTTCTGCATAACACAATTGTACTTTTGTTTCTTTACTTCATTTTACTATTACTCTAATACCGGTAAGTAATGGTAAAGTTTACTCTTTTTCTGATACTATCCATATTTTAATAATCAACTCACCCTCAGTTCTATAAGGACAAGGTGTAAGCATCACTTCAGACCAAAGCAATACTTGCTCAGTTTAGGGAAGAACCCACTCTATCACTCAATTAGGGTAGCCGACCTGGCCAATTAAGTGACAGCATGCTTAAAATCAGTAGAATCAGATAAACAGTGAATTTTCAAATACAACTATATCATAAATACTTTACTTTGCCAGCCTCTCTCCATTACAGACTCCCTAGGGTTTTCTGGCTGCACCTTGTGTTCTCATGAAAACACTGAGGGCAGTTAAGGGAGGATGCCTTCTGCATGAGCCTAGGGAAAAGGCACAGGTGCAGACACATGCTCACACTGCACTGCAAAGCTCACAGCACACTTGACCACCAAGAGCAGGAAGATGGGCTCTGGCAGTCTAGCATTTTATCTGCTAAGTACCAATCCGGCCTAGGAGAAACATGGCTGAATGCTTCAATCACTTCTATGTCCCAACACACAACACTGCGTTTTGTTAGTTCTTACCAAGGTAGAGTGAAACTCTTCAAAGAGATTTGAAGGGAGGAAAAGGATACTAATGTCAAGTAAGAATTACCAAAACATCAATTTTTCCACTGTCATACCATTTGTATTTTAGCTGATATGAAAGGCTGGAAGCAGACCATAAATTGTTCTGATAAAATAGAAAATACCTGGTGTGATTTAAGAGACTCTGGGAGATGAGCTTTGAGCTTCAGTGGAGAGCCTGGGTTGCTCTGTACTTTTAAAGGAAAGAAAAAAAGGCATTTCTACATTTCTGGTGTGGAAACTGAAAAAATAGAGATGTTCTTTTCTTCTGACTGTTCATGATAATATCTTTTGGAGATATCTTTGGAAAACAGATGATTTTCCAATACTATTCCTTTTTCTGTAGGAATATTTCATTTGACAGTGAAATCTGAGCACCAGAAGGCAGATAGTTTAAATATATTGCCACAGTTTAGAATGGAATATTTTATGTTTCATAAATCTTTATAGGCTATCATTCCATGTGATATATTCAGAGACTATTCTTGTTACTTAAGGCAGCTTTCATCATAAAAGAAGTTAAATATGGTAATGTGTCCTACCTGCTGACTTTTTGACTGAGCATTCTAAATGCCAGTAGGTTTGGAAGGAAAATAGCAGTAAACAGTGTTTTGCTCTGATGTTGCCCTAGGTTTTCATTCTGGGCTCAGTAACTTAATAACAAAGGAGAATGTAAATTTCTATCTTTATTTTTCTTCTATTTCTAATGTTATGAATTATTTACTTAATTTCCCCTTATATATCTTCCTCCATACTCTCCCATACACTCCTTCATGCTCTTTTTCAAATTTATGCACGCTTTCATTAATTTTTGTTACATGCACACACACATATATCATACGCACACACACACACACACACACACATATATATATATATATATATGCTTTCCCCAGCTTAATTCCTAGCTATCTTCCAAACATTTGTCCTTATGCCCACAGATAAGTTCATTTCCACTCTTCTTCAAGATTATTTCTCTTTGTGACAGATGGAGACCACTGTAGAAAACCATAACCAATCAAAGGAGAGCACGAATTTCTTATTGAGGATCAATAGGCTCTTTTTTCAAATACCATATAGCTGGCCATGAGGTGCCTACCTGTAATCCTATAATCAATGGACTCGTGAGGCACAGGCAGGAGTATTGGGAGTTCAGCTGGGTAGTGTCATCCTACTCGGATGCAGTTAGAGAAGGAGGGAGAGAAAGCCATATGTTTTCTGGTTGCTTGAAGGGAAGCCTCTCTATGAAAACCGTGCCCTCAAGGACAGAAGTAGCACCTGCCAAGTCTACCATCCTTCGTCGGGCAAACAAAAGCTAGAAATTTCTAATCAGTGTGTTATTCACAGTGGACAAAGAACAGTGAATGTGAACTTTGCCAGGGATGGAGAATTCGATATGACTGGGGATGGCTTATTCCTCAATATTACACATTTATGAATGAAATCTGTGTATGAGAAATCAGAAAAATTCAAATTCTCAAGAGCACTGTCAATGGCAGGCTATTTCCTTCTCCTTCTAAACAATCCTAAACCCTGTGAGAGAAAGAATTCTGACAGTCATCATGGAGTTCTGTTTCCCAGTCAAGAATTAACTGTCAGCTGAGCTTTTGACATGTCAATTATATGAGAACCAGGGAGAACATATAGGACTTTGCAAAACAATGAAGGGACAGAACATATGGATATTACATGAAAGGATCAACACAGAAGCATAACTGTTCAACAATTGATATCGGAATATCTATTGACTCGTGTTAAACATAATAGGACCTCTCAGAAATACCAAACTAGTGAAAATAATACCACGGAGACTCTAAGTAGCCATCAAATGGCTTCCTCTTTGTTTTTGGTTTTGTTAAATCGTGCAATACAGTCTGAGTTTTGGATATTCTTGGAGCATGCTACAATACCACAGCACTTCAGAGAAATGCGAACTGCCTGAAGTAAAACAATATTTTGTTTTTTTTTTTAACATGAGTAGAATAAAATGTAAATTTTAGAGTCACACACACACAAAAAAAACTGCTTGAGAGCAACAGTCAGAGTACGAATAATTTGCCAGGAAATCCACATGTTTATTAGTGATGCAAAATAATTTTTACACTAGAGAAAAACTGCAAAAAATATGTCCCCGAGTTTTTCCTTTCACTTTCTTCTTAAAGTAAAAATTTCTACAGTTGGGTCTTTGAAACTAAATCTCTGGACAGGCTGTGTGAAAGCCTCGTATAATTTCATTGAGAGCTTGAGAGGCAAACAAATCTCTGAAGCAAGCAGGATCTATGTTTGTAAAAGAGCTTATGGAACAAAACATCATTCTGAAAGGAACACAGATAAAAGTTGGTATCCAATGTGAATTATATAACAGAACATTTTATATATGTCACCATGTTCTATGGCTCTCAGCAAACTGTGGCTTCAAATTAAACATGAAGAGATGGGGCCAGGGTAATAGTCCCCAAGAAATTTATAAGCTGTTGCAAAAATATTAAAGGAGTACAGGAGCATAAAGATGGTGAAACGATTTTAAACCAAAGCACTGGGGAAAAAAATAACTGGTTCTAGCTGCTGGTTATACTTGTTAGGTTTGTATTCATGATAATAAAATCATCTACAATTTAAAATAAAAGTATGTGTACAAAGTAGACTCTAATAGAAATGTTTGGAATGTCTATCTAAGAGAGAATACAAACAAAAACCAAATAAACAAACAATAAAACCCGAAAACAACCCACTGCATTGCAATGCCAGAATTTATTCAGAGATTAATGTTAAGTTAGTTTTGAACTATAAAACCTGTTGTAGGCTGGGCTGGGTACTGGGAAAGCCTTAGACACAATGATTTCTGGAACTAGCATTCCTTCTTGCAATTATCAGTATTAAAATATATTTCAAAACTTTCTTGGAAGGCTGTAGCCCTTCCATACAACACAGTGCAAATGTTAGGATTCTCCAACTTTATTCTAGCATTTGACATATATGCAGGTGATCTCAAATACCACCCTGAAACCTGAAGAATTTATCAAAATACACACAGAACATATTTTAGAGTGCCCTGCTGATAGTGAACGTATGATAGTGAAAGAATATGGTTAGAAATCCACGAAATGAGATGTCACGTACAGCAGAGTCCAGAACAGCCCATCCAGCAGTGAAGCTGACCCAAATCCCCACCTTAAGTAGCAGAGCTGACATAGACTTTTTTTTTTTTTTTTGACATAGACTTTTTAATGCCTCCCATACCCCACAGGAGCGCAAAACTATTTCATATAGAAGCCACTTTCCAAACGCTTACAGTTGACCTTAAAGGAGATAAAGGTAAAGGCCAGAATTTTCTTAGTGTAGATTAATCTTTTAATGTACACTCTATTATACAAAGCTAAACTGTTGTGTCCTGAAACAGCTTACATATAAAGCCACTAGAAAAGCATTAACTCCTCTACTCTTGAATTCTCCTAAAGGGACATCTACTAAGACAAGTTTTAGTTAGCTGTTTGTTTTAAAGAGCACTCAAGTAGACTCCAGGCAAAAACACACTTTTATATGCTGCATACTTACAAAAAGAATGAGATGATATTCTGGGAAAGAGAAAAATAAAATGATTCTTAAATGTGATGTTGACCAGATGCAGTGGTTAATACAGAGATAAATCTTTCTACTTGATTACGTGATTGCATACCTACAGACTACTTGCATGATGTGTCCTGAAGTAGAGATATGTAAAAGTCTGCTAGTTGAATCTGGTTTGCCTCATGAGCAGAAATGGTCACTGCCTAGCAGGGTGTGTTAAGTGGCTATCATCTCCCCTGTAACTCTGGAGGGCAGTAGCTCAAACATGGCTGAACAGAGATGGGGGCTATTCCAGCAGCTTTATTTACAAGATATTCATGCATATCTTCGATATAGCACTATTGGGATGTCCTCATAGTGTGAATGCTCCTTGATACTCAGCTCCTCTGTGTGCAGAGGGATGGCTTGAAACTCTTAGAATAGATTCTCATTACACCCTAATTTACAAAGAAACATTTTCTAGTATATTGGAAAGTACCTGGGGTGTAGGTTCTTATTTCCTTATTACATTGAAAGAACGCACTCATATTTAGACTAATTTTGTTAGAGAGTTTCATTGGCTTACTGGAATTGATTGCAAAGGAAACTTTCAAAAATGATGCACTAGCCACTCAATCATGAAATGGTTTTAGGATGCTGGAAAGTTTACTTAGAAAATTGAATTTCCTGAGTAATAGAGTCTGCCTATTCTAAAAGAATCAGACTTGATTATAAACTGGACAATCTGAACAATGCCAGAGGTTTCATACATATAAAGCTTAATTTTTAACATATAGATGTATACAATCAATAAATTATTTATTTTATATTCAAATTAATTTTATTATTTATTTAAATAAAATATTTTTGGTTCTTTTTTTCGGAGCTGGGGATAAAATATTTATTTTTAACATATTAGTTAAATCAAAATATTTTAACTTCATGTGCATAGTTTAATACTGTCAAAATTTTTATGACTTTAAAATAGTTAAATCTTGTGGTTTAATTCAGTTCAAACAATAAGCTTTTGGATATAAAAGTATCTAAGCAATATTAATTAAGCATATAGCAACAATTTAGTGATTCTTAACTTATTTCAAGAAGCATGTGACTTAGATGGTCATCCACAAAATTTGAATTTCATACTCACATATACATAGTTACTTATGAAACATATTTAAGATCCATTAAGTTTCCATTATTTTTAAATAGATAAAATTTTGTTGTAAATCTTTATAATTCCTAGGACTGAATAAAGAAAAATTAATAAAAATTTTTTGTCTGTTTAATTTTTTTACTAGGAATGCAACAGGAAATACCAAGCTTAATAAGGAAAAATGAAAAGTCAAGAATCTCTAATAATAAATTGGCATAGTTCCAAATATCATATCCACAGCAAAGTTTATTCTAAGTTCATTGGTTTATAATATGCTATGCAGGATTAGTTAATTGTCACACTTACAACACAGGGCATTCTATAATCTGCACTTCACATGAACATAATCAAAAATAATGAACTACCAAAGATTTTAACCATGAGTATTCAGCTTGAAACACTAAATGTCAGTTTCAAACGATGTTTCTCTTACTGCTGAATATGTGAAAGAAACGTTGTTCCTTTCATGGGTTGACCTCCTGCTCTTATTGATCATAAAACATGGTGATAAATAGGTGAAGGAGAATCTCTCATCATATTATAAACTTCATATACAAAACACACACACTCCCAGGCCCCTGAGTGTTGCACCGGTAGCAATCATAATTGTAGGAATAGTCATGTATTTGAGCAGGAGTTATGCAAAGGAACACAGGAGGAATAGAGAGGAAAAGGAGGGGGAAATGATTTGTGGTCAATTTTCTCAACAAAGCAAAATTTAAGGACTTTCATAGTCTCTAAATGTAGATCTTCTCTAATAAATTGTAACTTGATATGGGATAGGACATGTCTCATGTAAGCCATAGAATGGGTAGGTGCAGGCAAGTTTCAGTGAAATAGCTCAATAGCTAAGGGACCTTACGAAAAATCCTAAGGAACTCAATTACATCCCAGGAGCGACATAATGGAAAGAGGGAACCAACTTTCCTAAGTTGTCTTTTGAACTCGACATGCACATACATGACATTTCCCTGCCCCTAAATATACACATGTGCCTGTGCGTGCTCATACACACACACATACACACACACACACACACTCACACACACACGCACGCACACATGCACGCACACATACACACACACACAGACAGACAGACAGACAGAGACAGAGACAGAGAGAGGCAGAGAGACAGAGAGAGAGGAAAGAGAGACAGAGAGACAGACACAAACACCCACACACACACACACACACACAGAGAGAGAGAGAGAGAGAGAGAGAAGCACAAACAATAAAATGCTGTAACAAAAAGAAATACAGAGAGTAATAAATTCAGAGAGTAGTTGACACTAGCAAATGTGCAGTCCTTCAACTGAGATTTTAATTGGTTTATGCCTAGTATTAGATTAAAACAAGGTTCTTGAGAATAAGAGCTAAAAAGGAGAGTTCCTATGTAGTGTCTCTAATATAAGTCCACTGCATGAAAGGACAGGTGAACATAAGTGTAGGATTCTCATGTCTCCTTAAGTTCTGTCTTCTTCTATTCCCAAGGACAGACATAGCTACCTTCTAACCAAATAGATTTTTTCCATAAATTGAACTCTAAAGTCAGCTAACTTTTATTTTTAATTATAATACAGCTACATTCCTTCTCCTCTCCCATGTACCCCCACTTCTTCATAAACTCATAGCCTCTTAATCGTTACCATGTTCATGCATGCATATACACATATGAGTAAATACATACACAACTCCATGAGTCTATTTAATGTTTAATAAACACAACTCTTGAGTCTGTTTAATGTTGCTTGTATATGTTTTTAGGACTGAGCAGTTGGTATTTGATAACAAATTGAAGACTGATACCTAGGGAAGACTAATTATCCCTTTCTCTCCATTTGTTCAGTGTCTCCAACACTTTGCTTAGGGCAGGTCCCTGTAAGTTTTCCATTATCTAGATTGGCGCAACAATTGGTGTTGCCATTGTTCAAGCCTTGTTTAGGCAGCCATAGCATTTAAGATTTCATGGATGCCACTTCCCTGGCCAATTGTTTTCATTATCATGTTCTCTATCTCTTAAGCACATCAGCTAAGTGTACAGATAGTCAATAAAACCCAGGGTGTGCTTGTTCTAACACAATGAACAAGACGCATGCTAACACAATGAACAGGATGTATTATGTATTATGCTAAGAGTGTACACTTTGCTCACCCATTCTAGATTTGGGTTTTCTCTCCTCCTATCCTAAAAGAAGCAATGAATGCTATCTACAAGGGCCAGGAGGCCAGAGACAAAGTGATAGCCACTGTGGCCTGAGTAAGATGTGGATTCTAATACTCGAAGAACCTGGGGAAGACAATGCAGCAGTACTTAGAATTATTCAGTATTGGAAGGACATGAAATATTTCCTATATATTATATTTGCATATATGCATATAGGCATACACACACACACACACACACACACACACACAATCTATTCCTCTATACTTAAGAGTTCCAGTTTAGGACTTTCAAAAGCTGAGGTATAATGTTAGAAATAGTGGTACTGCACACCAGTTATCCTAGAACTTGAGGATTCTAAGCTGAACTGCTTTTTGGAAGACTAGTCAGGGTCACATAAAAAGTCTACTCTCAAAACAACAGCAACAAAAATAAGCTGAGGTAGAGCCAGCCTTTCTGACTGTATCATGAAGAATATTCTCCCTTTCCTCCACAGTGCTTGATGGCTTCCCATGATTGATACATGCAGTGGTCTAATAGATGTTGATCTGTAGAAACTAATGTCAGTTTCATCTTAACATAAAAGTGTTGCTGGGAGGAGCATTTTATTGTCACATTTTATATGATATTATGTCTGTGCTGAGGATTGAATCCTTTCTAAAATCCGATTTGAATTTTAATTAGCAACACAGAAGAATTTACAATAAAAAAATAAAATCTGAAGCTCAACCATACTTAGAATTTTCTTCCCCGACCCTCTTGCTTTTCTTTTCTTTTTTTGTTTGTTTGTTTGTTTGTTTTGTTTTTTTGTCTTTTGTTTTTTGGGTGCAACGAACTTTATTGATGGTAATCAAGAGAGAAGGGAGGGCTCCCTAGGCCCCTCCTGTTATTATGGGGGTCTGGAATAGAATTGTGAGGGAGATGCTCAGTGTTGGGGGCCGAGTTGTGATGGGGACTCCTCAGCAACTGAGGGCCTCTCTCTTGCTCTCAGCATCCTTGCTGGGCTGGGGTGGGTGGTCCAGGGTTTCTTACTCTATGGAGGCCATGTAGGCTATGAGGTCCACCACCCTGTTGCTGTAGCCATATTCATTGTCATACCAGGAAATGAGCTTTACAAAGTTGTCATTGAGAGCAATGCCAGCCCCAGCATCAAAGGTGGAAGAATGGGAGTTGCTGTTGAAGTCGAAGGAGACTTTAGTGGATGCCCTTTAGTGGGCCCTCAGACGCCTGCTTCCCCATCTTCTTGATGTCATCATACTTGGCAGGTTTCTCCAGGCCGCATGTCAGATCCACAATGGATACACTGGGCGTAGGAACATGGAAGGCCATGCCAGTGAGTTTCCCATTCAGCTCTGGGATGACCTAGCCCACAGCCTTGGCAGCACCAGTGGATGCAGGGATGATGTCCTGGGCTGCCCCATGGTCATCACGCCACAGCTTTCCAAAGGGGCCATCCACAGTCTTCTGAGTGGCAGTGATGGGATGAACTGTGGTCATGAGCCCTTCCATGATGCCAAAGTTGTCATGGATGACCTTGGCCAGAGGGCTAAGCAGTGGCTGGTGCAGGATGCATTGCTGACAATCTTGAGGGAGTTGTCATATTTCTCGTGGTTCACACCCATCACAAACATGGGAGGATCGGCTGAAGGGGTGGAGATGATGACCCTTTTGGCCCCACCCTTCAGGTGAGCCCCAGCCTTCTCCATGGTGGTGAAGACACCAGTAGACTCCACGACATACTCAGCACCAGCGTCACCCCACTTGATGTTAGCGGGATCTTGATCCTGAAAGATGGTGATGAGCTTCCCGTTGATGACAAGCTTCCCATTCTCAGCCTTGACTGGGTCGTTGAACTTGCCTTGGGTAGAGTCATACTGGAACATGTAGACCATGTAGTTGAGGTCAGTGAAGGGGTCGTCGATGACAACAATGTCCACTTTGCCAGATGAAGAGCAGAAGGCAGCCCTGGTAACCAGGTGCCCAATACAGCCAAATCTGTTCACACCAATCCTCACCATCTTGACTATGAGTCGAGGCTGGCACTGCGCGAGAAGATGAGGCTGTCTCTGGAGCAGGGAGGAGCAGAGAGCCTCTCTTGCTTTTCCTAATTTGCAATTATAGAAGTCTGTTCAAAGCACCTTCAGTAACGTTTATTTGAGGCCCATGTATTAGGAAATGCTTGAGAGATTCCTAAGCACTATCATGTTTGAAGACAACCACAAACTTGTCGTAAGGCAAATAGCCCCCTGCCTAAACTCAAACTTATATGTACTTTTTTCAAAAATTTACAAGCTGCATCTGTCTCATCTAAGACATTTTCCCTTCTTTATGGAATCAGTATTTTCCACCAACCTTAACAAATCCTGACTAAAGTGGATGTCGGAAACACATATTTCTGGAAATATTACAGGTTGTCTTCTTATAAAGGAAAAACTCAGCCAAAAATGCTATGCTTGCTTTGCTTTCCCAGGTAAAACATTGAAGTTGTAGTCTTAGCAAGCACGACTGTGCTAGAGACTAGGTACTGGATGTGTGCTACATGTTTGCACAACAAGAACAAGATGTCCCCTAAAAAACGAGCAAATTCACTCTTCTCATGCTTTGTGCTCTGTGCCATCGTGACTGTGAACCCTGTAAAATAAACTCTATTTTCAGTGCTGTCTGACTAAAGTTTAAATGAGAGAAATAAAAATCTGTACAATTTTCTGTAGACACGAATTTTATAAACTGTCATGTATTCTCAAGCTTCATTTACTTTCTAAATGAATGTCCAAGTATCTGTGAGTTTTTTACATGTTACATCAGATATTTCATAGCTAGAATCAGTTTCACTACTGATGTATTCCATCTTATAAAGAACTAAATATAATTGTTTAACATTTTGGGGCTTGATAGCTCCTTGTAGAAGCCTGTACCAAGAAGTAGAGATTTAAAAAGAAAACGATCTTTTTCTATATTTCCTTTCTATTTTATTTTTAAAAAATTGTAAGCTATTTTATGATATATTATGAAATTTTAATTTATTATGTATAATATATTGTATAATATAAACTATTTTAATCATGTTTTAAATGATTATAGATTTTGCAGTGCACATTAATGAATTTAAACTCAGTTATTTCAAATATAGACATTACATTCTTTAACAGGCTGATAAAGCTGGATGTCAGACTTCATATTTAACTTAATATGTCAGGGAATGCCAGAAAACACAAGTATATATTCCTGGCTTCTGTGGTTTGACATAACAACTTATCACAAGGTTTCTGTTTATATGCTATATTATCAACAAGTGAGATTTTACTAATAACAAAATTTTACTTCACAGAAGATTTACTTTATTTTACATAAAGTACATTTCAATTGATAATGAGACCCTCCCTGGTTAGTCTATATCGATCATTTCCATACTGAAAATAATAACAATTTTAAAAATTTATTAGGTGAATACATATTGGATATGCAAAAGTGGTAGTTTCAAGATATAGAATTTCTCTGTATTCGTTTATTCAGCAAATATTTACTCAAGAATAACTTTGAAGATATATTTCATCAAACCAAAATTGTATGGTCACACTTGATGGCGAAATCACTTTGTGTTCGGCATTCAGGGCAAATGAGCTTCCAGTAGATGAACCAAAGAAATAACCAAATATTCAGTTTGTTTGTTTGTTTATTATTTGCTATATTCATTATTGCATGGGGAACAGATGAAGCCCTGAGTGAATGAAGTTGTGAGTGAATGTGTATCCTGATATGGGCATGGCCATGTCAAGAAATCCCAAGAACTAGTACCCACCACACAATTGGCTAAGCTAATACCTGCATGAACCAGGATTTAGGGAGGCAACAAATCTCTCACTGGAAGTAGGAGTATGGGAGTATGACTGTTTATGGAAAGCTGATCAATGCATGCAAAGACTAGTAAGTGCAATTTCCTCCTCTGGGATGTCTGGAGCCTCAGACTGCTAACCCACAGAGACCTCCTACAGAGATTATCTCACTCATCCCCTTGTGCTCTACAGAAAAACCATGCTAAGGTAGTTAAAGTTGTAGAGGTGGTACCTGCCACAGAAGCCTACTTGGTCCCAGCTTCTACACATGTGTTTCTTTCTTAAATCTCTTCTCCCTGACTGTAGCCAGGGTTCTTGGACTCAGGTTATATGTGTATCAGCATTTATTATCAGTGGTAGTAGTAGTAGTAGTAGTAGTAGTAGTAGTAGTAGTAGTAGTAGTAGTTGTTGTTGTTGTCGTTGTACTTTCTTTTAATAAATACTTTACACGTATATATGTCTGTGCAACCCATATGTGTCTGGTACCTGTAGAGACCAGAAGAGGAGGGCATTATATCTCTGGACCCAGAGTTATAGATGATTGTTAGTTACTGTGTAGATGATGGGACTCAAACCTAGATCCTTTAGAAGGACACTAGAGCACTTAATGTCCTTAAGTGTTGATCTATCTTTCCATCCTCTGTTGTTTCTATCAATCACCACTATTTTGTCTAATGCATTAGAGAAAAAACGTACACACACACACACACACACACACATACACACACACATACACACACTGTCTTGAGGTTCCTTGGTTACCATCAAAAACTGAAACTACAGTTTTCTAGGTGACCATATTTAAACATTCTTTTAATTAATAATACGATGCGGGTTAACTATTCTATTATGTTCTGGATTTTTTCTTTGTTCCTCTCTTCTCTCCCTTTCTCTCTCCTTCCTTTTGTTCCTGACTTCCTCCTTTCATCTGCCCCTTCCATGTTTCCTTTTTTTCTTTCTTGTTTCTTAATTTTATTCTCAGTTGTCTCATTGGTCTTATAATCATGTCAAACATGACAGATCCATATGTTCCTACGTAATACATAAGTTCTTGAATAATTTAGTTCTTAGAATTAAATAATGAAAACTCAAATTAAGGTAATTGTCTTAAATACCTGCAATATGTTTTATAGAAAAGAAAGTGGAAAGATGGCTATAAGTATGAGGACATGGATTTGATCTCTAGGAGCCCAAGAAAATGCAGTAATGGCCTTGGTAATATATGCTTATAATCCCAGCACCTCAAAGATGAAGACAATTGGATTGCCTTGGGAATATCTGACCAATCATTCCAGCCTAGTCTATGAATTCCAAGTCCCAAAAAACAGAAACTTCTATAGAGAGTGAAGTTGACTTCGGACCCCATGTGCACACAATACACACATGCATGTGTGCATCTACAAAGATCTATGCACTTGTATTTATTCATTATTACCCATCCTATACAATAAATAATATATAAAATATTACTCCTAAAAATAAGCAGTTACCAATTTTAAATTTACAATGTGTACTCCAATAACAAAATGAACACACTATACAGGGAAAGAGGTATATGATCATGTTCTTTGTTCTTTTTTAGGTTTTTCAAGGCAATTTTGATAATGATACTCACAGGAAAAATGTCATCGACCCTCCCATCTATGCACGACACATAAGAATCCTTCCTTGGTCCTGGTATGGAAGGATCACTCTGCGGTCAGAGCTGCTGGGCTGCACAGAGGAGGAATGAAGGAAGGGACCACATATCCCACAATGCTTTTCTTTATTTTCCTATAAGTATCTACATGAAATGAACTGTGCAAATCTGATAGAAACAGCATTTGTTTTTGTCAAAGCGTTCAAATTACAGTAGGCTACTGACTGTCTTTTTAGGCATTCTAAGCCTGCTTTTTCAATAATTTAATTTTTTTTCCTTTGCTCAACTCTCTATGTAATATCACACTGTGTGAATTACTCCCCTTGTTCTCAGAATTATATAGATTGGCTGAAGTATAGTAGGCATAACAAGTCTCCTTTTTACAGCAAAAATAAAACTAAACAAACTCATAGTCATCAGAAGGAAGAGTTAAGGGAGAATTATGGTCACTGTTCAGTTAACACATAAAATGTTACAATGTTAGCAATAAGGTTTTTTGTGATGAATTTGGATTATCTTGATTGTTTTCCTGTGCCTAACACTGTTAGTGTGTATTACAGAGATTTGGGGAGGAAAATTTGATATGCAGTACCATTAAAAGAGCAATTCTAATTTTAATTTCTTTACTTATAATAAAATACTTTATATTATTTATATGCTTCATAAATAGGTTAATATTCTTTGTCATTGGACTTTCTCCTTTTATTTGCCTTAAAGTATTATTATCCTTTAAGTTTATTTATATACACAGAACATGTATTAATATGCATTGAACATGATTGGATATCAGTAAATGGTTCTATGTTGAATATCAGTACATTGAACCAGTATTTTTATTTTTGAAGGAAGCTATATGTATTTCATGTCCAAAGGCTATCCTTTTTGAGAATCCCCTGTTACCATTTAGTGAAAAAGAACAAAAAAACCACTATGGTCCTTGAATTTAAATCTTCATTTCTTTGAAATAATAGACTCATTATCTGTGTATTTAAAATATTAGCAAACGTATGTGAGCTTAGTGTTGCACAGCTTGGCCAAGTGCACTCAACATTTTTTTGTGAATTTCCACATTTCCCATGAAATGAAATTTTCAATGCAGTTTAAAATCAGTGATGGTTTCTGAAGAAAGCACATTGCATAATTATTTGTGAGAAGCAATGTATTTACTAATGACAAAATCATAAACCATCTTCAGGATGAAAATTGATTTTTATTTCTTTTGCTTCAAACGTCTTAGAAAAACTAAGCAATTATCATAACAATTTGTTATTGATAATGGAGGCATCATTGACATATGTCTCAAATTAAAGCTCACACTGCCTCCATAAATGTCCTCCATACCTAATTTATAAGCTTAACACGTATTTATTTTATAAGGCTTTGACACAGAGTTATTGGAGTTTTAAATTGAAGGCCCAGGGAAGGAAAGGGTGGATGTGGATGAAATGCACAATACTGCTATCCTTTATTTGATTTTTGTCGTTAATATGTGTGCTGTGTAAGGAAAGCGACTACTCTTTTGTCCCGTCTGTTCATGTGTTCACAACATCTCTCAGTGATGTAAATATGCAGCAGTCTTCAATCACAGCGAAGAAGTGAAAGAGAAAGTCAATCACATTGCCATTTTAAATGACAGCAAATTCATTGTTCTATAGCGGCTGTCAGGCCAAATGTTTGGCCCATGCCCATGTGCTAATTGCACCAGCTTTGTTAACAATCTCTTGATTTTCAGAATATAAAATGCTGAATAATTTTCAACATTTTCCCAAAACAAAACAGCTCTGTCCTCAATATTACTATCCTAAGAAATGTTTAAAATTTTCAATAGAGAATATTTAAAATAGTATTTTCAATTAAAATAGCTCTACATAGAATCACTTAAGCCCTAGAAGTACAAGATTTTCTACCTAGCCATGGTCCTTGTTTCTCTTAGTGATAACTGTACTACTGAATTTGTAGGTGTTTTTCTTTGCAGATTCTTTATATGTAATGTAAAGTTCCAGAAATTATGAATAACGTGTTGTGCTGAAGAACCTTTTGAAACCATTTTTGACCTTGTGACGCTGCTGATACCTGTTTGAAATATGTTCTCGAAAAAAGTTGCTAGTAACAGTAGCAGTTACTGTTTCAAAAGATGGTGAGAGTCTTCCCCTTGCTTGTACACCTCTTCCCAGCTCTATGCACTACCTAAAGCGTAGCATGTGCAATGGATATGCATTTGTCCACGAGGGCGCTTGTATTGGGAAGTAGCTTGCCTATCAGTTCTATCCATGGCTTCAAGCTGAAACATGAATTTTTTATTTAATTTTATTTGCAAATAAAATTTTAAAAATACAAAACATGGAATTTCTTACCCTTCACTCTACTACATAATTATCATGAGCTAATTTTATAATTCAGAAAATTATGAATTAACTTTTAAAATAACCAATTCATGTATATTTTATTCTAATCATTTGTCACAGACACAATTCCTACTTTAAGGTTGACTTTCTCTCTGTGAATGTCTTCATAAAGTTAGGTGTGGATTTTGAAGAACAGATATTAATGACTATTACTATGCTAGACAACAAATTATGAAATATAACATTGAATGCTGTCGTCTGGTGTGTCTGTAAGGACAGAAATAACTAAGATACACATAACTTTTGCAAACTTTCAAGCTGTGTAATATTCCAATGTTGTTTTTTCTTTGTAGATATACTTAAATCACGTAGGATGTTGTAAACTCAGTATGATCCTGTCTAGTCCTCAAACTTAAAATAAACTTTTGAAAAACCGTGTTACTTTTGAAGTTGTGTTTTAAACATGTGTGTAAGCATGTACAAGCTGTCTGTCTGTGGCTGCACACTAAACTTCACCACACACTAAGCTTAATTTTTATTTATACAGATCAACTAAATAGGCAAGCAAGAAAGATTATTATTGTACAGTTAATTTCAAATATAAGACTGCAAAAGTGGCTCTTCCAAAGTTATTAAAACAAGTAAATTTATCCATACGTTTGTATTTGTAGAAATTTTGCAAGATAATTATCCAGTCATTTTCACCCAATGTATACTTAGAGCAGTGTAGTACAAGACTGATAAATATTGTTATTCATACAATATTTCTCTTGCTTCTATTATTCTTTTGATTTATCATGCTCAGGAGTGTATTGAGTGAAGCTGGTTGGGAATAAGCAGTAATTTGCCTCTACCTCCAATTATTGCCTAATGAAAGTGGCTTCTTTATAAACACTCCTTCTCTGGTTCTGTACAAGCCACCAGTAAAAAGGGCACGTGTAATTCTGAAACTTCAATATTTTCTTAGGATTCAAAAAAAATAGAGTAAAACTAAAGATATTAAAGCTGTTTTATTCCAGCAGATCTCTGGTAGATCAAGCTGCATGGTTTTGTATACGTACATGTTCCTATCAAAGGGCATTTTAATATGAATAGTCAGTGGGGCTCCATTTTTGCCTTATTTTTGTATTCACAAGCATATATAAATGTATTTTATTAAGAAAAACAATTATGGGAACATTTTCAATATGCTTGCTAGTGAATTATGAAAACAAATATACAGAGTAATTATGATAGAAGATTAGTTAGCAGAGAATCTTCTACTAGGAGGAGAGCAGCTACTTCTAGATGCAAAAAGAAGATAAATACTTAGCATTCCAAGGAGAAAAGTCTGAGCAGCAGGGGAAAAAAACCTTAAAATATGATAAATAATAGGATCAATCAGTACAACCTAAAAAATATTATGTACAATTTCAGTTTTCAGTTTTAATGCATCACTCTAAATAAATAAAATATTTTCAAAGTTCAAGTCAAGAAGTAAAACTATGACTGCCCTGAATATAAGGTTTTCTTTTTTACCAACATTTGTTTTTACAAAGTTAATGAGCAAGGCAATTTATTGTTTGTTTGTGACAATATTGCTTTCGAGAAGCAAAAGGACTGCTTTACTCAAAAGAGGAAAAGAGGATTGGAACATTTTGCCAGTGGAAAAACATCTCAACTATTCTGAAACAAAATGCGCTGCCACATCTGTCTTTACGAAGTCAGAATGCCTAGAGTAAGTAGCAATTTCTCTATTGATTTTGAAGGAGAAAATAAGATTCTTTGATGCTCTTCTAGTAGCTACCTATAATTCATACTGAGCAGTTCACCATTGCTGCCAAGAAAAGTGCTTTCCACAGTAAGAAAGTCACACTCACTCAAAGAGTTATTTCTATTAGTTGAATTTGGTAGCAGGAAAGAGAAAACACGTTTGGAAAAGGCACCACACTTATGTTTTTCATGACTGGCAGAAGTTGACTGAGTCATTTGAAAGCATAATTTCTATGGAAAGATGGTGTAGTCACACCAGCAAATAGAACATCTCATTGTTCAACACAGCATATGGCGATTGCCTCTGATATAATTTTATTTTAATGTTCTTAAAGATGTGAGTCACATTCTTTCATATTTATATAAACCCCCGTGACACCCTTCTGCTGCCTACAGAGCAGTATGTTAGCAACGCTGATGAATTGCAAGGTAAGCTCAACCCACTACCATCTGCATGGCAGCAGCAGCAGCAGCAGCGAGAGCAGTGATACATTCAAACATTATTCTTCCCATGGCCAGAGAGGATATGAGACTTTGACAACTATAACCACAGACATCTACATCGACAGGAAGATAACTGTAGTAGACTGTGTACATCTGATAAGAACAGAAATTATTTAAGTAAAAATCACACTGACCAACAGACTATTTAGATCTATGCATTTTTTATTAATCATTGTATTTGTTTACATTTCAAATGATATCTTCCTTCCTGGTTACCCCTCCGTAACCCTCCTTCCACTCCTATCTCCCCTGTTTCTATGAGGGCGCTCCCCCACCCATCCTCCCACTCCTGCCTCACCACCCTATCACTCCCCTACTCTGGGGCATCAAGCCTTCACGGGACCCAATGTCTCCCATCCCACTGATGCCACATAAGACCATCCTTTGCTACATATGTGGCTGGAGCCATGAATCCTTGCATGTATATACTCTTGGGTGGTCCTGTTAGTTGATATTGTTATTCCTATGGGGTTTCAATCCCCTTCAGCTCCTTTAGTCCTTCCTTTAGCTCTTCCACTGGGGTCCTTAGGTTCAGTCTGATAATTGGCTGTGAATCTACATCTGCATTGGTCCGACTCTGGCAGAGCCTATCCTGTAAGCAGGCGCTTCTCGATATCAGCAATATTGTCAGCATTTGGTGTTTGAAGATGGGATGGATCTCTATGTGGCCTTTTTTTTTTTTTTCTGGTCTCTGTACCAATTTTTGTCCCTGTCTTTCCTTTGAACAGGAACAATTCTGGGTCAATAATTTTGAGGTGGGTGGGTGGACCCATCTCTAAACTGGGGCCATGCCTATCTACTGCGGGTGACCTCTACAGGTTCTATCTCCCCTTTGTTGTATATTTCAGACAAATTCATTCAAGTTGGGCCCTGGGAGCCTCTCACTTCTCTAGTGTCTGGCACTTTCTAGTGGCTACTTCCATTTCCCCATCCCCCATTGCTACATATTTTTATTCACTTTCCAGACCCTCTGTACTTCTCTCCTGTCCCTTCCAATATTTTTTCATTCTTTGTCTTATAGGTAACATTCAAAGGACCAACCAAATAAAATGTAGAAGTGCCTTCTTTTAGCAAGAAAGTTCTATAGACCAGTGAATCTGACAACTGGATTGCCACTGTGTGTTTAAAGGCCAAAATACATTGTGCCTGGGCCTGAGGAGAGGAGTTATAAAACTAAAAAAAGACATTAAGGTAGCAAATCACAAAGGCAGTAATAGCTAAAAGTTTAGCTTACATATGTTAAGTAAATAATTTTCCCCCATATATCAGAAACATCCTCAAAGATGCCTATTAAATGGTATGAATATGCTGATCTGATGCTTGAGTTGTGGGACAAGAGACTCCAAATACATTTTTAAATGATAAGAAAATAATAATTCAAATGATTAATGCAAATAAATGAGTGAGCTTAAACTTTAAAAAAATTATATTCCAGGACACAAAACAAATAGAGGGAGGGCAGGGGGAAGGATTTTTATAACTATATTTTAATCAATTATAGCCTTGACTATTATTTGTCCTTGACACAATAATTATAATATGGTTTATTTCTATAACCCTGGGACACAACGATAAACATTCAGAACCATTTCTACAGTACCGCAATGCTGCCCTGAGCACAGTTGGTGTTTGTTGGCCACAGGGTTTTTGAATGATTAGTAGCCAGCATGAGTTTCCAGGGTGAATTAGATGGGAAGTTGCTTATGGCTTGAGCTGAAGAAAAGTTTTGTGTTAGAAATCTGAAAGGATTTCTAAGAGGAAAATAAAACATAATAAACAGAGAATTGTGTGGATTTCTTCTACCTGGAGGGCAAAGCTCTTTATTCTGCTCTTCTGTGAAATACGACGTTGGGATTCCAACTCTTCCTCTGTTCCCTTCTTCTTGATTTTGCTATGGAGCAAGCATCAGAGTCAAATGTTACATGAAGATAGATTTTTGAGGCTTGGGTCAAGGTTAATTGCATTAGACCTTCAACTTGGGTCATAACATAATAAAGATGGTGGCTTGCCTATATGTCTTAATACATTTTAAAGAATTTTAGAATAGATTTTACATAGTTGCTTCCAATTTAAAATTCATAATATAAACTTCTCCATACCCTCATTCTAACTTACCATGTATTCTAGAAACTCAAGCTATACAATTATGTGTTTGCTTCTTTTCAAATTTAATAACATATTTATACTTCTGAATTATTGCATTATGCTATAATCCACATCCTGTGAGATGTTAAATTTTACTTAGCTTTTCACCGATATATTTCTGATAGCTTTTCTGTTATGTATTTCATACATAAGATAATTCTTAGACAGTAGGATTAGTCTTCAGGAAAGGTTAAGGATATTCAACTGATGTTTTGTTTGTTGTGTTGTTAGTTATTAATTCAGAATAATGGGAGCACTTATATTATACAAGCCAGTATATGTAACATTGAAAGTACAGAGATGAAAAATACCCCTTCTATCTATGAGGGTGATCCCCCTCCCTAACCATCCCCACTTCCCACCTCCCCACCCTGACATCCCCCTACACTTGGGGGTCCAGCCTTGGAGGACCAAGGGCTTTTCCTCCCATTGGTGGCCAACAAGGCCATCCTCTGCTACATACGCAGCTGGAGCCATGGGTCTATCCACATATACTCTTTGGGTATCAGTTTAGTCCCTGGTAGCTCTGGTTGGTTGGTATTGTTGTTTTTATGGGGTTTCAAACCCCTTCAGCTCCTTTGGTCTTTCTCTAACTCTTCCAATGAGGATCCTGTTCTCAGTTCTATGATTTGCTGCTACCATTTGCCTCTGTATTTGTCATGCTCTTGTTGAGCCTCTCAAGAGACAGCTATATCAGGCTCCTGTCAGCATGCACTTCTTGGTTTCATCAATATTGTTAGGCTCTCAGCTTATAGGATAGAGATCTGGATACAAAAGAAAGGAAACAAATAGGATATGTTTTATAACAACATAAGAATCTGTGTCATCGATGCAACAGAGTACGAAAGGCACACTGAAGGAGGTAACACTGAAAAAAATCAAACTTAATGAATGACCCAAGCACTACTCATGCCAAATCTAAGAATAGTATATTATTATATGTTTTCCTGGTGATAGAAGATGCAGAAATCAAAGAGTCTAGATTTTGACCAAATTGTAGGATTTGTTTTCTATCAAGATCTCACAACTACCCTGGAACCATTCATACTCCTGTTCTTGTTTTAACTCAATTATTGTATTGTAAACTAGAATGGGCATAATGGTAAACTTCCTTCAACTAAGAAGTTCTGAAGCGTTTATTTTATAATGTCTTGTATAGCCCTATATATTTTAATGAATCTTCAATACTTAATAATGTAGTTCTTAAATAATCAACCAATGGTTAAAAATTGATCACTAGATGATTATACTTTAATTAAAAATGAATGACTACTAAACAAACTATTGATACATATTTGACAGCATACTTTTCCATATGGTGATATACCCAATATATCAAAGCAACAATAAAAGCATGATCATCTCTATGTGGAAAGAATGAAATACTGAGTTCACAAGTAAAAATATTGACATCAACAACCTAAATCTGAGTGTAGTTTAATTTACAATGCTTCAATTTCTGGAACTGGAAAGCTTTCAACACATATTTATTTTATATTTTTGAGTTGGTCTTTCTCTGAAATTTTCTCATAATATTGGGGTTTTAACAATGAGCTACAGTCCCAGCCATGAAACCATGAAGGGAAACAACTACTCTTTCCCATGTCTAGTAACTTCCTCTGTTCTGAATATAAAGATTAAAAAAAGTCACATAGAGGGTAGACAGAATATCCAGTGTATCATATGGGTACCTCACCGAGTAATTAAAAAGTCTATGGCCTCTAGGAAAGGGTGGAAGAGAAGGTGGAGCCTCCAGGAGGCAGAAAGTATTCTGGGATGCCAGGCAAGATTTCGGCCCTGGAAAATGTGACAAGGGGAACAAATGGCACCTGAGCACAGGTAAACAACCACACGACAGAATGTAAATTAGAATAAATTGGTTATTTTAAGTTGCGGTCCAGTCCCAATCTAGTCAAAGGAGAGTCTAGTTATGTAGCCAAGGTACTTGGAAATATATTTTCAATCCAAGTCTTATTTCTGGATGCATAGGACTTGGAGGAAGATCCAAACCTAACTTCTACAAGAAAGTAATTAATTGCATTTTATTATTACACTGAGATGTGTATGATGCTCCTACCTCAATGTAGGCTGCCATAAGGTTCTGAGCATTCCTAAGATAGGTCAGGCTAAGATATTGCATAGATAAGTATGCTAAGTATAATTCTTAGCACAATGTTTTCAGTGTACAATAGGATTTTTATAACACACCTACATCCTCAGTTGAGGAATATGCATGTTTACATGTGTTCAGAGAAAACACAGAAAACTGAACATGCCCACACCTGCCTTTAATCCTAGTACTCAGGAGTCAGAGGCATGCAGATATCTGTGAATTCAAGACAAACACTGTCTACATAGTGAGTTCCAGGAGCTATGTAGAGAGACTCATCTGGAGAAAGAGGTGGAGGAAGGAAGAAGGAAAGGGAGAGAGGGTTAGAAAGGGAGGAAGGAAGGTGAGAGAGAAGGAAGGAAGAATAAAAAAGAAAGGAAAAAGAAAAAAGAACCTAAAAACAGTGTTATGTATATCAGAGAAGAATACAAAGAAAATTCGAAGGTACTCTCTTCACTTCTACCTTCCACAATTTATGGTACTATAATATTGAACAGAAAATGAGATGCAAAACAAGTAATATATTACAAAATAAATGTAGTGCTTACTTCTCGTGAGAAGACTATTTCTTCTGCTCTCAGTATTCTTTAGTTGCCACTAGGTTTTGGTAGGGCTGAGAACGTGTGGGCTTTCCTCCACCAACTTTGCCATGTCTATTTTCTTTGTCCTTGTGCAGCTCATGTTCGTCAGTCATGTTGGTGAGATGTTACACATACAGTTTTGGACATTATCGGGAGACTCAATTTCACAGAGAACTCCCTGCTTCTCTGACTCTTAAAATCTTTTGTCACCTCTTCTACACTGTTCCCTGAGCCTTAGGCATTTTATAGATGTATCAGTTGGGACTGGGCCTCACAACTCTGCAGTTTGGTTAGTTATGATTTTCTGTAATGGTCTTTGTTCCAACAAGAAATTTTCTTGATGAGAGAAAGATGAGGATTATACTAATATGTGTGTATAAGGACAGATATTTAGAGTGTAGTGAGGAATTGTGCTGGTTTAATAATGTGGTGGTTTTAAGTTCTCCAAGATCCATGACTTTACTATATCTGGGGAGCTGGGTAGATTTCCAGTCCCAAGCATGGTTTTCCTCTTGTGGAGCAGCCCTTAAGTGCAGTGAGAGAGCTGTTGGCTATCACCATGGTATTTGTACCACTACTGCATCAAGATTGTTGTGACACATAGACTTTCCAACACCAAATACTCACTCCTAAAAACACTATATATTGTAACATTATATATACTCAATAGGTTATATTTAGAAAAATATGTGTATATGCATGCTTTCATACAGCAACATTGATAAAAGAGGACATGAATTTGACTGAGGGGTAAATGAGATGCTTGGGAGGAAGGACAGGGAAGGGAAAATGATGTACTTATAATTTCAAAATCAGAACAAAAATATAAATGTGGGGCTGGAGAGTTAAATCATTCAGTAAAGTGTCTGTCATCAAAGTATGAGGACCCGAGTTTCACACCCCAGAACCCAAGGAAAGTAGCTTGTAATCTTTGAGGGCAATGGAGACAAATGCATAATGCTCACAAGCTAGGTAACATAGTCTAGTTGATAAGTTCCAGGCCAATTGAAGACTGCCTCAAAAACAAAGAAGACTATGGTGCCTAAGGACAGCAGCTGTATACACCCTCACAGACACATGTGCACCTGCACACACATCATATACACACATCTTGACACACAAAGTAAATATGGTGTCATCACAATAAAGGACCCAATTTTTGACAATAAATAAATCCGGAGCTGTCATTTTTGTTCCTTGCTGACTTTTCAGTTAGTAGAATTAAAGCTTAATCAGTTACAAATGACCCTGTACAACCCCATGTAATCAGTAAATTAAATTCCCATACTTGAATTAAATAGCCAATTCTGTCCATTATTCATCAGTGAACCAGAGTAACCCAAAGGAATCCAAACGAAGTGTGATGGAAGTACAAGAAACTTCAGGGTGTGGAGGTTTAAATGTTAAATTTCTTTTCAAAAGTTTTATTAGTTCTTTGAAAATTTTGAACAATATGTTTTGATCATGTTTATCCTCCTCCTCCAGCTCTTCCAAACTCCACTTCCCTCAGACTTTGTATCTTTGTTTATTAACCTTTTGTAAGAATATTTTTACAGCGCAACCTCTGGGGTTGGCAAGGTGGTTCACTGGGGAAACACTTGCTTCTAAGACTGACGACTTGAACTAAGTCCCTGGCCTCCAGTCATTCTCTATCCTCTCCAGGAACACTGTGCTACATGCACATACATACACTATATAAATAAGTAAATGTGATAAAAATTTAAATGCATTAACAATAATGACTTTTTAGTCACACTTGTAAAATATGATTTTTCCCTCAAAAACAAGTTAATTGGGTATTTTAATCAAGAACTATCAATAAATGCAAATTAAAAATATATGTTCCTTCATAACTTATGGTTTAGATTGCATAATATGAAAAGAGAAAATGGGCTGAAACGTCATGTCTTGTTTTGGAAAACCTGATAGAGGTTCCACTATAACGTTGTCCAGGACATTGACGTACATCAATGAGAGAAGAGGGGAACAGTGAAGAGATAAACATTAAAACATTTAAAGATACATCACCTATGTTACATACTAGGCTGAATAGACTTTACCCTTTAATCACGTAGTGGGAAGGAATCGTTTTCTTACTCAGTTCATATTTCTTCTCTTTGGAACATCCCTTAGCGTTTTAATATTTATATAAAACTGTCTAAAAGTTAAATTGTTCTCGATCATAATGTGAGCCTTAAAATAACAACTGTGAGTGAGCTGAAATTTACCTTAGCATCAGGAATGTTTATTTAGAATATATGCAGTCTTATGAAGTGATTTCTGTGTTATGAGTTAGCGATAATAAAAAGGAATTTGGCAACTCTGTTCTTAACCTTGCTACCTATCTTATCCCAAAAGAAGTAGTTATTCAAAGGTTCAAACATTATGACATTATTCAAACACCAAAGTACATAAACTTTAAATTATTAAGATATTCTGTTTGACTTTCTGAATTTTACATAAAATTTACTAATCTAACTCTCCAATATGTTCTGAAAGAGTACAGTAAATAGCCTCCAAAATCCTCCAACCTCCATTGGCTAGGAACAACTTTGCCCACTTTGTAGATATTCCTAGAGGTACAATCTAGGGGCCAGTTGGGAAAAGATTAGTACTATGGCTACCAACAGGTAATCAGGTCAGGTTTGTTTTACTCTTGCTCTATAAAACTAGAACCTCAATGCTGTGAATCAAACAGCCCTGCTGTGCCCAAATCTTCAACGTGTTACTTGATTTCCTCTAGAAAAAAAATATACATATGCTTGTAAGTTTATGTACATTGGTGTATGTATATAAACTTATATACATGTATGTATATGTATGATATATGTATTTATATACACATATCAGTTCAGTGAACATATTGTAAAGGCATGCATACCCAACTATATACATATATACCATATATTAAAACTAATCTAATATGCTAAGTCTCTGTGTTTACTGTTTTTAATTAATCGTGGTTTGGATAGAAGACTAACATATCTTATTTCTCCTATTGGACTTTTCATGTTGTCAAAGGACAAAATAAAACTACAAGTATTTAAAGAAAGAGAGAGACAAGGCTTAGAAGAGGATGCAGAGAGAGGAGGAGGAGAGAAGGTAAGAGAACTGAAATGGAGCATGAAGGGAATAGAAGGAAGAAGGAAGAGGGCAGAAAAAGTTTGAAGAAAGGAAAAGGGAAAGTACAGGGGAACTGCATATAGCCATGTGTCTGGAAAAGTCTACTGCATGTAGGGTCCCTTAAACCCAGGAGGCCACAGGAGGTCATAACTTTCAAGGCAGTATTCATAGTGCTACAAGGAATGTTCATTGTGATGGCCCCTTTTTATTGCCCCAGTCCTAGAGTTGTACCAACCATCACTTTTCAACGAGGGTCATCATTTAAATGCCTGCTGGTCACTCAGCCAAATTGAAGATGATTGCTTTGCCTAATGATACAGATCTCTAGAAACTCTGGCAGATTTAGTGCACTACCTTTTCAGTGAAGCCGCAGATGGATAAGGCATCTAGAGTGCATTCTCTGTCAGCAGAGGGAGAAAGGGTCTTGGCCTTGCACCTTGTTCTTTGCTCCTTTGTATTCTTGTTTTTATCAAGGAAAGAATGGTTTCCTGTGCAATAATTGTACCTGGAATACTTTGGAACTAGAAACATTGATTTTAAAGGTTGTGTTTCTTTGTCTTTGGAAGTGAAAAATACAGATACAAGCTAACGTGCGTTCAAACAACGCACCAGTCCTCTTGGATGATTGATAGAGATTATAACATGAAAACAAATTGTTCAAGCCCCACCTTTCTTGCTTTAAATGGGTCTATATGAAATTTATTTAGTATTTTTCTTTTCCTTCTTTTCTGGCATTCATCAGTTCTGCCATCACGTTAAAATATTTTCCATCTTCAACTTCAGCATCATTGTGAATGCTTCTAGAATCTGCTGTAAGAAACCATGTACTAGAGCCAACCAAAGTATCTTCTATTTCTTTTTCAACTCTGTTACACATCAGTTGATCACTCACTAGCATTGACCTCACCGGTGCAGCTACAGGCTCAAGGCAGTGTCATGCCACAATCATCAAGTGAACCCATAATCATGCCTTTTCCTCTTGACTGATTGAAAGGTTTTAACCATGCAAACTTGGTTTCCTCTATCTCCCTCAAAACTTCCATTGTCTTATTTCTATGGGGTAGTTTCTTTCTACGCAGAAAACTGCACAATGCAGAAGTTAGTCTTTGTTGTCCTTACATTAAATGAGCACAGGCATTTCCAAGGGACTGCCCACCCACACCGTCCACCCTCATACACATGCCTTGCTCAGTTCCTTTCCAGACAACACAGGGATTGTCATTCAAAGAGCTCCCTCTATTGGCATTGCTCACTAAAACTGACCTGAACTGCAAAGTTAAAGTTCAAACTGTTGCCAGGAAGAGTGATTAGGATGTGTAGAAATAATAAAAATATAAAGTAGTTCTCCCTTTATCCATTCTTATGCTGCATATGTCAAGTTCTTCTGATTGATGATATGCAAGGTGAATTATTTTTGACAAGCACAGAAACGTGGAGATGAGAAGGTGAGAGAACACATAGAAGTGATGAGAGTTTAGGGTAGTGATTCAGTTATACAAAATCCTTTACAGTAAAATCCCATTACACTTTTAATTTTAATTAATCTAATAAAATGTTGTAATTTGCTAATTGTGGAGCATATTTATCTGGGGAATGCAAACCATAGAAAATAAGGATCCTTAAGGTCTTCACGGAGAATACACCCTTCTCAGTGGGTAGGCACCACCGAGGGGAAGGAGATACTTCAGGGTAAGTAGAATCAATTTTTTAAGGCATGTAAGTGTGTAACAATGGGTAAGCAATAGCAACCACAGAGATGAGCCAGTGAGCCTTTTCCGTGGCTCTATCCATCTAGGTGGCTTAGTCGTAGAGCACCAGAACTGACATTTAACAGCATCACCACCGCATTACCTCCACCAACACCTATATCCAGGGCAATGAAAGCTGCTGCTTCAGGCAACAAACTGCTTCAGTCTGTCCATTCTCCTTTGCAGTTATATCTTCTCTTCTGTAACCGTATCATTGCAGAAGGAATCAGCCAGCTACAGCTAGCAAAACAGGCCGTGTGTGTGTGTGTGTGTGTGTGTGTGTGTGTGTGTGTGTGTGTGTGTGTGTGTGTGTGTGTGCGTGCGTGCGTGCGTGCGTGCGTGCGTGCGTGCGTGTGTGTGTGTGTGTGTACGGTGTGTCCTGTACGCTTTTTCCACTTATGTAGTCTGCTTTTTATATCGCCTCAAAAATCAGAGCAGAATGTCATTTTGTTCAGAGAAAAGCTTAGGGTTGCATTGCTAAAAACTCCTGCTGGGAACTTTCTGTTTGTAATGTATTTTGACCTAGCGAGCTTTTTATCTCTGCCTCAGTAACCTTCACCTTATCAGTCAGCGGGAGCCAACTGCTTTCCTTCAGGTGCCATTCTGACAGGCACAACAGACAGCCCTCTGCTGCCTATCACAGATTTCTCCAGACTTCCTTGGAGTGAGGAAGCTTCTGGAGCTATTTACTCTTCGCTGCAGAGGAAAAGCCCTCGCTTCAAAGATGGAGCTGCTATTTCCTGCAGTCAGAAATGAGCTGGGAGAGCACACTGAAGCATGGCAATCAGATTCCTTCAGATTCACACCCGTGACACGGATGAGGTTGTTCTAAACTTATACAGTGCGGTCCAGCAATATCGGTACATTAATGTAGTTGGAAGTAGGTTCAGAAACAAGGACTAGGTTTAAAATATAAGCTCCTAACTACGCATGAATTTGGCTTAGAACAGTCTGTTCTAGTTGTGCAGAACCACTGCAATAAACAGGCCATTCATAAAGCACAGAATGTGTGTTCATTGTGGCCACATATTTTTCTGAAAACCTTTAAAATTATACCATGAAGAATTTGGGCATGACTCCATTTCAAACCCTGCTGCTGTCTCAGGGGTGGCCAACATAAAGCTATGTGCCAAAATGCCATGTGGCTTAATTTTATGACCATTTCCCCACCTCATTTTTTATTTATTTGCTTCATATACAAAAATCTCACAATGTGATAGTCCCATCCACACCTTTAGACTTTAAAAAAAAAAACTTGTTATTAGTATAACAAAATGCAAGTCATTACGTAGGCGTGAGCTAACAAGTTTCCAATTCACATCCTATCTTTCTACAAAATCCGATATGAGATTCTTGATACTCATTTTATAAGGTCACCAATCTCTGTAAGTTTTGAAAGACTCCATTGTCTCAGGTTATATAAGGTCAATTTAAAGAATATTAACTGACAAATTATTATTATGTGAAATCAGAAAGGATAGATATAATAGTTACTCTATCTGCAATGATAAAATAAAAACTATAAAAAGATTTCATATATTGATCTCATTGAGTTCTTCTAGAAGGCTTATGAGGTCCATAATAATATTATTTTGGTGCTCTAGCCTCAGTAGTTAATGTCAATAAGTTTACGCATTGTCACCAAGGAACAGGCCCCGGCCATGAAATGCACAACTTATTCTCAGATTTTATGTTTTAAAGCATAGTTCTCTGTGACAACCTCTAATAATTCATTAAATTATCTACCTATCTACTGTGCTATTTGTTCAGAAATTGTAAAAGATGGTAATCTTTTACAGAAAATTTAGTTTTGAAATCAGTTTATAGTGTTCGATATACATTGTGTTTTCCCTATTGTCTCTTTTTACCTAACTAAAATTCATGAATTCCATTGGAATGTGTCATTCTCAAGGAGTTTGATTCAGAAGAATTATCTTAGGTGGAAATTAGATTATTTGCAAATGTTGGACACTGAGAACTTCAACATCTTGTTCAAGACAAAGTGTTATACACATGCTAAAAGATATTAAAACAAACTGAGTTATTTTACAGGTCACCAAATAGGCCTACATAGCAAGGTAAGAGGTTTTATTAATTTTTTTAGGTTTTTTTTTTCGGATATTTTTTATTTACATTTCAAATTTTATCTCCTTTCTCAGCTTCTGGTCCATAAGTCTGCCATATACTTCACCACACACCAACCAATGCCTTCCCACCTCCCGGCCCTGACACTCCCCTACATTGGGGGGTTGAGCCTTGGCAGGATCAAGAGCTTCTACTCCCATTGGTACCCAACAAGGCCATCCTCTGCTACATATGCAGCTGGAGAAATGGGTCTGTCCATGTGGACCCTTTGGACGGTGGTTTAGTCCCTGGGAGCTCTGGTTGGTTGGTATTGTTGTTCTTATGGGGTTCCAAGCTGCTTCCGATCCTTCAATCATTTTCCTAACTCCTCCTGTGGGGAACCCATTCTCAGTTCAATTGTTGATTGCCAGCATCTGCTTCTGTATTTTTCTTGCTCTAAGAGAGCCTCTCAGGAGACAGCTATATCAGGTTCCTGTCAGCATGCACTTCTTGGCATCAGCAATATTGTCTGGGTTTGATGGCTGTATGTATATGGGCTGGATACCCAGGTGGGGCAGTCTCTGAATGGCTTTTCCTTAAGTGTCTGCTCCATACTTTGTCTTCCTATTTCCTCCTATGAATATTTTTGTTCCACCTTCTAAGAAGAACTGAAGTATCCACACTTTGGTCTTTCTTCTTGAGCTTTAAGTGGTCTGTGGATTATATCTTGGGTCATCAGAAGTTTTGGGCTAACAGACACTTATCAGTGAGTGTATACCATGGGTGTTCTTTTCTAATTGGGTTACCTCACTCAGGTTGATATTTTCTAGTTCCATTCATTTGCCTATAGATTTCATGAAGTCATTATTAAAATAGCTGATTAGTACTGCATTGTATAAATTACCACATTTTCTGTATCCATTTCTCTGTTGAAGACATCTATATTCTTTCCAGCTTCTGGCTATTATAAATAAGGCTGCTGTGAACATAGTAGAGCATATGTCCTTAGTATATGTTGGAGCATCTTTTTATGCCTAGGAGTGGTGTAGCTGGGTTCTCAGGTAGTACTATGACCAATTCTCTGAGGAACCTTTAGACTAATTTCCAGAGTAATTGTACCAGCTTGCAATCCCACAACAATGGAGGAGTATTCCAATTTCTCCACATCCTTGCCAGCATCTGTTGTCACCTGAGTTTTTGGCTATTCTGAATGGTGTGATGTGGAATCTCAGGGTTGTCTTGATTTGCATTTCCCCGCTGACTAACAACATTGAAATTTTCTTTAGGTGCTTCTCAGCAATTCAATATTCCTCAGTTGAGAACACTTTGTTTATCTCTGTACCCATTTTTTAATATGGCTTTTTGATTCTCTGGAGTCTAAGTTCTTGAGTTCTTGGTAGGTATTGGATATTAGCCCTCTATCAGATGTAGGATTGGTAAAGATCTTTTCCCAATCTGTTGTTTACATTTAGTCCTAATGATAGTCTCCTTTGCTTATAAAACCTTTGCACTTTTGTTAAGGTCCACTTGTCTATTGTTCTTAGAGTATAAACCATTGGTGTTCTGCTCAGGAAATTTTTACCACTACCCATGTGTTCAAGGCTCTTCCCTAATCTTTCTTCTATTAGTTTGAATGTATCTGTTTTTATGTGGAGGTCCTTGATCCACATGGACTTCAGCATTTTACAAGGAGATAACAATGTATTGATTTGCATTCTTCTGTATGCTGACTGCCAGTTGAACCAGAACCATTTGTTGAAAATGCTATCTTTCTTTTCCAGTGGATGGTTTTAGAACCTTTGTCAAAGATCAAGTGACCTAGGTGTGTGGATTCACCTCTGGGTCTTCAATTCTATTCCATTAATCTACCTGCCTGTCACTGTATCAAAACCATACAGTTTTTATCACTAATGCTCTGTAATACTGCTTGAGGTCAGGGATGGTAAGTTCCTAGAAGTTCTTTTATTGTTGAGGATAGTTTTCACTACCCTGGGTTTTTTGTTATTCCATATGAATTTCCAAATTGTTCTTTCTAACTCTACGAAAAATTGAGTTAGAATTTTGATGGGAATTGCATTAAATCTTTAGATTGCTTTGGTAAGATGGCCATTTTTACTATATTAATCCTGCCAATGTATGAGCATGGGAGATCTTTCCATCTTCTGAGATCTTCAATTTCTTTCTTCAGAGTCTTGAAGTTCTTGTTACAGAGATCATTCACTTGTTTGGTTGGAGTCACACTGAGGTATTTTATGTTATTTATGACTATTGTGAAGGGTGTCATTTCCCTAATTTCTTTCTCAGCCTGTTTATCCTTTGAGTAGAGGAAGGCTACTGATTCATTTGAGTTAATTTTATAACCAGCCACTTTGCTGAAGTTGTTGATCAGGTTTAGGAGTTCTCTGGTGGAATTTTTGTGATCACTTAAGTATGCTATCATATCATCTGCAAAGAGTGGTAATTTGACTTCTTCCTTTCTAATTAGTATCCCTTTGACCTTTTCTTGTATAATTGTTCTTGATAGGGCTTTGAGTACTTTATTTTGAATAGGTAAAGAAAGAGTGGGCAGCCTTGTCTAGTCCCTGATTTTAGAGCGATTGTTTCAAGTTTCTCTTCGTTTAGCTTGATTTTGACTCCTGGTTTGCTCGATTAATATTAGTATGTTTATGTATGGGCCTTGTATTCCTGATCTTTCAAAGACTTAAAATGAAGGGGTATTGAATTTTGACAAACACTTTCTCAGCTCTATTAGACCATCATATGTTTTTCTTTCTCTTTGAGTTTGTTTATATAGTGGATCATGCTGATGGATTTCCATATATTGAACCATCCCTGCATCCCTGGGATAAAGCCTACTTGATCATGATGGATGATTGTTTTGATATGTTCTTGGATTCTGTTTGTGAGAATTTTATTGAGTAGATTTGCATTGATATTCTTAAGAGAAATTGGTCTGAAATTCTCATTTTTATAGGGTCTTTGTGTAGTTTAGGTATAAACATAATTGTGGCTTCATGGAAGGAATTGAGTAGTGTTCCTTCTCTTTCTATTCTGTGGAGCAGTTTGAAGAGTATTGGTATTAGGTCTTCTATGAAGATCTGATAGAATTCTGCACTAAACCCATCAGATCTTGGGGTTTTTCGGTTGCGAGACTTTTAATGAATGCTTCTATATCTTTATGAGTTATGATTCTGTTTAGATGGTTTACCTGATCCTGATTTAGCTTTGGTACCTGGTATCTGTCTAGAAAATTATCTATTCCTTCCATATTTTCCAGTATTATTGAATATAGCCTTTTGTAGTAGGATCTGGTGATTTTTTTCTTTTTTAATTTCTTCGTTTTCTGTTGCTGTGTCTCTTTTCATTTCTGATTTTGTTAATTTGGATACTCTGTGTGTCCTCTAGTTAGTCTGGCTAAGGGTTTATCTATCTTGTTATTATTTGAAAATAACAGCTCATGGTTTTGTTGATACATTTTATAGTTCTTTTTTATTCCACTTGGTTGATTTCAGCCCTAAGTTTCATTATTTCTTGCCCTCTTGGGTGTATTTCCTTCATGTTCTAGAGCTTTTATGTATACTGTCAAGCTGCTAGTGTATGCTCTCTCCAGTTTTTATCATTGTTTCCCAAAACTTTGAGGATTTTGTGCCTTCAATTTCATGAAATTCTAAAACGTCTTTAATTTCTTTCTTTATTTCTTCTTTGTCAAGGTTATCATTGAGTAGAGTATTGCTCAGCTTCCATATTTATCTCGGCTTTTTGTTGTTTTTGTTGTTATTGAAGACCAGCCTTAGTCCGTGGTGATCTGATAGGATGCATGGGATTATTTCAATCTTCCTGTATCTATTGAGAACTGTTTAGTGACCAATTTATGGGCCATTTTGGAAAAGGTGCCATGAGGTGCTGAAAAGAAGGTATATTCCTTTTTTTTCCCATCTTTATTAACTTGAGTATTTCTTATTTACATTTCGATTGTTATTCCCCTTCCCAGTTTCTGGGCCAACATCCCCCCCAATCCCTTTCCCTCCCCTTCTATATGAGTTTCCCCTTCCCATCCTCCCCACATTACCACCCTCCCCCCAACAATCACGTTCACTGGGGGTTCAGTCTTAGCAGGACCCAGGGCTTCCCCTTCCACTGGTGCTCTTACTAGGCTATTCATTGCTACCTATGAGGTTGGAGCCCAGGGTCAGTCCATGTATAGTCTTTGGGTAGTGGCTTAGTCCCTGGAAGCTCTGGTTGGTTGGCATTGTTGTTCATATGGGGTCTCGAGCCTCTTCAAGCTCTTCCAGTCCTTTCTCTGATTCCTTCAACGGAGGTCCCATTCCCAGTTCAGTGGTTTGCTGCTGGCATTCACCTATCTATTTGCTGTATTCTGGCTGTGTCTCTCAGGAGAGATCTACATCTGGTTCCTGTCAGCCTGCACTTCTTTGCTTCATCCATCTTATCAGGTTTGGTGGCTGTATATGTATGGGCCACATGTGGGGCAGGCTCTGAATGGGTGTTCCTTCTGCCTCTGTTCTAAACTTTGCCTCCCTATTCCTTGCCAAGGGTATTCTTGTTCCCCCTTTAAAGAAGGAGTGAAGCATTCACATTTTGGTCATCCTTCTTGAGTTTCACATGTTCTGTGCATCTAGGGTAAGTTAAGCATTTGGGGTAATATCCACTTATTAATGAGTGCATACCATGTGTATTTTTCTGTGATTGGGTTACCTCACTCAGGATGATATTTTCCAGTTCCGACCATTTGCCTATGAATTTCATAAAGTCATTGTTTTTGATAGCTGAGTAATATTCCATTGTGTAGATGTACCACATTTTCTGTATCCATTCCTCTGTTGAAGGGCATCTGGGTTCTTTCCAGCTTCTGGCTATTATAAATAAGGCTGCTATGAACATAGTGGAGAACGTGTCTCTGTTATATGTTGGGGCATCTTTTGGGTATATGCCCAAGAGAGGTATAGCTGGGTCCGCAGGTAGTTCAATGTCCAATTTTCTGAGGAAACTCCAGACTGATTTCCAGAATGGTTGTACCAGTCTGCAATCCCACCAACAATGGAGGTGTGTTCCTCTTTCTCTACATCCTTACCAGCATATGGCATCTTCTGCCCCTGCTTCTCTTCTACCTCTTGTATTCTGTTGTTGATGCTTCCGTCTACGACGACTGATCTTTTTTCTTGGTTTTCTATCTCCAGGATTGTCTCCCTTTGTGATTTCTTTATTGTTTCTATTTCCTTTTTTTTTTTTTTTTGATCCTGGATGGTTTTGTTCAATTCCTTCACCTCTTTGGTTGTAATTTCCTGTAATTCTTTAAGGGATTTGTGTGTTTCCTCCTTAAAAGTTTCTACTTGTTTACCTGTGCTGTCTTGTATTTCTTTTATTTATGTATTTAAAGACCGCCAACATCATTATGATTTGTGATTTTAAATCAAAATCTTATCTATCACCATCTGCCTAACTCTGGTGTTAGTTGGTCTTGCTGTCACTGACATGGCTTGATCCTCTGTAAGCCTGTGTGTCAGCAATCCTGGAGACTGGATTTCTCCCATTCTCCCATTGGGATCTAGGTACAGAGAGCTGTGTCACAGGGTTATCTCAGGGAGCAGGCTGAAACTGGAAGAATCCTATCACTGACTGCTCAGTTCCTTTGTCCAGAGGGCTCCAGGTGGGTTCCTCTTGGGCCAGGATTGTAAGCAGAAGTGTTGGTCTCATCTTTGCTCTCAGAATTGTCTGCACTTCTGAGAATCCAGCTCTCTTTTTCCATGGGATTTGGGTACAGAGAGCTGTTTCACAGGGTCAGCTCTGGGTGCCCAGAGGAGATCTCAAAATGAGAAAAATTTGGAAGACATATCTAATCTAGTAAAACAAGGCATCCTGTTTGCAAGAATTGCATTCCCCATTTTCTTCAATTCCTCATGGGGCTTTCTGAACACTTTCTTATTTCTAGAAATATGCACTAGTGAGTATAGCCTCTTGGGGCCTATTCAGCTTCATTCCATTAAGGGAAGACATTTTAATCATGCTGTTTAAGTCCTCGGTCTCTGCATCCCTTGCTCCTCACCCCATTGACAAAGGCATGCAAGTAGAAAGGAATGCAAAGCATCCCATAACCTTTCCCCTTTGAGGACAGACCTTTTATCTCACTCAAGGATTCATTCCCGAATAAAAACAGACTTGAGTAATATCTTTACCCAAATTACTAGCTATCCAAATTTGCCTGTGTTGTGCCTAAGGACAGAGGACTGCTGTGTAGCCTACTTCTGGGCAAAAAGATAAAGTGAAAGAAATCCTAGTGGGAGAGACGAGTAGCTTTTATACTGCAAGGAGATACAGATAAAAAGCTCCCATTCTTGCACACAGAGGATTCTGGAGTACTCAAGAAGTTCAATCTGCCAGGGAAAATGTTGTAAGAACTCCAGAGCCACAAGAGATAGTAACATTGGAGTTCCACGTTAAAGAATTAGTGGAAAGGATATTGAGACAGGACCAAAGGAGAGAAATAGGCATTTATACTAAGAAAACAATGCAGCATATTTGAAAGAACCAAATGAAAGCATAAAGTAAAGTGGGAGGATTTGAAAGTTGAAATAGGATATCCATAATCAAGTGACAGGAAAGGAAGCTGGAAACCTGGCCTGGATCTCACTTAGAAGAGCTTTAAGTGCCTTCCCCAGAGGCAGGATATGTATATGAGGATCCAGTGAAGACTTTTAAACTGAGCAGCTAAGAATGTCAGTTATGTTACCACAATGAATGTAAAAATAACAGTACTTTAAACAATGTCAAAGTGTAGTTCCATCCCACCTAACAACTGAAGAATATGCCATCCGGTGATTATGGGGCAGCAGCATTTTGGAATCTCAGCTATTTCTGGCTGGTTTTTCTGCTTGCTTTTTAGCCTAAAATTATTGATGCAGAATTCACCATTGACATGCCAGTCTGAACAAAGGAAAGGATAGAAAATACAGCCAATGGTAAACCCGTTAGTCGTTTGCATTTTTGTATAACCTTTTAGAAGAATCTCTTTCCACCAGGACACTGAGAACCAAGAGAAGCAGGGAGATGTATTATTCAGCCACAGTCTGCTACATCAAAGGAAGAAAAACAGATGGCAATACTTCGCTTCCAAAATAATGCCATTAGTTTAACAAAATGTTGAAATACTCCTTTTAAAACTGAAGAGAGAAGAAGGAGTTCAATTAGCAGAGTATTAAGCAGGCCTGATGGGGGTCAGGGAGCCACATTTAGTCAGGGACTTTAGAAATAGTGAGCTAGGAAGACTTTGCTGTAAGCCATACATCAGAAAATCCCAGAAGCTGGCATATCCAGTATTGAGGCAGCGATCGCCCAAAGCATGGCTTTCTGCCTGCGTTATTAAATTGCTCCGCTGAGCAACAGCAGCCTAAGAGCCACTTCAGGCAATCCTCTTTTGTGATCCAACATTAACTCATGCTCTCTTCTGGTCACTGTAAACCCAGTTGCTGCCCCTTTTGCTCAGCATCATAGTGCCCCCATGAGCCCAAGGCAGTGCACAGGGCTCAGGCATGCGTGATGAGTGTGTGAAAGAGAGGCCAGTCATTAGCAGTGGGTTTTCCATGCTCTGTTGCCCCTGAGGTACTTCAGTCTACAGAATAATGCCAGCCAAACCGTTATAAACACTTTTTAAAATTTTTCAGACTGACTGATATAATACACTGTGAATTATGCACTCATAAAGCCATTTGTTCATGTTCTTTAGTGTACAGCGGGAAATGCATAACCTTCACCCAGCTGGCTGATGATTCCCAAGATCTAAATTAAGCACGTACATTCATGTTTCACTGCTGATGGTCTTTGGCCACAAGTCAGGAATTCTTTCACTCACTCGGTAGACTTGAAAAGAAGACTATAGAACACAATCCTAACTGTTTGATACTTTCACGTGCCTTTCAAAACAGACCTAGTATATATTATTTTAACCAGCATACTTACATACTTACACTTGCTATTAAGTGAATGATTACATAAGTAGAAAGGAAGATTGATTTCAAAACATCTAAGTATTTTGAGGTGTCATTCATGATTTCCACCCAAAATACACTAAGTAGTGCTTCCTTTAGGATAAACTACTCCTATTTTTACTAATTTTAATCAACAAATGGAACAGTTTGGCTCATAGGCTTTTCTATTTCTGATCCTCTGTGAAAACTCTTCTCTGTGATTATAATATCCCTTCTCCCTTCCTGTCCAGGCCCAGAAGTAATCTTTGGTCGTTAGAGGTCAACCCTGTCACCTTATATTTGTGTCAGTCAAACTGAATGACTACATGGATTGTAACTCTCATGGGTAAGCTCCAGCTCTTCAAATCTCTCTTCTCTACGACGTTACACAGCTCTGAAAGTTGTTTCAGTTTTCAAGATCTCATCACCCTCAAAGGTGCATGACTTCTTAAATACTTTAGACTTCAATGCCCCATCGTCTAGCGATGACTTCCTATTTGGTAGTCTCTTCACTTACATTGGCAACAAATAGATTAATATAAGCCTAAATCCTACTTTAGTAGCACTTAAGAATCCTCCAACGAACGAGCATTGAAGGCCTAGCACACAAGAGATAAGAATGAGAGCCGTGTTGCAACTGACTGTGTTGCCTCTCATTTTAGTTTGGGATTCCTGTACCATGATTCTGAATGTCTCTACTCCGAAACCATTCTCATGGTGTCTAGCTGGACTGGTATCTTCACAGAAGGAACTCGCAGAGCCATATTATATTGCTGTCGAGAAAACTGCACCTCAATTTCATTACAGATTCCTCAGCCAATGTTGCCCAGTAATCATGAAGCACATAGTCATTCATCTTCATCCCCCATAGTGTTATACAACAGCGTTCTTAATATAAGCTGCTACTAATCTCTTAAGGACTTCAGCTCTATGAAGAACCCCAGGTGCAGTGCACAGGAAAGTGTGATGAATTTCACACCCTTCTCTCTTACATGTTGCATCAGGGTCTCAGAGATCCTACCTTCCCTTCACACTCAAAAAGCAATAGTTCTCTTGGACAAAACCAACTCTTCTATAGCTGTTCAAACTCAGCAGAAGCTCTGGACCACACATGCTCTTCACGTCCCTTGCTCATTACTCTTAAACATCTTGGTACTGCGAAAGGAACACATGGGTTTCACTGCAAAGTCCGTATTTACTTGTTTTTGATATCTAAAAATGATAGTTTGTGATTTATCATATTTCTTCATTGATTAGCCATGACAATACATTAAAAATAGTTTTATATTATTTGTATTATAGGCTTTATATGGGGATGTAAAATGGATGCTACAACTTCTTTATTGCCTATTTTGGACATGTTGACAAGTCCACTTCTTTCTGGCACTAGCCCCTTTTCTCTACTGGTGGTCTTTCACCTCCACACCATACTCCTACCACCATGGACCAAGCCGTCTCATATTTCCTTCCTTATCATTATGGACTAGGATCCTCTGAAACCACAGACTAAAATAAACCTTTTCTGCCCCATTTGTTTGTCAGGTTCTTCAAATGAGGAAGTAGTTAAGACATTCCCCTGTGTCTCAGCGAATATCAGTCAGTTAAACTACCCCCTCCCTTTTGGCACACTGATATTGCAATGATCAAATGAATATCAAATCCAATTTATATGTTTTTTTAATGATTTCATTAATTCTGTCATAAGCTTTACCCCATTTTATTTATCAAATTATTTGTCTTTCCTCACACTTCCCATCCATTAACTAAAAAGATAATTATTTATTGGCAGTAAATTAAAATAGCTAATTTTGATTGTCAACTTGATTGAGTTGAGAGATATTTAGGTGTTTGGGCGTGTCACTGAAGACACTGCAGGACTAATCACCACAACGATTGAGGAAGAAAGAGCTTTCCAGAATGTAGCCATCACTTTCAATAGGCTGACTGATGGGGCAGATAAGGAAATATGTAGCAGAAGAGAAAGACATACAGTGCGTGCAATCTTTTCGACTGAATGTGTCTGTTGATTATTCGATCACTGTAAACAGCAGATGGAAGTCTTCGTTCTTTCAGCGTGGATATACACGATGATTTGTCAGTGCTTCTAAACTCAATCTGGGAAGGAACCATCGCCTCCCTATGCTCAGAGAATCCTAACTTTCTCAACTGAGCAACTACTAGGTTATCTGGCTCTTCGACATGCATGTGGCCTTTATTAGACTATGTGAAGCCCCATTATGTTACTTACATAAGTTACTAAAATTATGGAGTTGTCTCAGAAGCGCTATTAGGCAATGTTATTGGAGAAATAAAAAGAACAGAGCCAGCAAAGTGTGCTGGTGGGGAAAGGGTTAAATGATTAGCTACAGGTCTTAGTTAGATTATTTACACAATCTAGGGGATGATAAGCCAATTCTTTTAAATCTGCAGATATTTATTTGTTTATTTATTTAAGAAACTTAAAGTTGTACCTTTCAAATCCAAGTGTTTCAGAGAACTCTTTCTTCTAGGGAATTCCTTATCTATTATGACTTTCTAATAATTATACAATTCTTATCCAAATTATCATGTTTATAATCCCACTAATTAAACTGCTAATGCGATCTAAAATGTCTTTACAGAAACATCTGAAATAATATTCATGCAAAGATCTGAGAACCTGAATTAGTCAAGTTGACACATAAAATTAACTGTCACAGAACAAAGATTTATCAGCTTTGCAATAGAGCACGTTTCATTCATACTGATTCTGCACAGAGACAATAGCAGGGTTCGTCTTTCTGCCTAACATGTACCACTATCTGCATACAAGAAAATATATGCAGTGTATTCTTTCAAGAGTGACACAAATGCCTTGCAGGATAGTTACCCCTCTGATTCATATCCTATAAATTACACATCATTATTTAAATAATTATGATGAAACTTTATAAACATACACACACACACACACACACACACACACATATAAAATGCAACCTGGCATTTACTGTGGTCATGCATGCCTTCGTGGTATCAGAAGAGAAATAGTTGATAATTAGAGTCATCATGTCTTTAATTAGCCCTGTAGTCAAAGGTAATATTAATAACTATCTTGAACTACCATTTCTTTGCCTCTTACTGCTTGTGATTCAAGTCTATTAAAGTGACTTGAAATTTATTTCTCAAATAAAATGTAAAAGTGACAATGTTACTTAAACTATAAAAGGAAATACATCGTAAACAATGTAAAAGGTCATGCACTTTTAAAGAAACTTAACTGAAATTCCAATATCTAGGGAGATTAATGGTCCTTTGTTTTTATCCTCTGTGGAAAGCATGGTGCCTACAGAGTATTTCCAACATCTTGTAAAAGTTTTAATGTAACCAGGTTTAAAATGTAAAGTAAAATAAAAGTAATAAGTCAGTTTCATAAACTGTGAAAAAGAAATGAACTCAATCTAAAAGTGTTTGTGAAGTATCAAACCATTAGGTCATTTGCACAAGATAATCTAATTTTTCATAAAATGAAAACCATTATGTAGCCCCAGGGGAAGGTTCTATTGACATACTAGCTTTTACTCTGAGTAAATTTAATTCTAAAGGTCACATTCTCTACATATTTCCTACAAACCAAACAGAGACTTTCATGAACCTAAGCAAATCAACAGACCCTCTGATATGAGCAAAAACAATCTGTACACTGAGGTTTGACCAAAGGGTGTATGCAGTATATACCTATAAATACACAGTTGGGAGTAAGAAATCCAAAATGAAATAAATATCTTGTGACTGGAAAAATAACTTGTGTGAAGACTTACACAGAGACATTTTAGATGTTCCTAAATACTCTGTATTTGCCTGGGGCGTTGGCTACAAATATTTTCCATTCAGCCTCAAACATGTATGAGTGTTTGTATGTGAAGTGTCCAGACATAAACTAATTAGAAGAAGAGGGCAAGAAACCATCTAATAAACCCAGCCTGTCTCCTTCTCTTTCATTGGTACAGTTAAACCTAAAATCACCAACATCTAAGATTCTTCATTCTGTTCACTTCATGGGAGGCAAGGACACAGCAAAGGGAAACCTGATGCAGATCAGGAAGCCATCACTGCTGGAAGGTAATTGAAATCAGGTCACCTAAATTGTGAGCCCAATATTTCATTCTCACATGAACACTTGTGCAGTATGAAAAATTCAGTAAGAGAGAGCCCCAAAGCTCACTGAATGAACATCAACAGCTGTTCTTCAGGCTTTAGTTTAATGAGAAAATGTTACATTTCATAGAAAGGCTGCTTTCAAATTTCATATAACATTTCCAAAAATATGGCCTTCAGGCTCTGTTCTTTCTCTCTCAACAAGGTGAAATCTGTGTCCTGAGCTTTCTAGAAAGCAAGCTCTCTCCCACCCTGTGTAGCCAGGCCCAGGTCTCTCGAACCACTTATATCCTACCATTTTGAGAAGCGTGGGTGCTCTCATCCCCTAGCTGGGAGTCTTGGATAACACCTGGATATGGTCTCTACAGGTTCCTCCTCCCCTTTGTTGGTATTTCAGTTAATGACATCCTTGTTGGGTCTTGGAAACCTCTTGCTTTCTTGGCATCTGGACTTGGCGGCTACCTCCTGTTCCCCATCCCCTATTGCTACACACCTCTGTTCAAATTCCTGACCCTCTGTGTATCATCCCTGTCTTCTCCCATTCATGACTTTCCAAGTCACTAAGGAGGAAAAGAGTCCAAAAACAGCAGACAAACAAGTCAGAGACAGCCCACCCCAACAGCCCCACCCCAACAGCCCCACACTCTCTGTTAGGAGTCCCACAAGAGGACCAAGCAACACAACAGTAACAAATTTGCAGAGGGCCTAGGTCAGACCTATACAAGCTCTCTGGTTGATGGTTCAGTCTCTATGAGCCCCTATGTACCCAGGTTAGTTGATTCTGTGGGTTTTTTAATCCAATGGTGTCCTTGACTCCTCTGGCTCCTGAAATATTTCCTCTCACCATCCCTATTCCACAAGATTCCCCAAGCTCTGCCTAATGTTTGGCTGTGGTCTCTACATCTGTTTCCATTAGTTGCTGGATGAAACCTCACTGATGGCAATTACGCTAGACTCCTGTCTACAACTATAACAGAATATTATTTAGGAGTCATTTTATTGACTCTTTCTTCTCTTTTCTTGGGTTGTCTTGTTCTATCCTAAGTGTCTGGGCCATCCAGTCTCTGATTCCTGGACCTCCAGGCAGTGGCAGGAGTGGGCTCACTCTCATGGTATGGGCCTCAAGCTGGACAGATTACTGGTTGTCCCCTCCCACAATTTCTGATCTACTTTTACCTCAGCAGGTCTTGGAGGTGGGGCAAATTGTAGGTTGAAGGTCTTGAGGCTGGGTGAGTGTCCTAATCCCTCCAAGTCTTGCCTGGTTAAATGAGATGGTCAGTTCAGGTTCTGTATCCTCCATTACTGGAGCCTTATCCAGGGCCACCTGTGACGTTTCCTGCTAGCTTACATTACACTAGGTTTTGACCTCACCCCTACATGGCTCCATCTCTAATACTTTCTTCCTCCATCTTCCCAACCTGATCCCTCCTCTTCCCACCCCCATCTGCTCCAGTAAACCCTTGATATCTATAGTCTATTTTCCATCCTCAGTGAGATTCATTTCTTTCCTTTTGAGCCCTCTTTATTACTTAATCTTTCTGGGTCTGTGAATTATAGCATGATTATGTTTTCTTTTATAGCTAATAACCACTTATAAGTGAATAAATACTAATTTTGTCTTTATAGGACTGGGATAAATCACTCAGGATAATTTGTTCTAGTTCTATAGACTTGCCTGCAAATTTTATGATGTTAGATTTTTTTTTAACAGCTGAATAGTACTTCATTGTATAAATGTACCATATTTTCTTTTTTAATCTATTATTTTATCTATTTACATTACAGACGTTGCCACCCCTCCAGGTTCCCCCTCTCTTAATTTGTCATCTCATTCCCCCTCCTCTTTGCCTCTGAGAGGTTGTTCCCCCTCCTCCTAGGGACATCCCCTTTTCCTAGGGCATCAAGTCTCTACAGGATTAGGTGCGTCCTCTCCAACAGAGGCCGGACAAGGCAGTCCTCTGCCACATATGTGCCAGGAGCCTTGGACCATCTGTGTATGTTCTTTGATTGGTTGCTTAGTCTCTGGGAGATCCTAGGAATCCAATTTAGTTGAAGTCTCTTATAAGGTTGCAGTCCTCTTCGGCTGCTTTAGTCATTCTCCTAACTCTTCAGTAGGTGTCCTGGACCCCATTCTAATGATTGGCTGTATATCCTCTGTCTTAGCCAACTTCTGGTAAGGATTAACCATTACTGAATTGAGGCACATCTATGTTGTTTCCAGTTGAGAAAGCGTCCTTGGGTTGAGATGGATTATTTTTCAGGTTTAAACATAGTATTAGTATAACTGGGTCTTCAAGTAGATTGATTCCCAAATTTCCAAGAAACTGCCATATTGAATTCCAAAGTGGCTGTACAAGTTTGCACTCTCACCAGCAATGGAGGAGCCTTCTCCTTAGTGCACATCCTCACCAGCAGGAGCTGACACCTGTGTTATTGATCTTACCCATTCTGACAGGTGTAAAAATGGAATCTCAGAGTCATTTTGATTTGCATTTCCCTGATGGCTAAACATTCTCAGCCATTTAAGATTCCTCTATTGGGAATTTTCCATTTAGATATGTATCTCATTTTTAAATTGGATTATTTAGTCTGTTGATGTCTAGTTTGTGGTTCTTGTTTTTAGTTCTTCATAAATTTTGGAAAGTATCCCTCTTTCAAATACAGAATTGAAGATCTTTTCTCACTCTCTAGGCTGCCATTTTGTCCTATTAAAGGTATCCTTTGTCGTACAGAAGCATTTCTGTTTCATGAGGTTCCATATATGAATTATTGATCTTAATGCATGTGCTACTGGTTTCCTGCTGAGAAAGTTGTTTTCATGCCAAGATGTTCAAGGCTATTCGCCACCTTCTCTTCTATCAGGTTCAATATATTCAGTTTTAAGTTGAGGTCTTTGATCCATGTGGACTTAAATTTTGTGCAGGATGATAAATATGAATCTATTTGGATTATTAGGCATGCAAATATCCAAATGAACCAGCATCATATATTAGAAATACTTTTTTTCTATTGTGACAATTCTGACTTCTTTATCAATAATCAGATTTTCATAGTTATGTGGAATTGCATTTGGGTCTTAATTGAATTCCATTGATTACCTGTTTGTTTTTAAGGCCACTACCCTGTGGTTTTTACTATAGCTTTGTAGTACAGGGAGAGTAATATCTCCAAAAGTTTTTTGTTGTTTTTTTTTTTTAATATACAGCATTGTTTTAGCTAGTCTGTTGTTGTTTTTGTTTTTGTTGTTGTTGTTGTTGTTCCACATGAAGTTGAATTGCACTTTCAAGGTCTGTTAAGAATTGTGTTAGAATTTTGATAGGAATTGCAATAAATCTGTAGATTGCTTTTGATAAGATGGATATTTTTACTATGTTAATCCTACCAATCCATGAGCATGGGAGATATTTTCTGTCTTCTGTTATCTTCTTCAATTTCTTTCTTCAGATATCAGAAGTTCTTGTCATTAAGAACCTTTACTTTTGTAGTGTTACTACAAGATATTTTATATTGTCGGTAGCTATTGTTGGTGATTTCTTTCTCAGACCATTTCTTGATTATATAAAGAAATTTACTGATATTCTTGAGTTAATCCCATATTCTGCCACTTCCCTGAAGTTCTTTAAGAGCTGTAGGAATTCTCTGGTAGAACTTTAGGGTTACTTATGTACACTACCATATCATCTGTGAATAGCAATGTTTTCACTTCTTCCTTTTCAGTTTGATCTCCTTTGGTTGTTTGATTTCTCTACCTAAAATTTCAAATATTATATTAAATAGATATGGTAATAGTGTATGTCCTTGCCTTTTTTCAGATCTTAGTGGAACTGTTTTGAGTTTCTCTCTATTTAATTTGATGTTGGCTGTCAGCTTGCTCTAAATTGACTTTCATTAATGTTTAGGTATGTTAATTATATCTGTAATCTCTCAATTACTTTATCATGAAGGGTGTTTGGATTCTGTGAAAGGATTTTTAGCATCTGATGAGATGAACATGTTGAGGTTTTTTTTCTTTCAGTTTCTGCATAGGGGGATTAGGTTGGTAAATTTTCCTATGTTGAACCATCCCTGTATCACAGGGATCAAGCGTACTTGATCATAGTGGATAATCTTTTTGATGTGTTTGTCCTTAGATTTGGTTTGTGAAAGTTTTATTGAATACTTTTGCATCAGTGTTCATCAGGGAAATTGATCTGAAATTTTCTTTTTTGTTGAATCTTTGTGTGGTTGGGGTATAGGTGACTGTGGCCTCATAAAATGCATTTGGCAATGTTCTTTCTGTTTCTATTTTGTGGAATAATTTTAGGAGTATTGGCATTAGCACTCCTTTGAAAGTCTGGTAGCAGTCTCCACTAAAAATCATGTGGCCTTTGTTTGCGTTGGTTGTTTTTAATGACTGCTTCTATTTCCTTAGGGATTATAACTTTAAATTGTTTATCTGGTCTTGATTTAACTTTGATAAGTAGTATCTATCAAGAAGTGTGTTCATTTCTCTTTGTGTTTTCCAATTTTATGGAGTACAAGTTGTTAAAATATAACTTAATTATCCTTTGGATTTCCTCAGTGTTTGGTTATGTCTACTTTTTTGGTTTTGATTTTTGATTTGGATATTCTTTCTCTGCCTTTTACTTAGTTTAGCGAAGGGTTTATATATCTCGTTAATTTTTCTCAAAGAGAGAGCTTTTCGTTTCATTGAATTTTTGTATTTTTCTCTTAGTTTTTATTTTATGGTTTTCTGCCCTTAGCCTGATTATTTCATGCTATTTACTCTGTGTGTTTCCTTGGATTTGTTCTAGAGCTTTCAGGTGTACTGTTTAAGTTGCTAGGATGAGATATCTCTACTTTCTTTATGACCACTTAATGCTATCAACTTTCCTCTTAGTACTGCTTTAGATGCATCCTAGAAGTTTGGCTATGTTATACATTCATTGAATCCTAGGAATTCCTTAATTTTTCATTATTTCTGCCTTGACACGGTAGTCATTCAATAGAGATTTGTTCAGTTTCCAAGAGACTGTAGACTTTCTGTTGTTTCGGTTGTTAAAATCCAGTTTTAATCTGTGGCAATCTAATAGGATACCAGGGGTTATTCAAATGTTCTTGTATCTGTTGAAAATTTCTTTGTGGCCAAGTACATGGTCAATTTTGGAGAGAGCTCTGTGAACTGATTAAAAAAAGCATATTCCTTTTGCATTTGCCTGCAATATTCTGTGGATATCTGCTAGTTCCTTTTGCTTCATAACATCAGTTACCTTCCATTATTTCTTTGTTTAGTTTCTGTGTGAATGACTTGTCCACTGTTAAGAGTGGGGTATTCAAGTCTGCTACTATTAATGTATGGGGTTCATTGTGTGGTTTAAGCTTTAGTAATCTTTCTTTTATTAATGTGGTCCCTTGTTTTGGGGGAGTGATGCATGGAATTGAGATGTTATTTTGGTGTAATTTTCCTTTGTTGAATACAAGATGTCCTTTCCTATTCTTTTGATTAACTTTTTTGTTGCATGTTTATTTTGTTTAATATTAGCATGGCTGCATCAGCTTTTTACTTGGGTCAATTTGTCTGGAAAAAGATTTTCCCACCCTTGACTTTGAGGCAATGTCTATCTTTGATGTTTCTAGTATGTAGCACAAGTATGGATTCTATTTTCAAACCCATTCTGTTAGTGTGTGTGTGTGTGTGTGTGTGTGTGTGTGTTTTAAAGGACTTTTCCATATATTTTTTAATAACTTTATTCTTCTGTGAGTACAGGTTCACGTCCTTAGTCTCCTTGTAGTCCCTCCTCTCCCTATCCACTCCTCTTCCATTCCCTTCAGAAAATACCTCTAAGAGATGTCAAACAAACATGGCCTATCAAGTTTTAATAAAGTTAGACACCTCACCTCATATGAAGACTGGACAAGGCAACCCAGTAGGAGGGAAGGTATCTCAAAAGCAGCAAAATGTGTTCAAAGATTTCCAGGTTGCTCTATTAGGAGTCCCACTAAAACAAAAAGATACACAACCATACCATATATAAAGAGGGCCTAGGTTAGACTTATGCTGGCTCCCTGATTGTTGGTTCAGTCTCTGTGAACCCCTGTGAACCTAGGTTAGTTGACTCTGTGGGTTTTCCTATGATGTCTTTGACCCTCTGGCTCCTACAATCTTTCCTGCCCCTCTGCAAGATTCACTGAATTCTCCCTGGTGTTTGGCTATGGGTCTCTCTGCCTGTTTCCATCAACTGTGGAGCATCTCTTAGTATGACTGTGCCATGCTCTTGTCTATGAATATAGCAAAATATCATTAGGAATTGTTTCTTTCTCTCTTTCTTTCTTTTTCTGGGAATATTTGTATCTATACTAGATCTCTCGGGCATCTAGCTTCTAATTCTTGGTGTCCATATAGTATTAAGGGTGGGTTCCCTCTGATGACATGTGTCTCAAGATAGACCAAACATTGTTTGACCACTCCTACAATTTCTATGCCACTGTTACACCAGCGTATCTTGCTGTCAAGACAAATTTTATGTCAAAGGTTGTGTGGATGGATCGGTGTCCCAATCCTTCTAATGGAAGCCTTACCTGGATATAATAAATTAGACTGTGTCTTTTTATTGAGGAATGGAATCCACTGATGTTGAAAATATTGATGACCAATGATTCCTGTTTCTTTGATATTGATGGTGGTAGTGTGTATGTATGTGTGTGTTTCCCTTCTTTTGGTTTTGCTTATTTGATATTATTTCCTCTGTTGTTAATGGGTTTGGTTTATCTCTTTGGGTTGGAGGCACCTCTTTAGAGCTGGAGTTGTGAACAGATAGTTTAAATTTGACGTTGACATATCGAGTATCTTAGTTTATCCATATATGGTGATAGAAAGTTTTGCTGGGTATATTAGTCTAGGATGGCATTTGTGTTCTATTAGAGTCTGCAAGACATCTGTCAAGGTCCTTCTGGCTTATAGACTCTGACAAGAAGTTGGATATAAATTCCAATAGGTCTGCCCTCTTATGTTATTTGGTCTTGTGCTATTGCAGCTTTTAACATTATTTCTTTATTGAGTGCTTAGTGCTTTCACTAACATGTGGCAGGGGGAATTTCTTGTTCTGGTACAATCCATTTGGTGTTCTGTAAGCTTCTTGTACCTTTATAGGCATATCTTTCATGAGGTTTGGAGAATTTTCATCTGTGACTTTGTTGAAAATATTTACTGAGCTTTTGAGCTGGGAATCTTCTCCTTCTTCTATTCCTGTTATTCCTAGGTTTGGTCTTGTCATGGTTTCCCAGGTTTCCTGGATGCTTTGTGTCAGGAACTTTTTAGACTTAACATTTTCTTTGACAAATTTCTTCTCCTGAATTGTCTATGGACAAAATTCTCTCTTCCATTTCTTGTATTGAACGTGATACTTGAATCTGTAGTTTCTGTTCACTCACCTAGGTTTTCTGTCTCCAGGATTCCCTCAGTTTCTGTTTTTGTATTGCTTCTATTTCTATTTTCAGAACAGTTTTCCCCATCCCCTTTACCTGATTGATTTTCTTGGCTTTCCTTAAGGCCAGAACCAAAGAAGTTGGAGGGTTCAGATGGTGGAGTGGCCTCTCACCAGTTCTAACTAGTGTGGCCTGCACCTCAGCAGAGGTTATCTATCCAAGTAGAGATATCCAACTAAGGAAGAATATCCATGTAAGTAGGGATGGGTGCGTGGAAGCAGACAGGGAGTTTCAGTGATGTAAGTAGGTTTTCATTTTATATTTATATTATATATGTCCTCCAATTGTTTGTTTGAATTTTCTCAGATTTCTTTAAGGGATGTATTCATTTACTCTTTAAGGACCTCTATCATCTTGATAAAATTGATTTTCATGTAATTTTCTTTTGCTTCAGCTGTTTAAAGTATTCTGGAATTGCGGTAATAGGGTAGCTGAACTCTGGTTGAACCATTTGCAATATCTATTGTTGATGTGATTTTACACTGGCATTTAGGTGTGGGATGAATATTAGTCTAACAGCTGATTTCTGAGTTGTTGTCATTGTAATTTTATTTAATATTTTTAAATTTTTTATATGAATACACTGCCATTGTCTTCAGACACACCAGAAGAGGACTTTGAATCCTATTACAGATTTTTGTGAGCTACCATGTGGTTGCTGAGAACCAGGACCACTGGAAGAGCAGCCAGTTAACTGCTAAGTCATCTATCCAGCCCTGTTTTTATTTCTTGATGGGTGTTTTGTTCCTTTGTTACTGTTTCCTCTTTGATCTTCTGGTCTTCGTGGTCTGTATTTCTGGTGGCCTGCTGGTCCAGCAGCAAGTCTCCATCAGAGTTGGAATTGTATTTTTCATAGTTAGCATGGCCTTTGGTCCAGTAGGGGCTCTCTGTTCTGAATAGCCTGGCCTGTACTTGAGCAGTGTGTATCTGATATGTGAGAGTGGGGTCACTGCAGTGAGGACAGTTGGTGGTAATATCAAGTATCAAGTTTGGCTTTTTCAGCGAAAGCCAAGAGAGTGAGGGAGTTTAGAGGGCAGATGGGGGCTCTTAGTAATTCTGCTGGTCTGACTTGTACGTGAGCAGTGCTTTTTCACCCTAGATATGTGTAGGGGCAGGTTGGAGAGGAAGGATGGTATAGAAAGATGTGTCTGCAGGGTGGGATTTGGATTATAAACCAATGGTGTGGGAGGGTTGTGAGTGTCGGTAGGGCTTTTTACCTGCTCTGACTAACAGGACCCGTACCTGAACAGTAGGTATCCACCACTCCTGTAGGGGAAGGAGTATAGCAGTCAAGGAAGGATGTAGACAAGCTGTAGGTGGGAACTACCAAAACTTCATGTACATATCCATTTCATATATGTACACATATTATTTATAGTACTTTACTATGAATTTCAGTGACTTAAGCAAAATGTTATTATTTCTCTAGGATGTTTTAATTTATTTTTGGAATTTATTTCCTCTCACCCATTTAATATTCTTTCATATAAATTTTTCATGGTCACGTGAAAAAAATGCCTCATAATTTATTTTAATTTAAAATTTTAGATGACTGCCTTTTTTATTTATTAACTGAAGCAAAATCATGATGTTTACTGTAGAAAAAATTCTTTTTTAATATTTCTCAGCACAGCACTTGAGTGGATCAATGACAAAGAGCAATTCACTGTTTGGTAACCTTGATCCAGAGAACAGAACCTATCTGCTTGCTCATAAAGGACAAATTCTCCACGAGCAGTGATTATCAATGACTTTCCTCATTTGCCACTCCAATGTCTGCTGCTAGGCATAAATGGCCTCAGCTTTTGAAACACAATGGTATTTCTGTCAATTATGCAGTGTCAGCAAAAATTAAATTATAATCCTGAATGTCGAAGACTTTATACTATATTTTTCTCTAACCATAAAAAAAAAACATAAGCTATGTTAAAAAGCCAGCACACTGGTAGAACAATCTTATTGCATAATTAGGTACTTCCCTTCTTCATTTATGTGAACATCATTTATGAAGGCAGCAATATGTATGTGAAATCATACATATCAAGTATAAAGCCATAAAGTCACACATGCCCTACGAATGTTCTTCCCAAACCTTAGGTAAGCATTTTCCTTCCACAACAATGTGCTTATGCCCAATGATACAGTTATTAATTACAGTGACAATGCTGCAATTTAATAAGCTTGATAGCTTGTAAAAAGCTGGTTAAATTTTGTTGGTTGTTCATGTTACAGTACTAAGACTATCCCCCTTTCCAATTACTTTTCGTTTTTCTATTTATTTGTTTGTTTGTTTATTTGTTTGTTTGTTTTTACACTCCAGACTTTACTCCTTCCTGGTCTATCCACTGACTTTCACATCCCACACCTCCTCCATGCAACCCCACCCCCACAGTCTCCACAAAGATGTCCTCACCCTCCCAACCCCACAAGACCTCTAAACTTCTTGGGGTCACTAGTCTCTTGAGTGTTAGATGCATCTTCTCTGACTGAACCCACACCCAGAGTCCTCTGCTGCATATGTGTTGGGGGCCTCATCTCAGCTGGTGTATGCTGCCTGGTTGGTTATCCTGTGACTGAGAGATCTCAGGGGTCCAGGTTAATTGAGACTGCTGGTCTTCCTACAGGGTCACCCATCTCCTCGATATCCTCCAGCTTTTCCCTAATTCAACCAGAGGGGTCATCAGCTTCTGGTCATTGCTTCGGTGCATCTGAGCTGCTTGTTGGGTCTTTTGGAGGGCAGTCATGATAGGTCCTTTTTTGTGAACATTCCATAGCCTCAGTAATGGTGTCAAGTCTTAGGGCCTCCCCTTTATCTGGATATCACTTTGGGCCTGTCTATGGACCTTCTTTTCCTCAGGCACTTCTCCATTTCCATCCCTGTATTTCTTTCAGACAGTAAGAATTATGGGTCAGAGTTTTGACATGGTATAGCAACCCCATCCCTCACTTGAAACCCTGTCTTTCTGCTGGAGGTGGGGTCAATAATTTTCCTCTCCCCATTACAGGGAAATTCATCTAGGGTCCCCACCTTTGAGTCTTGAGAGTCTCTCACTTCCCAGGTCTCTGGTACACTTTTCATTTTTCAATGAAATCACTTACTTAATAAAAGGATTGAACACTATAATGAGCTGGCTAAGGCTTCCCACAGAGCAAGCAAGTTCAGTTTGAGAAAAGGTAAACATTTCCAATCTCTCTCTCGCTCTCTCTCTCTCTCTCTCTCTCTCTCTCTCTCTATATATATATATATATATATATAACTTATCTCCATTGTGAAATGATTTACATACAAAGAGATTGTGTAAAACCTCAACTCTTGATCCCTGACTACGGTAAACAAACATTATTTCCTGAACAATCAGGAAATATTTAGCAAGCAATAGCTACCTATTAAGCAATGTAAATATTATAAAGAAGGTAAAATGTATTTAATGCCCTGAAGGGAGGAAAAGCTAGCTACAGAACTGACTACATAATTTTTAGGCCCTGTGTCAAATGATATTTCAGAAGCCAGTGTTTTGAAATCTTTTAAGACCTCGGGCTCAGAGATAACGTTTCTGGTCCTGGACACAAGGTCCTGGGTGATAATTCAACTTTCTTGACAATATTCAGAAATGCCATAGAAACAGGAGTGCTTCCAAAATGATATCACCAAATAGCTTCTGGAAAGAAAACCTTAAGAACATCTTCTAAGTATAAAACACTGAGCAATTAAAGATTAAAATGGATGTCAAATCATAAAATGATTTTTAAAAAATGAGGTTGACCTCCTAAGAATTCTGAAAAGCAAGTTTACAAATGTCAGGTCCCCTGTGCTTTGTTTTCGTTAGCAGAGAAAGCTGATGCATGTCAAAAGAGGAAACATACTTTTTCGCTGAAGTGAGCACAAAATACTTTCTGGAATAAGCCTTTTTGTTTGATTTTCCAGATGGCATTGTTAACATTCTATTAAGCAGTAGTGGATGCTAAAACAGTGGTGTGGCGCTCTTACGATGGACTGTCATGGAGACACAGCTCAGTAGATAATGCCTGCTAGCTCAGGCATGAGGACTGGAGGTCAGATCCCCAACAGCCACATAAATGCTAGACAAATGCCTAACTCTAATTCCAGTGAGGAGGAACTGAAGGATCACTGCAAAAACCTGGCTAACCAAACTGGTCAGTTAAACTAGCTCTGTGCGTAATCATCAGATGCTGACAGTCTCCATGTAAAGTGTGGAGGTTAATTAGTAAGACTCCAGATAGAATTCAAGCAAATAAAGAATTTGCTAGTTTTAAAGATAGAAAGCAGAGGGGAGAATAATGAGTGATTTGATGATTGCCATAGTAAAAGACTTTCACTACGAGATAGAAGAAAAGTCTTTAGGGAAGAAGGCGGGGGGGTGGGAGGGGCGGGGATGACATAGGGTGCTTATGGCCAGGAAACCGGGAAAGGGAATAACATTTAAAATGAAAATAAAAACATAAAAAATATCAATAAAAGAGAAAAGAGAAAAGAAAAGCTTTGTTACACATTAGCAATGAGTCTGTACATATAAATATATTTTTAAATAAAAAATTTCAGATTCTGAGACACTAATTGGAGAAGAGACCTGGGTCAAGATAAGTGAATTCAGCTCTTGGGAAGCAAAAAAAAGGGCTCAGTTCAAGAGGCAGAGCTAACAATGTATGAAGGCATTAGTGTTGACACTGCCAAGGTGAATGTATTATGAGACTTCAACAAATGTAGAAACAAGATAATGTACAGATCCTGTGGTCTAGAAACATAGACTGCAAGGATTATTTGTATCAACATTGTTATTGGTATTTAGAACCATTCAAACCAACTGGAGTTGCCTCTGGAGGAGAATTTAGGAAATTGAATGTAAATGGATTGTACGTTATATATCTTATAACGATTGAATGTAAGATTTATGTCTATGTGCATATATGATTAATGTCTTCATTATGAAGGTGAGGAGACTACTTTTTTTAAAAGTAGAATGAATAAAAATTCTTAATGAAGAAGATGAAAACAAAAAACGCTGGGCTGAGGAAGTGCACAACTTTAATCCAGGCACTTGGGAGACAGAGGCAGAAGGATCTCAAGTTCAGCCAGGTCTACAGAGTGAGTTCTAGGAAGGCAAGGATACACAACACAGAGAGCCCCTGTCTCAAAAATGAAGAAAGAGGAGGAGGAGGAGGAGGAGGAGGAGGAGGAGGAGGAGGAGGAGGAGGGAGGAGGAGGAGGAGAGACTTCCTGTAAATATCAAGTCCAGAATCTTCCAAGCCTTTCAAAAAAAAGAATCGACTGAAGTGTATAAAATAAAAATAGGAACAAAGATATGGGATTAAATGGTTAATCAGCTAACAAGAAACACACTAGAAGATTCAAAAGTTTCTCATCACTAAGAATGTTAAAAGCTCCTGGTCAGGTAATCTGCCTGGTGAGAATTCTTTCTTACTGCATCTTTCCCTTATAACCAGCTGGTTTTCCCCTCAGAATTTCAAAACTTTTGCTCATGAATGCATTCAGTAGCATAGAACTAGGGACAAACCTGGTTCAGACCCTTCCCTTGGGCCACTGGGCTGGCTGAGTTAGTTAGGCACTTGCCCTGAAAACCTGTCACCCTGAATGTAATCCCTAGATTCCATGGTGCCAGCAGAGAACTGAATCTACCAATTTTCCTTCCATGTGACTATAATATCATACCCATTTACACACACAAACACACATACACACACAAAAATAATTAGAAGTCAAAAAAATTCCCTCCTCTACATCCACCAATCACATCACTAAGATGTTCACTAAGTCTGCCTTGTTTTAGAGCATTCATCTCAAAAATGGAGATAATGTTTGCCATTCTATGGAACGATTTGGCTGAGCAAACAGGGTGTCATGTATAATGTACATTGCACATGGCTGTCACAAAATAAACTCCTACTACTATATGCCAGGTATTATAATCTAGGCAGTGATTTTCAAACTTAGTTGCATTATAACACCTCTTGGGATATTTTAGAAATCTCAAGTCTCAGGCCACACTTGCCAGAGGAAATTAGTCTGTCTAGTAATGGGAATATGGGCATCAATATTTTAAACCTCCTCTGATCCAAACTGTTAAAGAATAACCAGCTAACAAAATTGTCACACAGGCCAATCCAGCAGCTGGCGAACTGTGATTGATTACACTGTATTTCCTTATGAAGAGACACACCTCAAACAACCATGAATACTAACAATAAGTGTATGTAAGACCTAAGCATGAGGTAATAAAATGTATTTCCTTGGTCTTTAAGGCAATAAAAACTACAATTCCATAAATACCTTCTCTGATGAACCTGCTTGGATATTTTTATTTCTTGTTTATAGTTTCAAATTGTCACATATGTGTTCTCTATGGTACATTGCTGATACAGTTTTATCTCAGGAGAAATTACTGAGCACAGTTTTGTTCTGTTGCAAGCAGCTGAGGGGAGAAAAGCATCTGAATAATTAGAAGGGAAGTGGGGAGAATGGAACTCCCTGAGGAAACCACTCCTGTCACAGCCAATGGAAGCAGATGCTCCCACAAATCAGGCTCCAGAGGATCAGAAAGGAGCCCTCTTCTCATGCAACAGCAGATGCTGGGCCAGGAATCTTTTCTTTTGGATCCATCAGCAAGTGTGTTAGAACTATTATTCTGAATTCACCTGTCCAAAAACCTCAGCAAACTTCAGAGAGTATTTCTGACTAAACAACCATGTTTATCATAATTATGGATGAGTGGAAATTCACATGTTTTATTCTTTCATTTTTTCCTCGGGGCTTGCCAATGTTTCTATCTATCTTATTGCTAATTTGCCCCTTTGTGAGTAGAGGATTACTTCATATTCTTATTTCAAATCTCTTTATACCGTAAGTCTGTGAATCCAAAGTCAACCTGTCATCATATTTAAGTTCAAGTGATAATAATAATTAGAGTGACCTAAATTCCCTACAAGCTGTTTCATCTTAAGAAATAGGAATTTACACTCATACTATCTACCTAGCTGTCAGTCTACCCATAGAAGAAACTGAAAGGATAAATGAACTTGGTGACCTCATCAAACTGGTATTGATTCAAGGATATATCAGTTGACAACTGCCCTCAGTAGAAAAGGGACTTTCTGTCATTCACATAGTAAATAAAGAATGTGTAGTTCAGTAGCACTGACATTTCCAGAGTTGTTTAAGAACACAACTTCTTACAAGGCTGAAAACATTCTCAAGAATTGTTATTATGGACTAATTATATTTACTGTGCTGTGTTTCATAATTTTTTTCACAAGTAGCCAGAAGATTTTTTTCCTTCCCTCTCCAGAAAGAATTAGTACTTAGAAGTGTAAGAGAATAACTCATGTGAAATAAGTTTTACTTTGGGCTGTTTCCTGCAAGGGGAATTCAAAGCATAACAACAGGGAAATTTGAAAATTTAGAAATAAGTCAAACCATTAAGAAAAGAATACAAGGAAAAGAAGTTAAAGTAGAAGAAAGAAAATGAGAGATTTAGTATCTTCACATTTCTTAAGAAAGCTGGACAGAGTTATTTGCAACCAGTAAATCAATAAGGGAAGTTGAAATGCATTATCCAAAGTCACACAGGCAAGGTACCTGAAATGTCAACTTTGGCATTAACACTCAGAAGGTTTAATGGCTACATATGTATTTATGCTCCAGGATAGACAAACATGCAAAAAGGTATACAAAACCGGTGTGCTACACCAACAAAGTATCCATAGTAAAATTAAGGTTCATGTTATATTAAGATGGGATTGGATGTTGTGTTACATTATATGTGTAAACTATTTGTGTTTACATGTCAGCACTTATGAAGGTCAGAATTGGTTGTGATCTCGATGGGATATAGAATCGCAAGTGAGATAGGTCTCGGGGCACATCTTGAAGGATTATCTGCAGTAGATTAATCTCTGAACTGTTTTATGTGTTTTTTATTTGGTTTGGTTTAGTTTATGGGGTTTTGTTTGTTGTTGTTGTTGGTGGTGGTGGAGTTTTGTTTGATTGATTGATCAGTTGTTGGTTTGGTAGGTTGGTTTTGTAATTACACTAATTAAAGTGAGAAGGTCCACTATGAATGTCAGTGAAGTCTCCCACTATCAAACCCAGGATGTAGAAATTCTAGAGGAGACCCTTTGCTTGCTTTCTTCTTGCCATCCCATTTTGCTGGTAGTCTACTTCTTCTGTTCATGGATTCATCTACTCAGTTGGTGCTGCTGGTGATGGTGCTGGTCCTTCAACAACACCAGAATTTACCTCCTAGTAGCCTCAAACATTGACAGAAGCTTTCAGAGCCAGGTTAGAAGTGCAGAACCAGTCAGCCTCATGGACTCAGCAGCTACAAGGTCTGTGCCTCTCCAATGTGAAAGGAGCCATTATTTTACAACCAAGACTGTCTCATGTAAGCCAATCCAATGAATTCTCTTTTAATATATACTCATCAATTGGTTGTGTCTCTCTAAAGAACTCTAATAAAGTACTAATTATATAAAATTTATATATTTAAAATTACATATATGTAAAATTAGATAATTCAGACAGGCAAATAATTTCATGTCTATTCATATTCTTACATAAAAATTTGAATACAAACATCTACTCACTATTTAAACAAGCTTATATTTGAAGAAATATCAGATGCTTCCATTGGTTGCCCAATCTAAATGTTACCTTGTGATGGATAGATCCTCCATATATATCTTACAACTTTGTTTCCTGGAGCTTTTTAGATAATCTCATTTTACTTATTCTTTACATTATTTCTCAAGTCAAATATCTATGTATATAATTTAAAAATTAGAGTCAGTTATATTTCATATTTAGACATTTGTTGAATTAAATAATTAGCATATGAAAAATAAAATAAGACAGAGAGGAGTACATTATTCATGGGAAAACATAAGCTTTCTTATACTTCTCTTTGTTTTCATTTTTTGTACTCAGTTATTTTAGAGTATTACTATGTTTAAACTAGAAAATCTAAGGTCAAGGTACAGGTATTATGACCTACAGAACAAAATGTCATGTATCCTGTAATTATAACTTTGGTAAGATATTTATTTAATAATGTCAAGACTGACTTCTTTTATAAGTAGAAGTTTTAAGATAACATGTTTTGTGAAAAAATATCTGTGGTAAGTAAATGAAATGAAAATCATAGAAGACAAAGGACAGACTTTAATACTAGGGTAATTAAGACTGACTGCCCAACAAAGTAGCCAGTCAAGTATAATAGCAAATTACTTCAATGGTTATTTTGAAAGGGTATCTTTGAGCTCCAGTAGGTCAAGCTGCCTATTCTTTGAGATAAGGTGTCACTTCAGTTGCCAACTTTCTTCATTTTGAAGCACTCTTGGGATTCTAAGGCCTGCCTTTATGAAATAATTCGGAATGTTTGCCAATTTATTACAGGAAGATACTAATCTCTGTAGTAGTGTTTTTGTTTTGTTTTGTCTCCCTGTTCATTCTTTCTTCCTTTTTCTGTTTTTACTTTATAGTCCATATAATTGGACTATAAAGTACAGAATTTTGTAAACACTCACTTTAACACTAGATTTTGAGAAATTTGAAAATATCACTACTATATTGATATGTTAATGTCCTAACCAATGATTAATTAAAATACCACTAGTCGTGTTTCTATTCAGAAATGATACACTACATGTAACATGTGCTTAGTTCTTTTTAATTTTTAACATTTTAAAAGAAGGAACTTGAATTCTTTGATTCAGTCAACTTATAACCTCTTTCGTTGGCTATAATACTGAAAAAAGGAGAGTTCCTACTTAGGAGTGCTACATGTGGGTAGAATGGGTGACTCAAAAAATAAAAACAAGTATAATATGACAATGAAGCAGAAGATTATTTTTAATCTTAAAATAAGACTAATCTTACAGTACTGAACATGAAAATTCCAAATGAGATTCACTGAGAGAGATAAAGTTAAAATAAGGTATGTTCTTTCATGCAGTTCTATGGGAGAGACAGATCCCTGGTCTTTTAGTGTGTCTTACAACTAACTGCTCGTGTTAGCTGGCTCATAGTTCCTGTCCGTCTTCAAAGCCACAAATCACAGTACCCTACCCTATGCTTTCATTACTAAAACTTATTCTCTGATCTAATTTCTCTGTATTTTTCATGAAGCAAACTTGCTATTCACCCCTATGCAATTATCAAAGCTAAATATTATAATTTACAGTTGGTACATTAGCAACATAAATTCAATGAATAATTTTTATTCCTTCTTTCTATATACCCTATAACGTTTTTTGGTTTCAAGATCTACAAAATGGACAGCCTGGGGGAAGGGTCATTAGTCTTCCTACTTCTCCTTCGCCTAATATTCAAGGCTTTCTATGATGATATTCTAAATTAAATTCATGACTTTATTTTTCATCCCAGATTTTATATATATATATATATATATATATATATATATATATATATATATGCTACATATTAGTATGTAATGAATTATCTTGAAATTTAGTTGCTTAAAATAGTATTTATTACCTCACCGATTTGTAAACCAATAGTCAAGGAGTATTTCAACTTGGTGTTCTAGCTCAGAGTCTGACAGGGCTAAACCAAGGTAGAAGCTATGACTTTCTAAAAAATTTCATTAAAGACTATTTTCCAGATCATTCCTCTAGCTGCTGGTTACTAGCAAGGGATCCTCCTTTCCTAGCTGTTTGTTGATGACTACTCTGAATTATTATTGACTGTGTGATATTCTTCATAAGACTGATAAGAGCTTAGCTCAGGACTCTATCAGTCAGAGTGCTAACGGTACTCCATCAGCACAGAGTGAGAAGAGTCAAGAGGCAAGTTCATGTCATAATGGATGGATTCTTTTGCAACTATATCACAACAATTTACTTGTGGTTCACCACCAAATGTGAGCCAGGAGACAGTCATGGTAGTACGTAATGGTAAACCCAACACCTAGAAGGGGCAGTCAGGAAGACTGTTGGTTTAGGCTTGGTCTTATATTGAGTTCTATGACTGTATAGTAATCAAAATTATAAGAGGGCACAAACTCCAAAACCTGTTTGCATGGGACCAAGTTGGAAGCCATTAGTGTTCTCACTTGACATCAATATTCACCATGAACAAAAGTGTCCTCATGTGGCATGTGGGTCCTTAATGACAGACAGACAATTTTTTTTAAATGAGATGCTTGATTTACAGATCATATCATATATATATATATATATATATATATATATATATATATATATGTGTGTGTGTGTGTGTGTGTGTGTGTATATATATATATATATATAAAACAAATAATAACTAAGATGCTATGATAATCAAAATAACATGAAGGGAATATCACTAAGAGGTGTATATTTGGGTCCAAATTAGAAGCCATCAGTACTCTCACCTCAGATACCTCCTACATATAGAGATTGAGATAGAAGATAAATGACAATGATATAGGAGATAGAATGAAAAGATAGAAGATATAGATAGATTTAGATCTAGATATAGATTAGATAAAATTGTGGATGATATAGATAGACAGACAGACAGATAGATAAATATGGGTAAAGATATAGGCATAGACATAGACTAGTATAGATATGCACTTTCCAGGAAAATAAGAGAATCTATATTACATTAGATTCTCAATGTGTTTATGGAATAAAACCAATGAGAATTACTATTCTATATATGCTTTTAAGTTTGGTGTAGCCTTATTCTAATTCTTCAAGCATTATTTACATGTTTATGCCAGTAACCATGTAGTAACTACAGTGTTTAATGGAGTCTGAATTAATCTTTGAAATCACTCATTGTTCTGCCTTGGATGGCAGAGTGCCTAAAACTAGATCTGAGGATGTCTAAAGTGTTCATAATGGAAATAAAGCAAATTACACATTACCTTTCAGCTGAGGATTTGCTCTTGTAAATCAATGACTTAAAAGCGAGAACCTGGCTATGAAAATCTTTGTTTGTCTAGAAGGAGTCTGTTTCAGGTACTTTCTTCTTTAAGTGTTCATTTCTTGTTATTCTATCCTGCCGAGATCTAATCCCAGAGGACATGTTTCTCTAAGAAGTATGTACTGTATTTGGTAACGTGCAGGGTTACTTTAAAAATGTCACTGTAAAAGGTTGGGTAAAGCTGCATTTCTCTTTCTTTAATGGTAACTTTTGCTGTGCTGTACTGTGTGAGAACATAATCCCACTGCACCTGTCCTCACACATATTTTCATACTTAGCCTTTTCTAGACAGTTGAGGTCAGAGACTGCAACTCTTCACTTCTCTCTGAATTCTCAATGCATTGTCATGACAGTTTTAGGAACAATGAAAATCTATGTTGAATGGATAAGTGCCCACAAAATATTTTATTGAAGCATAGTGGAGAAATCTGAAGTGGGAAAAATGCAAACTTAAGAAACAAGAGGCTTGTCTTTGATCTTATAGGACCTTAATGAGTGTTTATAAATTTGTTGGTTTCCAGAGTATTATTTAGGGATAATATATAAGATGTGGTCTTACCCATTTCTGTTATGGAGTCTTTAAAGACCCAACCTTCAATGAGATTACATTATTCATAGGTAACCTTTACAAACTTCCTGTTTCAAGTTACCTTTCTGAAACTAAATTTGGGAATCATTTTATTATAAATGCAACCACAGCCCGAGAAGAGTCATTGTTAAGAAGTAAAATAGGGAGCTGGCCTCATTCAGTAGGATGACGTCATTATGCAGCTGAAGGCAGGTGCAGGATAGAATGAGGCCTGTCATTGGACAAAAAAGGAGGATAGGCAGGAGAAAAGTTTTAGAGGTTGAGGAGACTAGAGTGAGGAGAGAGGAGCAGCGAGAGAACATGGAGTCAGATGTTAAGATTCCTCTTTGGGGTTGGGGATTTAGCTCAAAGGTAGAGCGCTTGCCTAGCAAGTGCAAGGCCCTGGGTTCAGTCCCCAGCTCCAAAAAAAAAAAAAAAAAAAAAAAAAGATTCCTCTTTGCACATGTACAGGTTGTTATGAATATTCTTAAGAGATAGATGTGTATAGGATTTTGTATGTCTTTATAGCAAATTATATCTTATCAATTGGATCAGAGGTTATTGTGTTGTGTGTTCTTTCATGTGGCAATTTGAGTTCAAGAGAGTGTGTGGTGGCAGGACACTGGGCCGCCACAGAATTGTGATGTGTATGTCTGGCATGGTGGCACCTGCCTTGGGAACTAGATGGGTAGAGAGATTGTTGCCAGGCTCAGATAGTAGCCATCGACAGTGTGATATGGGTTACAGTTAAGTGGGTAAGATGCTTTGCTAACTGAGATGAAAATATCCAACAGATGGCATTGGGCCCCATGGTTCTGTCACTAGTGAGGAATAAAAGAAAGCGTTTTATTTAATTTTATCGCAACAGTTTCAGGGACTGACCTGACTAGAGGCTGTGGGAGAGTGAAGAAATGCCAAGCACAGACAGACACATGGGTTTATTTCATAAAGATGAAGCAAGAAAATTGGTTTAGACATTCTTAGTAGGAGCAGCTTCTGTACAGGAGTAGTCTTCAGGCTACAAATATCAGGGAAGGAAGGGCATCTTCTCTGCACATTTTCTGACAATACTGTCAACATTTATATTCAGGCTGCTGAGAAGGATTTGCCATCCTTATGAGTCTCACAAGGAGAAGGCTTTGCCACTCCCATGGGGCTGAGGCATTTGGAGTCCTTGGCACAGACATGCCCATGTCAGCTCCGCACTTTCACTCAGAGATAGTCAGTCACTCAGCGCTTTCTTGACTCTCCACAGAAAGTACAGAAATTCCCCCAAGGCAGACTCCTGTTTTACTTCACCTTCATTAACTATTGGACAAATTATAAGCTCTTTGCTCTTTCCAGGTTTATGTCAGGTCCTATGCATTCAGAGGGATGCTTTTCAATACTCGATCATTAGTTTTGATGGTAAACAGACTAGTCCTGTAATGAAAAGATTCTTTGGGGAAAAGAAGAATATACACTACATGTAAACCAATACTGTCCTATTGAAATCCCTTTTAAAAAATACTCCCTCCCAGGAATGCCTTTTTAAAATGACTGAGGCTCCATCAATGTTAGAGTGATACTTCTTAGAAATCACAGTGCTTTATCAACAAGAGACTATTTCACCAACTGATATGGGAGAAGGCATGGAATGATTACCACTGTGTCTAAATGAATATGAAAGGAAAGCATCTTCAGCACACTGAGAAATCTAAGGAAAAAAATACAAGGAAATGTGGTGCTTTGATTGTTCCATGTATCTAGTAATGAGACAGTGTTTCAGGACCGTTGGCAATGTTCAAATAGCTTTTGTCCTACATCAGTCTCTGCTGGAGGACATAGCTATAAACATTTAATTATAAAGCTACATGGAGCAGAAAGAAAGACAGGCTCTGGAATCTGCATACTGTTAGCGAGATGTGGTATAGCCACTTGAAAAATAATGAATGGTAGAGAATATTAGAGTGTTTGCTGTTTTCAAAAAAGACAGTTTAAAATATTTGAAAAGGCAGACATTTCTCTGTTTCTCAGAGTAAAACATTGGGTAAATGAGAGTAATGCCAAAGAGGGAAAATATTAGTACAGAGGCTGGAGGGTTGGCTCAACTGGTAACAAGCACTTGCTGCTCTTACAGAGGACCCAAGTTTGATTCCAAGCACCCATATGGTGGTTCATAGTCATCTGTAACAGTGGGTTCAGCAGATCCTACACCCTTTCCTGCCTTCAGCAGGGACAGCATACATGTGCAAACATGTAGACAGGCAAAATAGTCATACACTTAAATAAATAAATAAATAAATAAATAAATAAATAAATAAATAAATCTAAACATTTTGAAAACAACATTAGTTTACTATCCATGCCCTGTATGTTAAAAATCCATTGATATTTTATGGCGGTGCAGGGCAAGGCTTCAATATTGCTGATCATCTGCATATTTTAAGGCCGTTGTCTTTCTTAAGTGACTTTTTTAATTAACTGTATGAATAAATTAAGAAGCAATGGGTGAATGAAGAAGCTAAAAAGATAATATTGGAAATAAAGACATTAGTCAGGTAAATGAACCTGACTCTGTCACATTAAAATGCTATCAATTCACACTGGTATTATGAGAACAATGCCCAGTAAATATTGACTATTAATTACAACACTTAGCTTATTTTTTCCTTTGTAAGAAAATACCTATTATAATACAGAGGAAAGTCTACCAGAAGACAGTAAAGGCCTATGGTGAACATTTAATCTGCACAGGCTCGACAGCCCTTGAGTGATACTGGAAGTTCAGATTTCCAGTTGTATCTTCACATAGACACTTGTAGTTTTTGTACTTACCTGCAGAAAATGTCTTTCAAAGATTGATTAACTCTTCCAGTCCAGACACAACTCTCTGGCATCACTGAAGGAAGAATCTCATTGGAAAAGTCATGAGAATTTTAGGGATCCATTAATATATGTTAAGTGAAGGCATGATTTGTTGGGGTTTAATGAGATACACGTCATAGTTCAGTAATTACTATTTATGATTTTTGTCATTGGTTGGTATTTTGGTATAAGAATGGATTTTTTAAAACTAGTTATGACAATTAATGCTGCTTAATGCCATGTCTTGAGACAGAAGTCCAACCAACATCTGAACTTATAATGCCTGTTACAGAGGTTTGAAATGAACTGAAACAGATGAAATTCTCTCAAATTGTGTAACTCACACAAGGAAAAAAAAATTTTTTTTTTTGGAGCTGGGGACCGAACCCAGGGCCTTGCTCTTCCTAGGCAAGCGCTCTACCACTGAGCTAAATCCCCAGGAAAAATTTTTAATAGAAGTTTCCTCAGTCTTCACAAAAATCTTGAAAATATATGATATTATCAATAACTATGAGATTGAAACATTTTAAAATCTCCAATGAAACATTTCAGTAAACTACATATACTTCATATTCCAAGGAGGCTTATTAAAAAGTACATCACCTTATATATTATTTACAGGGGATAAGTGGGATGAAGTCAGCACAAACTATTATACGATGGGATAAAGACAGTGGAAAACTAGTCAAGCAATGTTTCACAAGGGAAGCAGGCTATTTCAAGAACATTACCCACTGTGCACACAGCTGTGATGGCACTGATGTTACAGCCCTATAAGGGTAGAAGATTTGGCATCTCAAAACCAGAACCTCTTAAAGACGTAGCCTGAGGTCCTAATCTCTCTACCAAGTATATTCCTAGTTTTAGAGAAGTATCTGTGTTCTTTCTACATACCTCAAAGAAAACATTGGGTCGGCCCTCATCATTAGAACATACAGTGACTAGAATGGATCTTATCTCAGAATGGCCAATTGGTAGCTGGTACATAGTGGGTACCCATTTTTATAGATTAAATAAAAGATTGCACATAATCTTCCAACAAGTTTTAAATTTCAGAAAATATTCTCAAATTACCTAGGAGAAGATGCAATATGTTTGCCCAGATTCCTTCAAATAACAAGTCAGACTTGGTATTGTTATCTACAGATTTTCTACTGCAATAAGAAGCAAGCAGCAGTCTTAAATAATACATGTACCTGTTCTGCCAAGGCCATTTCAAAAGAGATCTTATTTTGCCCTAATAGAAACACTGGTATTGCAAAACATTTTAATTAATGCATATCTGTTATAAATGCCATGTGAGTAAATACTAACAGTGTACCCAAGTGTTAGATAATGAGTTTAATATTGCATACATATGGCACTGTATTTATTGAATTTCAGTTTAAACTTGAGGAGTATAAGTTTTGAGTTCAAACTTGTTTTTATTTTCCAAATTGTTCTCTTCACTCGGAGAAGCATTTACTCAATTGACCCACAGTTCACACCTACAGAAGTTAAATACAGCATCTAGTATTCACAGTCTGTGTGAAGATTACTGTTGTCCTTTACTAGACTAAATGACCATTTACTTTCTACCAAAGAGCAGACATTAACAGGGTTGACTCACTCAACTGTTTTGAATCATTTTAAGGAACAATACATCTGTGTAGGTGAGCAAACAGGCTATTTTTGGACCTTTGATAATGTCTGACATCTTATAAATTATTCACAAAAAAGCTGAGAATTTTTAAAATAACAATGCACATTGAATTCATAGTTTTCGTGAAAAGAAATGAAAAAAACAAGTTTGTTCTAAAAGAAGAAGCTATTAGATATTTCTTTGAAAATACTTATTCCAAATACTTGGAGGAAATCTAAAATTCTAGGTTTCACAATAGTTTGACACATTGATAAGGTTTGGCATGTTTAATCTTGATCAGATCAATGTTCCTCAGTTCTTTGAACTCACAGAAAATTAGCATCAAATCTATATCACAAGGAAATCCAAAAAGAACAGAGTCAATACCAAAGACCTGTCAGGAGGCACCTCGTACCACAAGCAGTAGAACTCCTGCTCCTCCTGAGAAGGAGAAGGGGCGCTGGACTCAAGAGATGGGACTTCTACTGGAGGATGCCACATAAATACAGCAGCTGATTCAGCATGGACTAGGAGCTGAGACTTTGATACAGTTCTATACATACTGCTGTTATTCCCATCCCTGAAATTGTATGAGGATCAATTATCACCAGCCTACATTTTTCTCAAAGCAGATGTCTAGCCGTGATACCAAGCTCTGCACAAGGAGCTCAATCTATGAAGTGCATGTCAAAGGAAAGAACGAGGTCAGCCCAACTCTTCAGTTGTAATGGTAAAAGAAAGGGAGGGATGCAGCAAATGTAAAGATGTACCCCATGTTAGACACAGAGAAAATGAGAGTCCCAGAGGGGAAAATATTCTTACTTACAAATAAAATGCTTTGTCTCTTCCAGGGGCATAGATGTGTCTATCCTCTACCAAATGATAATCGGAGGAAAAGTTCGATTTTCCAAAAGTGACTGTCCACTAAGAACACAGGGGAACCCTCTATAACTGGAGCAGAGACTGGCTGTGGATCCTTTTCCCCTAACTGGGCTGCCTTCTCTGGCTTCAGTGGGAGATGTGCCTAGTCCTGTAGAGTTGATGTGCAAAGGTAGATTGGTACCCAGTGTGCAGGGGAGCTTCCCCTTCGCAGAGGAGAAGAGGAAGGAGAGTTAGGGAGCTGGGAGGGCAGGGATCTGTGATCAGACTGTAAAGTGAATAAATAAATTAGTTAAGCACTAACAAACACAATAAAAATGAGCTTTGTATGGACCTGGTTATATAGACGTTTAAGAAAATGTGTCCAATTTCTTCCACTCCACCATGGCAGGTTTCCAGCAAACCCCTCTTCTCTAGCGCCAGTAATCAGCAGGCTCCTACAGGTACACAGTACAGTGGGTGAGGAAACTTCTCATTTTAAGTGTGAATCAAAGTAGAAGTCACAAATATGTCTTCCTGACAGAGTCACAACATTTCATGTGGGCCATGCATTTGAGTCACACCAAAGGCATTATCATGTCCAGAGAAGTGGCTTGTTCTGTTTGGATTACCTGGAGTCTTGCTTTCCTCAGCTGGAATCTTTGTATTTGTCTGCTATGCCACAAGTTCTTGAAAACAAAGAGATAAGAAAACAAGATCCCAAAACAAAATATAAAGATCATTAACAAAATTAGGGAAATGTACGTTGATCAGAAATACCATTATCGCCAAGTGTTCAGTAACAGATGATCATGGCTGATATTTCGTTAGTTTTCATATTTTTTTATCACTACAATAGTATGTAGGGTGGTGGTGGTGATGGATATGTGTGTGTGTATGTGTGTGTGTGTGTGTGTATGTGTGTGTGTGTGTGTGTTGTGCGCACGCACACTAATATCTGGAAAAACTTTAATTGATCTATCATTTGCATCAGGGGGTCTTTCATGACTCTTGTGTGCTGTATAATTAAGAGGAAGCCTGCATGCAATTTTAGCTTTAAAACATTTCCTTATAAAATTAGGTTGGTATAAATGTACAATTTGAAGTCTAAGTGGATTCTATTTTGTTCATCTTCAACTATCTATTACCTAACAGAACTGAATTACCCTGGGATTTATGCTGTAGCATTCTATACTGAAATTATCAAATTAGAATAGATATAATAGTGCATAAATCCAATATATAACATGGATTCATGCCTAAGATAAATACAAAGAAAATGTGTGTGTGTGTGTGTGTGTGTGAAAATGAATTCGAGATCCTCATAATTCACACCCCAATCATTCATCCAGCAAAATGTGGCAGACAGAATTCTAGCCCTAAAATTTCAGTTGTGGCCAAATAAAAAATTCTTATTCTCACCAAGCTTACATCCCACTGGGAAGACAAAAAGCAATGAATAATTAAATATCATAATGTCAGAGGGCATTACATGCTTGAAAGAACACAAAATAGCAAAGACATATAAACAAAGATGGAAGTGATGCCGACTTAGGACGAGCATGCACAGGTTGCCTCTAACAAAAGGATCTTTAAGGATTATCCTTCCATGGCCCTAACAAAACAAGGCAGGAAGATTTGCAAGTCATGCTGTGTTACAGAAGTTCTACAAAACTGAGAGTCACAGTTCAGCTAGACAATATCTAAATTGTTCCAAATTTCACACGATTTGTTCTTTTGTAATTACTGATAACAATCACCAAAAGCAGATGTATTGTAGCTATAGAATGAATACAATTTATTCTCAGAGGAAGGGCAGATGAAACAAGCAATGAGAATGGTGTACCTAAGGTAATGACCCTTGCAGCAGCATGCTGATCGTAGCTCCCTTCTACAGCAGAGGGTCTTCTGGGATGTCACTTAGGCAATGGAAGTAGGGCAGCTCGGATTCCCAAGGCCACATTGCCTTGGGGCATTCACCATAGATGAAATTATATGCTCTTGCTTCATTATTATTCATAACAGCCCCCAACAGATACTTATAGAGCCAAATATCATTCACTAAGCTAAATATCCATGGCGTTAAAATACGGTCCTTCACTCAAGTGTCACTAATTACCACTGAACTGACTCAAATGTATTTATAAACCATTATTCCATAGAGGTTACCCCAGGCTATGTGAAAAGACACAGTTTTAAAAATCTAAAAACGAAACGGTTTACAAGTAACAAATAATTTTTCCTCATTAAAATGTCATGGAAAATTCGGAGGGTAAAAAACACTGAATCTTTTAAAACTCGCATCAATTTATTGCCAAATTTTTTAAATGATTTATTTATAAAAATATAAACCCATTAGATAAAATAAATAATATATACTAATGGCCTACAGAAATTAATGTGACTATGCATTTCTGTGATTTAGCATATATGATGTCTAAATGATGAGATAAAATTAAATACTTAATATTTATATAAATATTAATACTTTATATATTTAATTATATGTTATTTAATTATTTATACATAAGTATTTATGAAAGACAATTTATAAATATATAATATGTAAGAATTTATACATAAATATATAAATAGTTTATTTATTTATTTATTTTTTTATTAACTTGAGTATTTCTTATTTACATTTCGAGTGTTATTCCCTTTCCCGGTTTCCTGGCAAACATCCCCCTCCCCCTCCCCTTCTTTTATGGGTGTTCCCCTCCCAACCCTCCCCCATTGCCCTCCCCCAACAGTCTAGTTCACTGGGGTTCAGTCTTAGCAGGACCCAGGGCTTCCCTTCCACTGGTGCTCTTACTAGGATATTCATTGCTACCTATGAGGTCAGAGTCCAGGGTCAGTCCATGTATAGTCTTTGGTATTGGCTTAGTCCCTGGAAGCTCTGGTTGCTTGGCATTGTTGTACATGTGGGGTCTCGAGCCCCTTCAAGCTCTTCCAGTTCATTCTCTGATTCCTTCAACGGGGGTCCTATTCTCAGTTCAAGATTTTTTTATTGGATATGTTTTTATTTGTTAATATTTCAAATGTTATCCCCTTTCCCGGTTTCCTGTCCATAAAACACCTATCACATCCCCCTCCCCCCTTCTTCTATGAGGGTGTTCTGCCATCTCTCCACCCACCCCTTCCTGCCTTTCTGCCCTGACGTTCCGGGACACTGAGGGCGGGGTTTTCCAGCCTTGACCAGACCAATGACTTCTCTTCCCATTGGTGCCCAAGAAGGCCATCTTCTGCTACATATAACACTGGAGCCATGGGTCTGTCCATGAGTACTCTTTGGATGGTGGTTTAGTCACTGGGAGCTCTGGTTGGTTGGTATTGTTGTTCTTATGGGTTACAAACCCCTTCCGTTCCTTCAATCCTTTCTCCACCTTCTCAAACGCGGACCTTGTTCTCAGTTCAATGGTTGTCTGAAAGAGTCTGCCTTTGTATTTGTCATGGTCTGCAGAGCCTCTCAGGAGACAGCTGTATCAGGCTCCTGTCAGCATGTACTTCTTGGCATCAGCAATATTGTCTGGGTTTGGTGTCTGTATACATATGGACTGGATCCTCAGGTGGGGCAGACTCTGAATGTCCTTTCCTTCAGTCTCTACTCCACAATTTGTCTCCATATTTCCTCCTATGAATATTTTTGTCCTCCCTTCTTAGAAAGACTGGAGCATCTGAACTATGGTTGTCCTTCTTAAGCTTCATGAGGTCCGTGAATTGCATCTGGGGTAATCCAAGCTTTGGGGCTAATATCCACTTATCAGTGAGTGCATGCCATGTGATTGGGTTACCTCAAACAGAATGATTACTTTTTAGTTCCATTCATTTGCCTCTGAATTTTATGAAGTCATTGTTTTAATAGCTGAGTAGTATTCCATTGTGTAAATGTAACACATTTTCTGTATCCATTCCTCTATTGAGGGACATCTGGGTTCTTTCCAGCTTCGGGCTGTTATAACTAAGGCTGATATGAATATAGTAGAGCACGTGTCCTTGTTATATGTTGGAGCATCTTTGGTTATGTGTCCAAGGGTAGTATAGCTGGGTCCTCAGGTAGTACTATGTCCCATATTCTGAGGAACCTCCAGACTGGTTTGTAGAATGGTGGTATCAGTATGAAATTCCACCAACAATGGAGGAGTGTTCCCATTTCTCCACATCTTTGCCAGCATCTGTTGTCACCTGAGTCTTTGATCTTAGCCATTCTGACTGGTATGAGGTAGACTCTCAGGGTTGTTTTGATTTACATTTCCCTGAAGACTCAGGATGTTGAACATTTCTTTAGGAGCTTCTCACCCATTCAATATTCCTCAGTTGAGAATTCTTTGTTTATCTCTGTGTCCTATTTTTTTAATAGGGATATTTGCGTCTTGAGTTCTTTGTATATATTGGATATTAGCCCTCTATCAGTTGTAGGATTGGTAAAGATCTTTGCCCAGTCTGTTTGCTGCCATTTTGTCCTAATGACAGTGTCCTTAGTCTTACAGAATCTTTGCAATTTTATGAAGTCAAATTAGCAGATTCTTGATCTTAGTGCATAAGCCATTGGTGTTCTGTTCAGGAAAATTTCCCCAGTGCCAATGTGTTCAAGAATCTTCCCCACTTTTTCTTCTCATAGTTTGAGTGCATCTGGTTTGATGTGGAGGTCTTTTATCTACTTGGACTTGAGCTTTGTACAAGACAATAAGAATGGAATAATTTCCGCTCTTCTACATTCTGACCTCCAGTTGAACCAACACCATTTGTTGAAATTTCGATATTTTTCCCACTGGGTAATTTTAGCTCCTTTGTCAAAGATCAAGTGACAGTATTTGCATGGGTACTTTGCTTTGTCTTCAAGTCTATTCCATTGATCTACCTGCCTGTCACTGTACGAATACCATACAGTTTTTATCACTTTTGCTCTGTAATACAGCTTGAGGTCAGGGATGGTGATTCACCCAGAAGTTCTTTTATTGTTGAGGATAGTTTTCCCTATCCTGGGTTTTTTTGTTATGCCAAATGAATTGATAAATTGCTCTTTCTAACTCAATGAAGAATTGAGTGTGAATTTTAATGGGGATTGCATTGAATCTGTAGATTGCTTTTGGCAAGATGGCCAGTTTTACAACACTAATCCTGCCAATCGATGAGCATGAGAGATCCTTCCATCTTCTGAGATCTTCTTCAATTTTTTTCTTCACAGACTTGAAGTTCTTGTGAAACAGATATTTCACGTGCTTGCTTAAAATCACACCAAGATATTTTATATTATTTGTAACAATTGTGAAGTGTGTCACTTTCTTAATTTTTTTCTCAGCCTGTTTATCCTTTGAGTAGAGGAAGGCTACTGATTTGTTTGAGTTAATTTTATACCCAGCCAGTTTGCTGAAGTTGTTTATCAGGCTTAGGAGTTCTCTGGTGGAACTTTTGGGGTCACTTAAGTATACTATCACATCATCTGCAAATAGTGATATTTTGATTTCTTCCTTTCCAATTTGTATCTCTTTGACCTCCTTTTGTTGTCTGTTTGCTCTGCCTAGGACATCGAGTACTATATTGAATACATAGGGAGAGAGTGGCCACTTTGTCTAGTCTCTTATTTTTGGGATTGCTTCATGTTTTTCTCCATTTAATTTGATGTTGGCTACAGGTTTGCTGTATTTTGCTTTTACTATGTTTAATTAGGGGCCTTGTATTCCTGATCTTTCCAAGACTTTTAATATGAAGAGGTATTGAATTTTGTCAAATGCTTTCTCAGCATCTAATGAGATGATCATGTAATTTTTTTCTTTAAGTTTGTTTATATAGTGGATTCTGTTGATGGATTTTCATATATTGAACCATCCCTGCATGCCTGAAATGAATCCTGTTTGATCACGATAGATTAATGTTTTGATGTGTTCTTGGATTCCATCTACAAGAATTTTATTGAGTATTTTTGTATAGATATTCATAAGGGAAATTGGTCTGAAGTTCTCTTTCTTTGTTGGGTCTTTGCATGGTTTAGGTATAAGCCTAATTGTGGTTTCATAGAAGGAATTGGGTAGTGCTTCTTCTGTTTCTATTTCGTGGAATAACTTGGCTAGTATTGGTATTAGGTTTGATAGAATTATGCATTAAACCCATATGGTCCTGGGAATTTTTTTGTTGGGACAATTTTAGTGAATGCTTCTATTTCTTTAGGAGTTATGGGACTGTTTAGATGATTTATCTGAATCTGATTTAACTTTGGTATCTGGTATCTGTCTAGAAAATTGTCCATTTCATTCAGATTTTCCAGTTTTATTGAATATAGGCTTTTGTAGTAGGATCTGATATTTTGTTTGAATTTCCTTGGTTTCTGTTGTTATGTCTCCCTTTTCATTTCTGTTTGTGTTAATTTAGATACTATCTCTGTGCCCTCTGGTTAGTCTAGCTAAGGTTTATCTATCTTGTTTATTTTCTCACAGAATCAGCTCCTTGTTTTGTTGATTCATTATACAGTTCTTTTTTTTCCCACATGGTTGATTTTAGCCCTGAGTTTGATTATTTCATGCTATCTACTCCTCTTGCGTGTATTTGCTTCTTTTTGTTTTAGAGTGTTTTACATGTGCTATCAAACTGCTGGTGTATTCTCTCTCCAGTTTCTTTTTGGAGACACTCAGAGCTATGAGTCTTCCTCTTAGTTCTTCCTTTCCTTCATTGTGTCCCATAAGTTTGGGTATGTTGTGCCTTCACTTTCATTAAATTCTGAAAAGTCTTTAATTTCTTTCTTTATTTCTTCCTTGACCAAGTTATTATTGAGTAGAGCATTGTTCAACTTCCATGTGTATGTGAGCATTCAGTTGTTTTTGTTGTTATTGAAGACCAGTCTTAGTGCATCGTGATCTGATAGGATGCAGGGGATTAGTTCAATCATCTTGTATCTGTTGATGCCTGTTTTATGACCTATTATATGGTCAATTTTGGAGAAGGTACCATGAGGGGCTGAAAAGTAGGTATATTATTTTGTTTTAGGATGAAACATTCTATAGATATCTGTCAAATCCATTTGATTCATAACTTCTCTTAGGTTCTCTGTGTCTCTGTTTAGTTTCCTTTTCCACGATCTGTCCATTCATGAGAGTGGGGTGTTGAAGTCTGCCACTATTATTGTGTGAGCTGCAATGTGTGCTTGGAACTTTAGTACAGTTTCTTTTATGAATGTAGGTGCTTTTGCATTTACAGCATAAATATTCATGATTAAGGGTTCATCTTGGTGGATCTTTGATGAATATGAAGTGTCCTTTCTCATCTTTTTGATAACTTTTGGTTGAAAGTCAATTTTATTGGCTATTAGAATGGCTACTCTAGCCTGTTTCTTGTTACCATTTGCTTGGGAAATTGTTTTCCAGCCTTTTACGCTGAGGTAGAATCTGCCTTTATCATTGAGTTATGTTTCCTGTATGCAGCAAAATGCTGTGTCCTCTTTATGTATCCAGTCTGTTAGTCTATGTCTTTGTATTTAGGAATTGTGTCCATTGATGTTGAGTCATATTTGTGACAAACGATTGTTGTTTCCTGTTGTTTTTGTTGTTAGAATTGGGATTATGTTTGTGTGGCTAACTTCTTTTGGGTTAGTTGAAATTAGATTACTTTCTTGCCTTTTCCAGGGTATAGTTCCCCTCCTTGTTTTGTAGTTTTCCATCAATTATCCTTTGTATGACTGGATTTGGGGAAAGATCTTGTGTAAATTTGGTTTTGTCATGGAATATCTTGGTTTCCCATATATGTTAATTAAGAACTTTGCTAGATATAGTAGCCTGGGCTGGAATTTGTGTTTTCTTAGGGTCTATATGATGTCTGTCCAGGATCTTCTGGCTTTCATAATCTCTGGTGAAAAGTCTGGTGTAATTCTGATAGGTCTGCCTTTATATGTTACTTGACCTTTATCCCTTCACTGCCTTTACTATTCTTTCTTTGTTTTGTGCATTTGGTGTTTTGACTACTATGTGACAGGAAGAATTTCCTTTCTGTTCTAATCTATTTGAAGTTTTGTAGGCTTCTTATATGGTTTTGGTCATCTCTTTCCTTAGGTTAGGGAAGTTTTCGTCTATAATTTTGTTGAAGATATTTTCTGGCCCTTTAAGTTGAGAATCACGCTCTCTTCTATACCTATTATCCTTAAGTTTGGTCTTCTCATTGTGTCCTGGATTTCCTGGATGGTTTGGTTAGGAGCTTTTGGTGTTTTACATATTCGTTGTTGATTGTGTTGATGTTTTCTTTTTTCTTTTTTTTTCCCCCATATTTATTAAATACGGTATTTCTTATTTACATTTCAAATGGTATTCCTTTCCCGGTTTCCATGCCAACATCCCCCTAACCCCTTCCCCTCCCATTCTATATGGGTGTTCCCCTCCCAACCCTCCCCCCATTACTGCCCTCCCCCAAGAATCCCATTCACTCGGGGTCCATCCTTGGCAGGACCAAAGGCTTCCCCTTCCTCTGGTGCCCTTATTAGGCTATTTATTGTTACCTATGCAGTTGGAGCACAGGGTCAGTCTATGTATAGTCTTTGGGTAGTGGCTTAGTCCCTGGAAGCTCTGGTTGGTTGGCATTGTTGTTCATATGGGGTCTCAAGCCCCTTTAGATTTTTCAGTCCTTTCTCTGATTCCTTCAACAGGGATCCCGTTCTCAGTTCAGTGGTTTGCTGCTGGAATCGCCAATGTATTTCCAGTATTCTGGCTTTGTCTCTCAGGAGAGATATACATCCGGTTCCTGTCAGCCTGCACCTTTTTGCTTCATCCATCTTATCTACTTTGCTGGCTGTGTTTGTATGGACCACATGTGGGACATTCTCCGAATGGATGTTTCTTCAGTCTCTGTTCTAAACTTTGCCTCCTTATCCCCTCCTAAGGGTATTCCTGTTCCCCTTTTAAAGGAGTGAAGCATCCACACTTTGGCCATCCTTCTTGAGTTTCATGTGTTCTGTGCATCTAGGGTAATTTGAGAATTTGGGCTAATATCCACTTATCATTGGTGCATACCATGTGTGTTTTTCTGTGATTGGGTTACCTCACTCAGGAAGATATTTTCCAGTTCCATCCATTTGCCATTGAATTTCATAAAGTCATTGTTTCTGATAGCTAAGTAGTATTCCATTGTGTAGATGCACCACATTTTCTGTATCCATTCCTCTGTTGAAGGGCATCTGGGTTCTTTCCAGCTTCTGGCTATTATAAATAAGGCTGCTATGAACATAGTGGAGCATGTGTCTTTGTTATATTGGAGCATCTTTTGGGTATATGCCCAAGAAAGGTATAGCTGGGTCCTCAGGTAGTGCAATGTCCAATTTTCTAAGGAACCTCCAGACTGATTTCCAGAATGGTTGTACCAGTCTGCAATCCCACCAACAAGGGAGGAGTGTTCCTCTTTCTCCACATCCTTGCCAGCATCTGCTGTCACCTGAGTTTTTGATCTTAGCCATTCTCACTGGTGTAAGGTGGAATCTCAGGGTTGTTTGATTTGCATTTCCCTTATGACTAAAGATGTTGAACATTTCTTTAGGTGCTTCTCAGCCATTCGATATTCCTCAGCTATGAATTCTTTGTTTAGCTCTGAACCCCATTTTTAATAGGGTTATTTGTCTTCCTGCAGTCTAACTTCGTGAGTTCTTTGTATATTTTGGATATAAGCCCTCTATCAGTTGTAGGATTGGTAAAGATCTTTTCCCAATCTGTTGGTTTCTGTTTTGTCCTAATGACAGTGTCCTTGTTGGCAACATTCTCATCCTATTTCTATAACCTGTTTGCTCTGTGATCTACTTCATATCTTATTCCATAGTAGCCTTCAAACATTTCTCATAAAGATGATCATCAACAGAACATTGCATTTCTTAATAGTTTGGAGTATCTGGTAAAAATAAATGAGTATAAACAGGGTTTATAAAAGACTTAATACTACAGTCTTACTTGCTTATCACAAGACAGCCAATAGAATTTTATCACTAACTTTCAAGAGTTTAATTCATTTTCACCGTTTGACCCTACAGACTAGAGTACTGAAATGGTAAACGAACCTTCGTATGGAGGTAAAGTACTGTCAGAAACTGTATTTAATATCATAAGTAAATGAGTACTACAGAATAAATTATATGCAAAATAAACACACCTAGGGAAGATTAGTATTGCTGTAGGAAAATGACTGAAAATATCTATTTACTATTGTAACTGGTCTATATAATCATTTTTTAAAAACATCTATCCTGTTTTACACGTAAGTAAACACATCAGCTCAAATTTAACCGCATATTTCATTTAAATTAATTCTCCAAGAAAGTTTGTAAAATATTCCCAAAAATTGAAACTATTCATTTCATGGTGGTTAAAAAAACTTTTAGGACAACTTTAGTACAAAAATCTTTCATATTTAAATTCATTTCTCTAGTTTTTCTCAGAGGTTTAATCTATTTTACAATACTAAACTGAAATCAAGTATGATAATTTCTAGTAAATATGATTTTTCTTCTCTGATAGACTTTGGGAAAATATGATAGATGACCAGGAGCAATGCATGATTTGGTTTTAAAAAAAAACATTTATTTTGTCAAGTAGGACATTTGCCTCAAGAACAAATTAATATAAATTAACCATTGCGAGAGAACTCTGACCTTTCAAATTAAACTTTCATAGTCAAATTTATCTAACAAACTTCTTGTTTACAATATCTTTTATTTAAATCAATTTCTTTATGCATGGGTAGAAAAAGAGAAAGATAAAGGCCAACAGCCAATAAAGGAACCTAAATGATTTAGCTCAGCAGAGTGAAATAATGAGCCACGCTCTCCCTGGCATCCAAGCCACTCTGATATTTAGTTAGACACTTACATTAGCTTTTGGATGTCATTAAGATGCCATTTTGTGCATTTCCATAGTCAACTTATTCTCTGCAGTATCCAAGTCGCTACTGGGGAATGACTGCAGCAGTGAGGTGAATAAATTGCATGATTAATTTATGGCTTGATCTCAACACTAGTTAATGCGTTCACTTAATTTTCAGGGAGGGGACAGTTATCAGATGCCTATTGGGTTGAAACAAACTGGTGCACTGACAACATAGAACAGCAGTAAGTCTTTGTATCTTTCAAACATAATAGCATGTGTAGCAAGGTCTACAAACTGTACCAGCTCAGGCCACGATTCCTTCGGAATCAGCCATAAAGATCTTGAACTATTAAATGCTCCTTAGCTAACAGTAAATCAAAAGGTTAGCAAAATGCAGTCTGTATTTCAAACAGCCCTTGTAACCATGGTTTCCTCACTTTCAGATTTGAAACTTCACAGTTTGAGCCAATTCAGTTGCATTTGCAGATGTACCGTAGACTTCTACCTTAGTCTATGCTATTAAAAATTAAGTGCCACAAAAGTGTTGCTTAACATGAGTAAATGATCAGATGAGAAAAAAGATGAACTCTTTACAGAGAGGAAACTAGGTGCTATTGAGAAATGTCCTTAACAAGTAATATTATGTTATTAAAATGTTCTTGTATGTAATAGAACTTATTCTTCACCAAGCAAATCAAAATAGTGAGCAGTCTCATGGACTTTGTGTATGTCAAATATATTCTAAGCCTTTGGACTACTGTTTTCCTTTGTTTTTTCAGACTTAGAAGCATTCTATTATTATCTTCAGAAAAAAATTAAGCATAGAAAAATTGAGTAATTTAACAATGTTTTCCAACATGTAAAAACAGAACAAAAACTCAAATTCAGGCATGTCAACACCTCAAAGCTTCTGGCCACTATCCTGTGATCTCCTTTTCTTTGTAGGTCTTTCGGCAAACTCCTCCTAAGGTTCTGGAAGGACATGCATGATTTCCAAACGTTTTTCATATGATTGCATACATGAAAAGATCATATTTGAACAACTGAGTTGGAGAAAAGTGCCAGAGACAGTATCTAAAATATTCCATTAAAATTACCAGCAATTGGAAAAGTAAAAACTACTATATCAATAACGACAGACGAATAATGGAAGAGTACAAATTAGGCCATCCATCTGCTATTCCACTATCTTATTCAAGCAGCACACATTTGTGGACACTTAATCACAAATACCCACTCAATGCATAATAAGCTCATTTCTATTAGTCCTTTACTGGACCCTAAAGAATGTTTTGGTGAAATCAGAGCCGATCTTTTGTAAGTGCCCTGCTGATAAGAGTGATCAGTGCAATCTTGTATAAATAATTTGCAATTTGGCAGGCAGATCACAGATGGCATCGAAAGATCATGTGTGCACACCTGCTATAAATTCTTAATTAAGTCAGTCAATGATTTCAAATGATGCATGATGGGTGCCATTGTAATATGCTGCTCTAACATATCTTTGAGTTGTCTTTTCTGTCTCTCTTGCTGAGCTGACTAGGTGATTTTTTTTTATTTTTAATGTCTCATCAGTGTTAAGAAACAAGAAAACATTGTCATGTCAAGACCAATTTTTGCATGCAGTCTTGCTTCAAAGAGCATACAATAAGCAACATACTTCTTTTGAGTGGAGTATTTACAAAGATACTTGATCACAACACAAAATCCGAGTAAATAAGAGTATCTCATTTATAGTAAGAAATATCAATTGCTTAGAAATCCTTGAAAAACAATAGTTTTTTGTTTTTCAATTTTCTAACATTCTAGAAATTTTAACTCCAAGAGGCAGTATAGCACTTACTTATTGTTTTTTCCTTCAATAAATGCTATTATACCTCTAGTGTGCTTTCACAAGTTAATTTGAATCTGTTTTAAAGTTTCAAGCAACATTGCAGAATTAGAATTCTTGGATTTACTTCTCTGTACATTTGCTATATTTGGGCATCTGTAAAACAGTATTCTATGGTACAAAAAATGTAGGAGTAGCACCTCTCGAGTCTTCAAGGAGCTGGCAGTATGATAGGGGGGAGACACAAAATTAGTGAGAACAAAATTGTGGCTTTGATACCTATGATGTGGATACTGTGGGTACAAGTTCCATAGTAATTTACATGGTTTACTTGCATTTTTTAAAAATGAAATCGAGCAAATAAACAAGAACAAATTTCACAAAAGAAGTAGCATGTGAACTAGACATCTGATACAAGAAGCAGAGGTTTGGAGTACAACAAGCAGTATATTAGCCAGATCTTGTCACACATTCACCTGCCTGTCAGTTATACCATCCACTGCCCTGCAAAGCATGTGTACCATGAGTTCACCCTTGAAATCAAGGACCACCTGCACAGCCTGGCAAGCCCTATATGAACTAAAGATCAGCCAAAGGAATCTTCTAAACCTATATGTCCTAGTTAGGGTTACTATTGCTGTTATATATTTAAAACAATAACCAAAAGCATCTTAGAGAGGAGAGGGTTTCTTTGGCTTACATTTTCATGTGTATCACTGTTCATCATCAAAAGAAGCCAGTACAGAAACTCAACACACGAACCTGAACTCAGAGCTGTTGCAGAGGTCATAGAAGTTTGCCGCTTACACTTACTGACTTGTTCAGCCTGCTTTCTTTGTCTTTTTTCTTTTCTTTCCTTTTCTTTTCCTTTTTATGGGAAGAGAGCACTTTTATTGGATATTTGTTCATTTACATTTCAAATATTATCCCCTTTCACGGTTTCCCCTCCATAAACCCACTATTTCCCCTTGCTTTTATGAGGGTGCTCCCCCACCCACCCATCCACTCCCTTCCACTTCCCTGCCCTGACATTCTCCTACACTAGGGCATTGGGCCTTGACAGGCCCAAGGGCCTCTCTTCCCATTGATGCCCGACAAGGCCATCCTTTGCTACATATGTGGCTGAAGTCATAGGTCCATCCCTGTGAACTCTTGGGATGCTTGTTTAGTCCCTGGGAACTCTGGGGGGTCTTGTTGATATTGTTGTTCTTCTTATGGGGTTGCAAACCCCTTTAGCTCCTTCAGTCCTTTCTCTAACTCATCCATTGAGGACCCCATTCTCAGTTCAACATTTGGCTGCAAACATCAACCTCTGTATATGTCAGGCTCTGGCAGAGCCTCTCAAGGAGACAGCTATCTCAGGCTTCTGTCAACATGCACTTCTTGGCATCTGCAATATTGTCTGGGTTTGGTGGCTGTGTATGGGATGGATACTTAGGTGGGGGAGTCTCTGGATGGCCTTTCCTTCAGTTTCTGCTCCAAACTTTGTCTCTATACTTCCTCCTGTGAGTAATTTTGTTCCCCCTTCTAAGAAAGCATCCACACTTTGGTCTTTATTCTTCTTGAGCTTCATGTGGTCTGTTAATTGTATCTTGGGTGTTCCAAGATTTTGGGCTAATATCCACTTATCAGTGAGTGCATATCATATGTGTTCTTTTGTGAGTGGGTTACCTCACTAAGGATAATATTTTCTAGTTCAATCCATTTGCATATGAATTTTATGAAATCATTATTTTTAATAGCTGAGTAGTACTTCGTTGTGAAAATGTACCACATTTTTCTGTAGCCATTTCTCAGTTAAAGGACATTATAAGACCCAGTACTGCCATCCCAAGGGTGGTATCAACCACAGCAGGCTGGGCCTTTCTCCATCAATCACTAGATAAGAAAATGACCTACAGGCTTGGCTACCTCCTGATCTTATAGGGGCATTTACTCAGTTGAGGCTCACTCCTCTCTAGTGACTCTAGCTTATGTCAAGTAAACATAAAACTAGCCATCACAATATAAAACATTTACTTCTAGGTTCCGAAGGTACACCTAGCTGAGCAAAACCACTTCTAGCATTCTATTTACAAATCAACAAAGAGTATTTCAAGAACAAACACAAACCATGAGTCAGCTGCTCCATACATTGTCAACTTGAGTTACTAAGGGATCCAGACATCCAGAAGAAACACTGCCAACGCCCTAACTCCAAATGTCTAGGCCCAATGACAAAAACTCAAACAACATAAATAATAAAAATATTGTCCCCTGCAGAAATTAACACCCCATTGTATTGTTATCTAACTAAATGAAGTAACTTAATAATGGAAGGTACCTCAAAATGAAAAATTCAGGAAGGCTAAGAACCTAGAGGAAAGTATCAGTAAACAGATGGTATGTAGCAGAAGAGAGAATAACAGGTTCGTAAGACAAGGCAGAGGGAGTGGATCACTTTGTCAAAGTGTTAAATCTAAATAGAACCAGGAACTGAACATGCAAAATATTGGAACAGTATAAAAAACAAACGAACAAACATATAGCAAGATCTCAATAAAGAAATCTATAGATAATAAGCATAAAAAGAAGAAATTCAAAGGCACATAAAATATTTTTGACAAAAAAATAGTATAAGTTTGCCTTAATCTAAGGGAAGAAAGGAACGACAACTGAGGCAAGGGCATACACAACACCACACACATAAAGAGGACCATGAAAGAAACTGCCCATGTCATATAAGAATCAAATCACTAAATGTATAGACAATGCAAAACAAAAACAAACAACAAACAAACAAAAAATAAAGAAATTGAGACTGGAAGAAATAGCCAGTCTGATATAAAAGTAGATACATCAGAATAGGACTTGACTTTTAGTTTTTTCAAGATAAAAATATATGTCTAACTTTGTTCTTTGTACTTTTATGTAAGATTTTCCCCTTCTATTGAAAATAGAATTTATTCTCACACACTGTATCCTGATCATAGTTTTCCCTCTGATCACTCTTCCCAATTATTCCCCACTTCTCCTTTCATCTGAATATCTGAGCTTACTCCCCTTTTGTCTCTCATTAGCAAAATGCAGACTTTGAAGGTAATATAATATAAATATAAAATAATATAATATAATTATGTTATAGTATGATAAATCAAAAACAAACACATCAGACTTGAACAAATCAAACACAAGGAAAAGAACCCAAGAGAAGACACAAGAAACAAAGACCCAGTCATTTGAATCCCCCACCCCCCCCTCTGTGTGTGTGTGTGTGTGTGTGTGTGTGTGTGTGTGTGTGTGTGTGTTTAAAGAACTTGTTGCATACATATGCAGGCCCTAGGATTGCTGCCTCACCCTTTTATTTATAGTAATAAATAAATAAGAAAGATTTAAAAAGGAGAGGGAGAAAGGTAGGAAGGAAAAAGAGAGGTGAGGAGGAAGGAACGAGAGAAAACAGGAGAGGTAAAAGGAAGAAGAGAGAGAAAGGAGGAAGGCGATCACTGACGACACCAGACAAAGAACATCCAAAGATGCTATCAAGTTCACTTCCTGTTAGCTATCTTTTGCTGTGCATGTGGCCTATCGTTAAGATTAATTTGTTTCCCCAGTGGAAACCTTGTAGAAAACCAAATTACCATTAGTTCATGATTATCAATTATTAATAACATCTTAGTTAGGGATGGGAAATTGTGTCTGCTGCTTTTTTACCTCTAGGACCCCGTCTGGGACAGACCTGTGAGGGCCCTAACGTGCTACCTCAGTCTCTGTGAGTTCATATAGTGTTGGGTCTGTTGTACGTATATCTGTGTCCCTTGTTCTCTTTCTTTAACACTTGTGCTTCTGTTTGTTTGCTATGTCCTATTCTGATTATGGTTTGTTTTTTTTAGGATATTATTATATAAATTATTACACTTTAAATGTATGTTTGTTTTCTAAGAAGAGGCAGGAAGAAGGTAGATGGGGAAATTGGGAGAAGTAGAGGGAGGGAAACCATAATTCAAATATGAAAAAAAATTCAATAAAAATAAAAATATAAACACATGAACATGAATCACCTCAAATTTTCAAGTACCCCCTTAATACTGACTCAATTCTTCAAAACCATGAGTATTAATTTTCCAAATAAATCAAATGTCAATCTTACCTGACAACACTGTCTCAGTAGCAATTCTTTCTATCCATTTAAAGTTTCAAGCACCATATTGAATTATATAAGTTGCTTTAATGTTTTTAAAAAACTGTACATTCTTTCTGTACTGACAGCCAATATTGTAGACTTGCTGGTACTCCCTCAGAGGCCAGAGATTTTATATTTCTGTGCAGAATCAGTTTTACTAAATAAAAATTATACTGGGTAAATCTAAGAGTCACAAAACCCTAAAATATACACAAGCGAAATAAAGAGTTTTAAAATCCTAGGTATGCCACAATTCCCTAAACTGATTCTGAGCTCTCAGCCTTAGAATAATAACACTTATTCTCTTCTGCTACCTTTAGCAGCTACTGCGGGTGTTCTCTTAGGGATCATAAAAGCTATATTTCCTGACTTATTTAAAGGTATTTTCCATATCTGTGAATGTAAGCTTATATAAACTTATAGAAAATTCTAAATCAATAATTTGGCATAATAGTTCACTTATTCATACTCTTACATGGATTCTTTTAAAAGAAAGAAAAATAAAACTGCATGAATTCATTAAGACTATAAACTTTACTATAATTACAGAATCGCTCAAGAGCTCCCTTCTAACAGCTGCAAGTCTTTAAAAGTAACACACACAAACACACACACACAGATATATATATATATATGTATATATATACATATATATATATGCACACCACTGAACACACAGAGAGATGTGAGTGTACCCACACACACTCATATATACACACCTCTTTTTTTTTTATCAACATCGCTTCTGAAAAATGCCTAAAAGGACAACTGAAAATTCAGGGAAGTTTTATCAATAAGATACAGAATGAGTACAATGATAAAATTTTAAAAAATGAGTTTTCTCATTGCAACTCATAGATATCTCAAGAACAAAGGGTAAAATGAGGGACAGATTATCTGAAAAGTGCAAAGACTGCCATCAAAAATTCAAATGCAGTGATCAGAATATACAGGCCTCGACTGAAAAGGGCTGAGATAGCTACAAATACTCAGTTTATGTAGAATATAATTTGAGAGCAATTTTAAGGATACTATAAGATACAGTCAAATGGAGTTGAGATCCAGGGAGAGAATGGAGGTCAGAGTAGACCAGATGGCTCCACCACACCAAGCAGTCATGCCCTGTGTTGGAGAAGATAGATGTGGGACCCGAAACCCTACAATAGTGTATTCCAGTTCCCAAAGAGATATGCAGAAATCAAAACATAGTAAGAATTTGTAATGTTTGCTAATAACAAACTGAGGATGTGAGAAAGAGAAGGAAACAAACTGTGGATGAATATTTTTTAAATATGGCTTCTAATTACTGTTTCTTGCTTTACATTGAAAATTAAGGATAAACACTAAGTCCAAATATTTCAATATTTTTGAATGTCAAATCTAACTTATAAGACTGTATATATAGCTTCCCAATCATGTAGATCATAAGGATAGCATAATGACAAGTAAATGTTAAAGTTTAAAAAATAACATATTTGGTTATAATTCTAACTATATCACATGTGATGATTAATGTAATTATATTGCACCTCTTTTTAAGGAAGAGGTCTAACCATATGTAATCTAGATATAGATTATACTAAGCCTCCTAAAAATCATAATTAGGGCTGGATAAATACTTAATTCAGTAAACATCTTGCCATTTTAGCATAAGGACCTGTGTTGGATCTCTGGAAACCACATAAGATAAAAATGAAATGAAGACAAAGAGGAAGAAGAAGGAAGATGACTTCGTGGTGCTAGCTTTAATCCCAGGTCTAGTAAGCCAGATGGATTCCTGGATCTCACTAGGCAGATTATACTATTTTGCAAATATAATGCCAATGAGAAATCCTGAACAAATTGAACAGCACATAGGAATGATAGCTGAGGCTATCCTCTTGCCTCTACATACATGCCCACACACATATACAGCTGCATACAAAAAGTTAACGTACATACACATTCATACACAAAAAATGTTTATAACAAACATGCTTGATTTTCACATTGTAAATGATGAGCATTGTGGAGTCTCTATAATTATTGCTATGTTCATGATTTTAACATTGTTTAACTGGGTCTCACTTGCGTATGACCTTCATTTTCTTCAAAGCTTGTCCCCATTACTTTCCTGAATTTCTTCATCTCCACATTCATCTACAACAATGGTTTGGGTTTCAGTTATTACTGAAGATTAGATATGATAATGGTATTCTGCCCTACAGTGTGTGCTTTTTCTCTTCTCAAAATTTTCTGAAACTGTCTAGACATGCCTAAGCAGCCCTCATCAGTTTACTTGCTGAAAATGTAGTGGCACACTTTTGATTAAGCAGAACAGTTAGATATTTTTTGAGTCGTAAATAGTTCCTGCCCTACTCTCGTTTTTCCAAAATCTTATTATCCATCCACTCAAACAACCCTTCTGCCCTGGTTCTCACCTGTTAGAAGTCTAGCCGTACAGAGTCTCATATTTCATTTTTCTACCTTAGGAGCTATATAAATGCAAAGGAGCTAGATATTTTGTTTTCCCACAAATATAAGTGATGTTTTCACCTGTGCTAAGACCCTCCTCCAGTTGTTCAAGAGTAATTTCAAACTATTTGGTTTTTAAATTATACTGTCTTCCTATCCTTTCATTTCTATTGTAAAAACAAACAAACACAAAATCATTGCTCCTTCTGCATCACATTATATAATACCAACCTGCACAGAGGTAAGCAAAGAGAAAAAAAAGTTTTCAAAGCATACTTGCTCAGAGGATCGCTATGTTGCTAATATACCTGTCTAGCTTTTTAATTAAGAAACCTCCATAAGTCTTTAAAAGAAAACCATATGCTTATAAGCTCTTGTGAAGTACTTAAAAGTAAAACTTCATTTTAAAGTTAAAATATGAAGTCTCCACAGGAAGACCAACAGAGTCAACTAACCTGGACCCTTGGTGTCTCCCAGAGACTGAAACACTATCCAAAGAGCAAGTATGGGCTGTTCATATGTAGTAGCTATGAAGTACATATGTTACTTGGTTTTCATGGGGTCCCCCAACAACATGTGCTGGGGCTATCCCTGAACCTGTTGGATCCTGTTCCTCTAACTGGGCCACCTTGTCTGGCCTCAGTGGGAGAGGATGTGTCTAGTCCTACAATGACTTGATATGCTAGGGTGGGGTGATTCCCTCAGAGGAGAAGGGGAGTGGGAACGGGGTAAAGAATTGTGTGAATGAGGGACTATGGGTACACAGAAAGCTGATATTGGGATGTAAAGTGAATAAATAAATTAATAAAAAAAAGAAGATTTCAAAAAATTAAGACATGGAGTCTTTCAGCAGCACTATGGAAAAATTAAAGTAGAATTCAATTAGTATTATAACATAATAAATACATAATATAATACTCATTTCCATGAACTTATATATATATATATACATACATACATACATACATACATACATACATACATACATACAAAAATATAGTTTATAAAAAACACAAGAAAATATCTAGAAAAATATTCTCTATTAGTGGAATATATTGTGCTTGATATAGAAACATGTTTGGGGAAAACAGTAGTTAAAATATAGCAGAATTGTCATATGCTATATCTATCTCTTTTGGATTTTAAATTAGTCTTCTCTTGTGAAAATATTTATATACGAAACATCAAAAATAAATAAGAGGGAGAGAGTGAGAGGAAAAGAGAGGAAGGAGCAGGAGAAAAAATGTTTGGCACTATGTGAAACGAATGTCAGCTGGGCACGGATGTGCATGCTGAAGGCAATCAGTAATTCTACTCAGCTGTAATGCCTAGGAGCCACAAAATGGCAAGATATTCCAAAGGATGCAATAATAGTATTTATATCTTGGGAGGGGAGCTCTCCCTGTGCCTGGTGAAGTCAAAGACAGTAAAGAAGAGCCTACTACTGCCACTTCCCCAAACCAGTAAAATTTCAAACTGCATTCTAAGTACTTATCTTCATTTCCACAGATAAGTGTAGTTCTCAATCTTCATAAACAGGTTCTTTTTGTAGTAGATACAGACCATTACAGAAAGATACGACTCATCAAAATCCAGAGAACAACTGACCATGGCGTGCCCAATGTCAATTGGTACATCTACAATACAACCCATACATCCAAGACTCAGGAAGCATCACAGAAGACATAGCAGAAATATGGGAATAGCCAGAGGATCAGGAAGTTGACTTAGAGACTGTATCTTCAAGATAGAACAAGGAAAATACACCCATGAGATAGTAACAATATGACTACCTAAATAACTCCAAATGACAAGCCAATGTGTATAGGAGAAATATCACAAAGCTGCCACTAGAGAAAGAGTTAGTCAATGAATAGCTACCAAGAAAGGGAGAGTCAGTCTGTTCCACTGACAGGTCTTCTGAGAGGTGATCCAATCTCAAGAGGACACCCCTTAACATCTATACCTGAAAGCAACATGAAATTCACATGGTTAATTGCAGTTATGAATTTATATGTATATGTATGTAACAATGCTAAATAAAAACTACAAAGTCTTAAATTTAGATACAGGATGTGTAGGGGAAGAAGAAAGAGGGGTGACATAAATACAGTACTCATAAAGTTGTAAAATAAAGGAAATAAGGGGGAACAAAAATACTCACAGGAGGAAATACGGAGACAAAGTGTGGAGCAGAGACTGAGGGAAAGCCATCCAGAGACTCCCCGACCTGGGTATCCATCAGATGCACAGCCACCAAACCCAGACACTATTGCAGATGCCAAGAAGTGCATGCTGACAGGAGCCTGATATAGCTGTCTCCTTGAGAGGCTCTGCCAGAGCCTGACATATACAGAGGTTGATGCTTGCAGCCAAACATTGAACTGAGAATGGGGTCCCTATTGGAGGAGTTAGTGAAAGGATTGAAGGAGCTGAAGGGGTTTGCAACCCCATAAGAACAACAATACCAACCAACCAGATCTCCCAGGGACTAAACCAAAATCTAAAGAGTACACATAGACAGACCCATGGTTCCAGCTGCGTATGTAGAAGAAGATGGCCTTGTTGGGCACCAATGGAAGGAGAAGCCCTTGGTCCTGCCAAGACTGGATACCCCAGTACAGGGGAATGTCATGGCAGGAGGGCAGAAAATGGTTGGTGAGTAGAGGGGCGTACCTTCATAGAAGAAGGAGGGGATGGGCTAGGGGGGTTATGGATGGGAAACCGGGAAAGGGGAAAACATGAAATGTTAAAAATAAAATCCAATAAAAAATAAATAAAATAAAATAAAATGAAGTGTTAAAACTATAAGAGGAGAGATAAAGGGTATTATTTGCAAGAGAATAGTATGATATCTATCATACTATCTGTTTACATATGAAACAGAAAATAAGTATACACATATACATATACACACATGCATGTAAAAATTTCATTTTAGGAATAATCATACTGAAATTTGATATGTACTACAGTTGGCTTGCTATTCTACATTCCAAAATAGAAACTGACCTAGACATAAAACATGTAAGAGAAAAAGAAAGAGCTCAATTCCACAGTTACTTTTAAAAATATTAAAATAAGACTGAACTATGTAAAATTTAAGCAGTTCTTTGCAACCCATAGTTTCAGGAAACTTATCTGGAGAATAAATAAGTCAAAGAAACACTTAACTATTTGTAATATGCATAGTAAGCAACATTTTAAATTTTTTTCTTTTATTGAAAATACATGTTTTTCTTTCAATATTTCTAATTATGCCCCCAATTCCTCCCCAACCCATCGCCCATCTGCATCTACCTGCTTTCTGTGTCCCTTAGAAAATAAACAGGCATCCAAGGGATAATAATCCAGTAAAATATAGTATATTAAGGTACAATAAAAGGCAATAGGACAAAGCAAACAAACAGAAGGAAAAATGTGGAAGAAAAAGCACAAGGATTCACATGGATAAAGAGCCATCCATGTGTGAATCCACAGAAATCCCACAAAAACGCAAAGGCAGAAGCCATGATATATATATATATATATATATATATATATATATATATATATATATATATATATGCAAAGAACCTGTTAGGGTAAAACAAAATAAATGACAAAATGATATACATAAGACAAAAAAACCTCCAAAACTGCCATGGAGTTCATTTTCAACAGGCAATCTCATGTTGGGCATCTGACCTGCCCTTAAGAGTGGTTTGTATCCCTAGTAAGATTCTTTTGGAGAAAACTGACCTCTCATTTGCAAACAGTTAAAAATGGGAGAGAGCTTCTGGGTTGGGGATGGGGGTATGTGTCTACTTCCCCTTCCCATGCTGGAACCTCATCTGGCCCAGGCACCGCAGGCTGCCACAGTCTCTGTGGGCTTATGAGTGCATCTGGTCATACTGTGATTAGAAGGCCTTCTCCCAGTGATGTCTTCAGTCTCCATACCCCCACTCCAGCTCAAGCAACCATTTTGCCTCATCTTCCACAGTGTTCTCTGAACCCTGAAGGGAAGGCTTTGATGGGGACATCCCTTTTAGGACATTCTCTGTACATTGTCTGGCTGTGCACTACAATATTAGAGTAACTTTGAGTTCATAAAAAGAATTAAACAGTGTTCCTTCTCTTTCTATTTTCTGAAGGAGAGAAAGCTGGTTGTTTCACCGTTATGTGTAGTCCCCTGGGAAAAGAGAAGAGAGGACAGAGAGGCCACAGAGATTGGTGTACTACAAGGCTAGATATAAATCTGGAGATTGGAATCAGAACACAGTGAAAGGAGTAAAAATTCACTTACCTGATTCTCTTTTGTTGCAGAATAATTCTAAAAACATGTACTCACATACTTCAGCCAAGAGGATAAAGATTATCAAAATTTCAAGAAAATTGATGAACATTAACGGCCTCATTATAAGAACCAAAATAAGGCAAAAGCAACACAAATTAAAACAACGATAAGACACAACTGATCTATCAAATTATTCTGGATATTTCATATATATTTATTACTGTATTTAAAGATAGATTCCAATCTTGGTATACCTACTAGGAAGTGTCTACTGTCCAACATTGTGGGAGAAATTCTAAATATGCATAATTTTCTACAATGAAATGTTTTGCTTTAAAGCCTCATCTGGCTTATCTATAATCCTAATTCTGAGGAAACAGGCAAGATTATAAGTACATTTGGCAAGGTTTTTTAGAAGTACAGAACTGAGTGGAAGAAGGGTGAGGAGAGAGAAACAGAGAAAAATACTAAAAAGGTATTAACATACAGCCTTCTGTGATAGGGTCACAGAAGCCCTGGTATTAAAGCCCCGAAGGAGAATGAAGTAGCCAGACGTCTCAGAGAGGGTGATAGAAGCAGCAGAGGCAGGGGCATGCATGCTCAGAATGAAGCAGCCAAGGCAACAAGCACACTATATTTTTCTTTAGATCCCTTTCTGTCTCACAGCCCATTGGAACTCGCTGTGCACTTTGAGATTGAATCTTTCCAGTTAATCTTTGGAAGCAACCTCACAGATGCCTAGAGCCATGACTCCTGACTGACTGATACTCAAAGCCAACCATTAAAACTGAGACCAACTTGGGCTATAACAGTCAGGCCGAGAGAGAGAGAGAGAGAGAGAGAGAGAGAGAGAGAGAGAGAGAGAGAGAGAGAGAGAGAATATGCTCTCTATTGTTTCTGTTCTACTCAATAATTTTACACTAAAGCACTAGTGACTGAATGTAAAACGAGCTGCTTTAGTTTCCAGATTTACAAATAATCGTTCTACAGAATTCCAAAGAGGGAATTGTTTAAGTCAATGAATAATGGTAGGGTAGAACTATACAACAGGAAGGGATATTGAGTAGCAACAAAAGACAAACTATTTGCTATATAATCATAGTTCTCAAAACAAAACCAGTTTGCTATGATTTTATGAGAAGTGCAGGCCCTCTGGAAGGATCTAGAAGCATTACTAACTCGTTTAGGATGGCGAGTTAACGGTGTTAACAAAAAGCAGATCCACTGACAGCTTTGCTATTGCTCCTACATTTCCACAGACAATGAGACTGAGCAGGCATTCTCTATGTTCTCCTAGGTGGGGCTGGAACACCTATTCTTGTGACTAATGTGCAGGAAGAAACAGTAAAATGTGACCAGTGGTAATCGCCATGAGACTGCAGGTACTATTGTGATCAATTTTGACCACAGAGATAGAGAAAAATGAGAACTTACAAGGGTTCCTTGTCCTGTCCAAATTCAGAGTGAGGTATGAAACCTGCTTGCTGAATTGAATGACAGCTCATTTTGCAGAATTTGTTGGAGACATCTCTGGCCAAGCCCATTCATTTTTGTCTGTACTAAATCTCAGCTCTTCTAGCTCTATTTCAGAATGTGTAATTTAAGCATTTCATGCTGAAATTACCTGCTGTGCTCATTCCTTGGCTCTAATCTTTACTACATTAACAGTATCCTAAAGTCTTAAAACATGAGTATGACTGACAGTAGAGGAGAGAAGGATCTGAAGAGAAGACGAGGGTGGTTATGGCTCAGCTACGTATCGCTCACCTAATATGCCTGAATCCCATGACTTTGCTCTCCAGCATGTGATCTCAGAGCTCAGGAGGCTAACAGAGGAAATCACAAGTTTGAGAAAGCCATGGACTGAAGAGATGGCACAATGGGGAAGAGCACCAGCTGCTTTTGCAGAGGCCCAGCATTCACATCTCAGCACACACATACAGCTATTCACGTCCTCTAGTTCCAGGCGATCCAGTGCCCTCTTCTTGCTGTCATGGGCACTGCATGCATGTGGTTCACATACATACATGCAGACAAAACAGCCATAAACATAAATAATCCTTCTTGAAAACCCAAAACGAGCAAATAAAACAATAGGTAACAACAGCTCTTAAGAAGACAACATTTAAAGTGCTATCTCTTCTTATTCTCTAATTAAACTCCCCATCCCATAACCTACCGAACCATAGCACAGAATTCGGAGTATAAACAATACACTGTAAATTCTTTCAGAGGTGACTTCTGCTTCATGAAGAACACTCCTGGTGTCAATCCCACTTACATTTTACATACACACAGCAATGTGTTAAGAATAGACTACTCTTAATAAAGGGACAGAAAGCAAAGTATTTACATGGGGTTAAAAGTCTTTATCTTTTAGTTCAGAATATATTTTGGCTCTTATATTTGAAAATGAAAGATATGGAGATTCACTTCCAATCAAAGCACTCAGCAAGAATCATAACCCTTGGGAATCTCTTGGTTCACCATTGAATAACCTGTGCTATTACACCCCTACCCCCATTCCACCCCCAACTTCCCATTTTCTCTTAAAAAAAAAAAAAAAAACAAAGGATGAGATTAGAGACATCACCTTGGGCCCCTTACAGCATAACACAAAGTATCTCAGACTCTTTTAATAGCAAAGTCACACGGTGATGTTTGCTGTCTAGCCCCCAACAGTACACTTTTGCCTTATAACTCACTCCAAACTGCAAACAGATCTTCTCTAAGGTTTGTAAGAAACTCGACTCAAAGCTGAAATCTGATGTCTCATTGGCATTTGATAAACTTCACTCTTCAATATATTTTTATGTAAATGAAAGCTATAACGATAGAAAATAATAATGTCAGCCAGCCAAACTTAATAAAGTTTTATTAGAAGAGATGGGCTACTCTGACCCTCATTCCCAGATATATCTCTCCAGTCACCAGGGTTTCTAACCTGTGCAACTGTTTCCATTTGCCCTCCTGAAAGTTCCGTAAGAGGTAACCGCACGTGTCAGAAGCCACAGCTTGCTCTGTCTATCGGCAGGATTTGGGAAACCAGTTATTGCTACTCAGAAAAAAAAAGAAAAAAAAAAAAAAAACCGGGAGAGCAGAGGCCCAGAGCCAACTCGAAGAATTGTAGGATCATTTCCAGGCAATTAGTGACTGCGCTTAAGGACAAACACATCTGAGCCACTTGATTGGGGCTTTTTTCTGCGCGTGTGATCCCTCTCTGTTGATTAATGAGCGAATGTGCCCTCATTTATCCTCTTTGAGGATGCAGCTGTGGAGCAAGCGCACAGAAATATCCTGTTAGCAGACTGCTTTTCTCTCCTCAGCTGCCTTCCTGTTTCAGGGCTAACCAGCCAGTGGGCGGGCTGGTGCCTAGCTTCCAAGACCGTTGGAGAACAAGGTTAAAGGACTCCATTTAACTCTTATTTTGCTTACTGTCACCCCCAAGTTGGGAAAATTCCAGAAACCCGCTTCTCAAAAGGGCAACTGTTTCTCAGTAGCGCGCCTGTTTAACAAGGTGTAGTTTTCTTTGGCTGCTATTTCCGAACCTCTGCCCAGGCTTCATGCCTGAGGTCACTTGTCTTTGGATGTCTTACAAACAGCCTCCTGATGGAGGTATTTGGGAGAGTATGTCCTGAGTCACTACATATCAATAATTTTAGGCTAAATATACAAAATTAGATATTTCAAAGTAAAATAAGTGTTTTTAAATGCATACGCCCAACAAGCGATGTATTTCCAAGACAAGGTCACACATTTAGTCACAGGTGTGATGGCAAGACACACCCTTATTGGGAATGTCTATACTACTAAATGAGTAAATACACCCTTAGACGTGAAACACCACTGCTTGTAGTATGAATAAATGACCCCTAATTAACAGATCACAAAATAGCAACACCAATAAAATGAGACAGCCTGTGCATATTGCCTATTATTAGTTGGAAACTATTTTTTCTTACTCATCAATTGCTCGTTTTATGTATTCCAAGGTTTATTTCTAGCTGGACCCGACCTGGAAGCCGCTTCCCTGAGGACTAGGTCTCCTAGTATTGGGAGGCACTATGTAAGTTACCAAGGGAGAAAAGCAATCGATAGTTCTACCCAGCCATAAAGCCTACAAACCGCAACAGTGACCAGCTCAGCAAGAGGATTATATTTTCTTTAATTTAGACAGAGACAGGGAGGAAGGGAGAGGGAGGGAGAGGGAGAGAGAGACAGAGAGACAGAGCGACAGAGACATTCACAGAGACAGACACAGAGAGGAGTGAGAGCCAGAGAGGTAGAAAGCAAGATAGGGAGCAAGTGCAGAGAGAGAGAGAGAGAGAGAGAGAGAGAGAGAGAGAGAGAGAGAGAGAGAACAGAGACATTCACAGAAACAGACACAGAGAGAGTAAGAGAGTGAGAGAGGTAGAGAGCAAGAGAGAGAGAGGGAGAGAGAGAGGATTCTGGCCATCTGGAGATTTTAACGAGTAGCCGGAGACTGCAGACTTGAGAACCCTGAGTGAACATAAGAAAATGTGGTGTCAGAGCCCACATGCTACTGTCCGTTTGCAAAATGCTCTCATGCCAAAGCACTGGAAAACATTTGTTATAAACAGGATTTCCGTTCACACTTTTGGGACCAAGACATGCTGTATCACATCACATTCTAAATCTGACTTATTAGTGTGTGATTATCACATTCTCCAAAGGTTAAAAAAAAGAAATTACAGACACAAATATCATTTAACCTTTGTAGAAGAAAAGTTTCTGTCTGCGTCATCGTCTTAGCAATGATTTTTACTGTTGTCCGGGGCAGAGATGGTGGCCATGGTACCTACATGAGAGAGACAAAAGAAACACCCTTAAGATTTCAAAGCAGCTACAAAACGTGAAGTAATATACTGCTAAAAATGCACCAATTGAAAGTGTAAATAATATAATTTTCTTAAAATTGATGTTGGCATTGGTGTTCTATTTATCTAAGACTTCCCAGGATGCCTTTCCCAATGCAATCAATTTTCCAATTGAACACAAGGCCGTAAAGACAACAGCAAATATTGGTGGAAATGAAAAGGGTCTCGTAAGCCTTATAGAAAATATAGCATTGATTTCGCTCACAAAGCATGGTGCATGTACCAGGGAATGAACAACACTGGGGAAGGGTTAGAAAAGCAAATTACTTGGTCATTATCCTAGACCAATGAATCAGAAACTGGAAACAGAACTCAATACCCGGTATTTTGACAACTCATCTAGGTGGCCATGTTCCATACTGAATCTAATAACCACTTATCAAGAGGAAATGTCAGGTGTTCATTCTTTCAGTGAATAATGGTGTATTCTGCATATCCTAAGTGCACTCATTAAATGTGATGCCACTTATTTTAGGTACAATCATTTTATACATCATAGGAGTTCGCCTCTGAAGTTATTCATTCCTAATTCATGGGTAACCTCAATACCACTGCATGTGACATTGACGTGTACAGGGTACAGGCAACACATTGGGAAAAAACTGTCCATAAAATGTTGCATAGTTATTAAGTATGTGGTATAACCCAGGCATAATTCTCATTTTCTGAACGTATGAAATCATTTATTCTTCATAGCTGTGTAGCTGAGAAGAAGCCATTTTGTTTCCTTTCAGTATGAAAAGCTGCCTCAAGTTCTTATTACTGTGACTTACGTTTTCTCTCCCACGGTGCATCAAAAGTTATAGTCCATAAGCCAAAATAAATATTTTTTTCTTAAGTGAATTTTTGGGGGTATGAGAATTTCATATATTCATAAATTTTATTTTGATCAAATCTACCCCTTCCTTGCCTTCTCATTCCTGCCATATCCCCTCACCATGTTTCTCTTCCAACTTCATTTGGTGTCATTATTTAGCCTACTGAGTTAGCGCTGCCTGTGTGTGCATGGATATAGGAACATTCTCCATGGCATGGCTTTTCTCTCAGTGGGCTTTAAAAATCAAGCAGAAAGTGGTTAGTTACTCTCCTAACATTCCTGCCAGGAATTCACCAGTGGGCATGCCGTGCCAGGCCAGTTGCTGGTGAAGCTTCCAAAGTTCCCAGCTGGTGAGGCCCTTGATGATTTTTCTCCCTCAGGAGCATGCATAGTACTTTCTCTCTTTATAAAAACTAGGTAATAGAGATGAAGCTTCTAAATCAGCAACAGAATATTTATTCAATGTCCTCTGGCTCAAATATGTGATGTCTGTAGCAATGGGTCTTACCATCAAGCTCTGGAAGGCAACCAAGAGCAATGGTAATAGCCTGTAGGTTCACCAGGGATGTTCTTGTCTCCTTTTCTGTTCTGTTGCGATAAAACACTAATCACAAACAAATTTGGGAGGACAGGAAAGTCAGCTTTTATTGGCTTGTTCGGTTTTCATTTTTGTATCACTGAGGGCTACCTGTCCAGGGATGACCTTGCCCATAGTGGGCTGGGTACACTCAATATTTAATCAAGAAAATGCCCCACCAACCTGCCTACAAGAAATCTTACTGGTGTGCACCTTTTATCACCTTACCTCTTTCAGATGACAAACAAAACAAAACAAAAAACAAAAACAAAATAAAACAAAGCAACAATGACAAAAAAGGGAAAAACCTAATTAGCACAGGATCTATGAGGCCACACTGATCAATGATTAAAAGGAGGTAACACACGCCTGCCTATTTTTGGACATTTTATTTGATAGTCTATGGCAAGTGGAAGAGGCATTGCCCATATTACAGTGTTAAATAAATATACATATATTTCATATATAGATAGATGATAGATAGATAGATGATAGACAGATAGACGAGAGATAGATATGAAGCTTCTATGCTGTGTTTTTATTCTGCATTTTCAAAGGTCTTTAGTGTTACTTATCATTACCCACACTCCTTCTACTAGTCTGTCCTCTTAGTTACTTTTGTTCTGCTGTGATAAAGACTGTGTTACAAGGGGTTTGTTTAGTTTACCATTTCACATCACAGTTTATCACTGAGGGAAGTCAATGCATGAACTCAAAACAGGATCTGGAGTCAGGAACTGAAGCAGAGACAATGGAAGAGTGCTACTTCCTGGCTCGCTATCCTGGATTTATCATCCTACTTTCTCATATCACAGACGACCATCTGCTCAGGGTTCACACTGCTCAAAGAGGACTGTCCCCTTCCATATCAATTGTCAATCAAGAAAATGCACTACAGACCATCTGACAGAGGCATTTTCTCAACTGAAGTTCTTTTTTACAGAAAACTATAACGTGTGTTAGACTGAGAAAAATCTAACCTTGTCAACTTGATACACCAATACATTACTAGTAAATCATAGCCTTTCCTTTTTTATCCCCAATATTATAAACTAAAATCAATATTATAACATAAAGCAAATAACCTTTTAAATTATTCTTCCATTGCTTTATTTATGTATTCACTTTACATCCTGATCTCAGAGCCCCCTCCCAGGACTCCAGTAACATACACCCTCCCTCTAACCTTCTTCCCCTTCTCCTCTGAGAAGAGAGAGGCATCTCTTTGATACCCATCCTGGCACATCAAGTCCCTGCAAGACTTACACATCCTCCCTCTCTTTAGCCAGACAGGAAGCCCAGATAGCAGAACAGGATTCATAGGCAGGCAAGAGTTAGGTACCACCCCTGCTCCAGTTGTTGGGGAGCCACATAAAGACCAAGCAGCACATCTGCTGTGTGTGTGTGTGTGTGTGTGTGTGTGTGTGTGTGTGTGTGTGTGTGTGTGTGTGTGTGTGTTGAGGCATTGGGGGTGGGGACTGTGTCTGTGTCTTAGTCAGGGTTTCTATTCCTGCACAAACATCATGACCAAGAAGTAAGTAGGGGAGGAAAGGATTTATTCAGCTTTCATTTCCACATTGCTGTTCATCAGTAAAGGAAGGCAGGACTGGAACTCAAGCAGGTCAGGAAGTAGGAGCTGATGCAGAGGCCATGGAGGGATGTTACTTACTGGCTTGCTTCCGCTTGCTTGCTCAGCTTGCTTTCTTAGAGGACCCAGTCCAGGAATGGCACCACCCACAATGGGCCCTACTACTCTTGGTCACTGAGAAAATGCCTTGCAGCTGGATCTCATGGAGGCATTTCCTTAAGGGAGGCTCTTTCTCTGTGATAACTCCAGCTTGTGTCAAGTTGACAAACAGTCAGTACAGTCTGGTTGGTGGTTCGGTTTCTGGGAGCCACAAGGGTGCAGGTTAGTTAAGTTTGTTGGTCTTCTTGTAGAGTCCCTATCCCCTCTGGATCCCTCAATCCCTTTCCCAAACCTGCCACAGACTCCTGAGATCTATCTAATGTTTGGCCGTAAGTCTGTGCATGTGTTTCAGGCAGCTCCTGCTTGGAGCCTCTGAGAACAATTGTGCCAGGATCCTGTGTGCAAACATAGCAAGATACCCCAACTACGATTCATAGACCCAATGAAACTGAATAACAAGGAGGGCTCAAGGGAGGATGCTTGATTCTCACTCAGAAGGGGAAATAAAAGAGTCATTGGATGTAGATGGAGGGCAGGAACTTGGTGGCAGAAAGGATGGGGAGGAGAATGAGAAAGGGTGTGGTGGGGTGGAATCTGGTTTAGGGAGAGTTGGGGAGAGAGGACCACGAGAGAGAACAGGAATTGGCAGGGGTGGAGCAGGCATATCTAGGACTTTTTCACAAGTACACATATAAGTTCCATCTTCTTTCACACTTCCAAATTCAGGAGGGCAAACATCCACACTTAGGGGCGTGTGTGTGTGTGTGTGTGTGTGTGTGTGTGTGTATCATACACATTTTCTGGTTTCAGACTGTTGACCGAGTGACAGGGAAGAACACTAAACAATAAATACTTACTTACATGAAGCATTTAGAAAAGCATTTCTGGATGTGATGGGGATTGTGAATCTTTAGCTCCATAAAATAGACTTACTCACATAGAAAAACCACTTTTCCTGTCATTTGTAAGATTAGATTCTGATTAATCTATCCAATATTAAAATGACCTTTTATGTAGCATCTGTTTGGGCTAAAGGATCATACATTCAAATAGTTCTATAAATAAACTATGAAGAGACTTCAAGAGTGGGAAAGTTTGTCTCTTTCATTTCAACAGTAACTAACCACTGAGCAACAATTGGACAACAGAAACTTTCCTAGGGTCTGAGGTCCTAGATGGTAAATAAAAAAATTCCAAAGGGTTTCCTTCAAAGAGTGTGTATATCTAGCTAGCAAGGGAAGCTAATGATAACTAAAACGCAGAGCCATGAGGCTATGAACAAAGTGAGGCAAGAAAACAATACAAGGAATTGGCATAATGAATGTCATGACTAGGAAGGCCATCTTCTCTGAGGAGGACAAAGAAAAAGAATCTAGAAAGCTGCCTGAGGAAAGATTATCTTAGGAAAATGCAAAGATTCAAATGCAGATGGCCGAGAAGTCAGAACCAACTGGAAACCTGCACAGAGAACAGTAAAAGAAAGAATAAGAAACACTAACATTTAACCTTGCTCTCCTGTCTTCCCCACCATGGTGAACTGTAGGCTTCGAGCTGTTAAGTCAAGAAAAAGTTTTTCTCTTAACAATTGTTCTTGTCAAATATTTGGCCACAGTAGCAGAAATGGATAAACTCATAGTTTAATGGGTTTTGGATATTGACTCACATTCATGATGAAATAGATATGCAGATAATTACACTATAGAAGAATGGATCTACCAACTAGTATGCCATCACCTAATTAACTCTATGCTGACTTCATGCCAAGCCTTCTAGATACCTTGCATCTCTGAGTAGTAAGCCTGCCAACGTAGTAAGTAGCACAGAGGTTTTCCAACTGTGCGGCTACTCCAACACCACACAGCAAGGTACAGCAATGCCAGTCTTCAAGCCCAAGTGTTCTGGATTCCGGGTACTGAGAAGCTACCCATGGACTTATCTGGGTTGGGAGAACACAGTGGCAGGATTCATTTTCATCAGCTGGAGTTAGAGCGAACTATGTAGACCACTATCGAGTGAGCTATGATCTAAGGGATGAGTAACTTCCCTGGGAAAGAATTGAGGCAGGTTGTTTCACATCATGAAGAGCATGATATCAGGAGGTGTTCTGTATGGCCACAGCTCAGAATCACAAGGCCTTTCATAAGACACAAGGATTGTTGACATCTTAACAAGTTGATGCTTAACAAGTCAGAATCCAAGTAAAAGAAGTTACTTTTCACAGAGGTAAATTTCCTATAGTTAAAGGTAAGGAAAGTATTGTGATTTTGCTTTTGGACAAAAAAAAAAAAACGTTTAATTATATAGTTAAGAGCAGATATTCCCATAAACATTAAGTGTTCTGGAGGTAAGCCATGTGGTTGGTTTACCATTATTTTACAGTTCCTAACCCTGTGCCGACAGGAAGTCCCCAGGGTCTTAACACAATAAATGACATGGCAGGAAAGGATACTGTCATGACAAGTGTTCCCCTGTCACAAGTTCATATCTAGAGAGAAGTGGAAATGGCATGTAGACAACACAGAAGCCATGCCCTCTGCTCTCTGAGAAAAGTACAGATTCTCAAAGCTCACACATCCTATGTCATTGACTCGCAGCTGTGTTCCCTCAACCTATGAATCAGCGATTCACTGGATCGCTTGTTCCCTCACTTGAAGCAGGGTTTCCATTGATTCCCAAAGCTTTATCTAAATAGGAAGAATCAATCCAAACAGGAAACAAACAGACTGTGAGGTTATCGAGCCTTGTCAGAGTAAGGTAGCTGGGACCCCCTTATCACCAGGCCTTGCTTATCTGGAATGGCACCCATGATGTCACAAAGGATGTAGTCTAGAGATGAAACGAGTTTCTGCTCCCAGTGCCTTGCCATCTGAAAGAAAATAACAGACTCTGGAAAAGGAAGCTGTGTCTGATTAACCTAGAGTCATATGAAAGATTCAAGTGAACATGTTGAAATCCCAGCTGTCTCAGAAAAGGATCTAGACTTTTAAAAGAAGACCGCCTCGTCCTTCCTGCTAGGCGTCTTTCTTTTTTAATCAACCTTCCTGGGATGAAAGCGTTTAAAATTTCAGAGTAGAAAGTAATAGAGAAACAGAAATCAAAGAATAGGACGAAGTCAGGTCTTGCTACAGGAAAATGTGTTCAGTGCTGTTTCACAGCAAATCATCGCAGGAAAAATCTATTTAGGTGTATTTGTTATTGCCCTATATGCCAGAATAATAATTCTTTATAGAAATGGAGTTCTATGGCCCCTGAATCACTTCTAATTTACATTCAATGTGTATTTATACTGAAAAATTAATTAAATTTGTGGTTAAGAATAGGTAGTTTTTTATTTGCTTAAATGTTTGAAGGTTTGGTTACAATTCCACAAACTACAAAGTTGGTGAATTGAAATATAATTTAATATTTTAAGGCTGCTAGTTTCTTCCTGAAGAATGGGTAGAAAATACATACATATACTTGTGTAAGATACTGAGCATTGTTGAACATACTAATGCTCTAATGAGACAGAGCAAATTGTCATTACAATGTTTTGTTGAACATGTCTTTAATACAAAAAAAATGTGGAAACACTTGTTCTAAAACAGTTGTTCTCAGGGAGTGTCTTACACAGCACTCAGTCTCTGAGACCACTTTTAAGACTCCTGAGGGTAACCCATTTCCATAGCAAACCAATGTGTACAGTTATCCTTTTCTTTGTTTTTTTCATTATCCTGACACACTTGTGTGGCAAAGGCAGCTTTAGCTAGAACTGCTTGCTCTTAAGGTATCGGAAGCACATGGTATTGGTCAACATATTCTTCTAAATGTGTAAAAGCTTGGAGACAAGAAGCATATTTCTATTATACATAGACAAGGAACCAAAGGAATCTTAGCTAGGCTCACCCTTGAGAATATATCCTTGCATCCATAATGCACACAAAGAATGTAGGAAACATTGATGACACGCCTACAAGCACCATGGCAATCTCCAGGGAAACAATTTATGTCACTTTGTGTTGAACATATTTTCGATGTGGGCAAATAAGAGTAGGTTATGTTTATTCAGACTCAGCTATTTAGCATTTGTGTTATCAAAAATAAACAAGCATTTCTTTCAATAAAACAGTTTGCTATATTTGTTATTCAATAATAATACTACTTCTATATGAAAACTTAAGTTTTTGGAAAGTTGAATCCATTGTAAATTCTAAAATGAATCCATAACATAAAGATATCTATGTTGGAATTCATGGAATTATCAATGATTGTAATTTGTTTTTTTACATTGTGAACTGTAATTATACCTGAAAACTCTATAGGAATTGGAAAATTGATGTTCTATAAGTAACCAATGTGCCATGTTACAATATCAGTGGTTGATCAGTAATGCCATAGACCTGTGTGAAGTAAAAGACATCCCATCAATTTAATATAAAACTGTAGAGACCCATTTTACAATGTAATTGGATTTTCAGAGAGAAGCGCATACAAGTTTCTGGTAAGGTAACAAAAAACAACGTCCCTAATTATCTAGAAATAATTCTAAACTACTCCTTTGTTTAACTGTTATAAATCTGTAAACTCGTGGTCTTTGTACACACTTTAGCTATAACAGAATACACAGCACATACTATGAACAGGCACTGTTAGTACCCAGATAATTTCTGAGGCAATATTAAACACTTATCAAACAGTTGTGCACAAACAAGACAATGATACACTTGTCATCAATAAAATGCCACTTTTGTCAATTTGCTTTACTTTTTAATTATTTTATTTATTTAAATTTCAGTTGTTAATCCCCTATTTCTCAATCCTCCCTTCCACAGTTCCTCACGCTATTTCTTCTCCCCCTTGACTCTGAGAGGCTGTTCTCTCTCCACCAGGCTTCCTTCTTCCTGGAGCCTCAAGTCTCTAAAGAATTAAGTGCAACTTCTCCCACTGAGGCCACACCAGGCAGACCTCTCCTATATATTTGCCAGGGGCCTTAGACCCAACCTGTGTATGCTCCTGCTTGGTAGCTCTGTCTCTGGGAGCTCCCTGGGATCTGGGTTAGTTGAGACTACTGGTCTTCCTATGCAGTCACTCTTCCCATAAACTCTTCAATTCTCTCCCTTATTCAACCATAGGGATCCCCAACGTCAGTTCAATGGGTTGCGTTTAAGTATCTGCCTCTTAGTCAGCTGCTGGTACGGCCTCTCAGAGGACAGCCAAGCGAGACTCCTGTCTGTAAGTACATCATAGCATTAGTAATAATGTCAGTCCTTGGTGTCCTAATGAGATGAATCCCAAGATGATCTGTCACTGAACTGCATTTTTCAGGCTCTTTTCCACTTTTGTCTCTGCAGTTCTTTTAGACAGGAAAAATTCTGGGTTAGAAATTTTAACTATGAGTTGCTAACCCAGTGCTTCCACTTGAGGCCTTGTCTACCTACTGGAGGTGGACTCTTCGAGTTCCCTTTCCTCAATGTTGGACATTTTGGCTAAGGTCACCCTCGTTGAGTCCTGAGAGTCTCTCACATCCTAGGTCTCTAGTAGTTTCTAGAGGGTCCCCCCACCTCCTATCCCCTAAGGCTATGCGCTTGATTGCTTTGGTAAGATGGCCATTTTCACTATGTTAATCCTGCTAATCTATGAGCACGGGATATCCTTCCATCTTCTGAGGTCCTCTTGGATTTCATTTTTTTGGGATTTGAACTTTTATGTTATACAAATCTTTCAGTTGCTTGGCGATAGTTACACCAAGACATTTTATACTGTTTGTGGCTATTGTGATGGGTGTTATTTCCATAATTTCTTTCTCAGACTTTATCATTTGTATAAAGGAAGATTTCTGATTTATTTGAGTTACTACTTTTTATTTTGTAAAATAAAAGTTACTTTATTGAAATGTTGTTTTAGCAACAACCAACAGACTGGGAAAAGGTCTTTGCCAATCCTACATCTGATAGAGGGCTAATATCCAAAATATACAAAGAACTCACAAAGTTAGACTCCAGAGAGTCAAATAACCCTATTAAAAATGGGGTACAGAGCTAAACAAAATATTCTCAACTAAGGATTATCAAATGACCAAAAATCACCTAAAGAAATGTTCAACATCCTTAGTCATCAGGGAAATGCAAATCAAAACAACTCTGAGATTCCACCTTACACCAGTCAGAATGGCTAAGATAAAAAACTCAGGTGACAGCAGATGCTGGTGAGGATGTGGAAAAAGAGGAACACTCCTCCATTGTTGGTGGGATTACAAACTGGTACGTCCTGGAAATCAGTATGGAGGTTCCTCAGAAAATTGGACATTGAACTACCTGAGGACCCAGCTATACCTCTCTTAGGCACATACCCAAAAGATGCTCCAACATACCACAAAGACACATGCTCCACTATGTTCATAGCAGCCTTATTTATAATAGCCAGAAGCTGGAAAGAACTTAGATGCCCTTCAACAGAGGAATGGATACAGAAAATGTGGTACATCTACACAATGGAGTACTACTCAGCTATCAAAAACAATGATTTCATGAAATTCATAGGTAAATGGATGGATCTGGAAAATATCATCCTGAGTGAGGTTACTCAGTCACAGAAAAACACACTTGGTGTGCACTCATTGATCAGCGGATATTAGCCAAAAAGCTCAAATTACCCCAGATGCAATCCACAGACCACAGGAAGCTCAAGAAGAAGGATGACCAAAATGCAGATGCTCCCACCCCTTCTTAAAACAGGGGAAAATATCCATAAGAGGGGATATGGAAGCAAAGTTTAGAGCAGCAACTCAAGGAACAGCCATTCAGAGCCTGATCCACACGTGGCCTATATATATACAGCCACCAAAACCATATAAGATTGATGAAGCTAGAAAATGCATGCTGAAAGGGACCAGATATAGATCTCTCCTGAAAGACACATCCAGAGCATGTCCAATACAGAGGTCAGTGCTAGCAGCAATCCACCGAACTAAGAATAGGACCCCTTGGGGGTAACTAGAGGAAGTATTGAAAGAGTTGAAGGACCTTGCAACCCCATAAAAACAACAATGCCAAACAACCAGAACTTTCAGGGACTAAACCACTACCGAAAGACTATATATACATGGATTGACCCAGGGCTCCAACTGCATATGTAGCATATGTAGCCTTGTTGGGGCATCAGTAGAAGGAGAAGTCCTTGGTCTTGCCAAGGTTGGACCCCCAGTGCAGGGGAATATGGGAGGGGGGCAATAAGGGGATGGATGTGGGGGATACCGGTAAGGGAGATGGGGAGGGGAGGGAATGGGGGCTTATGAACAGGAAACTGGGAAGGAGAATAACCTTTGTAATGTAAGTAAAGAAATTTATCTAATAAAAAATTTAAAAAAAAAGAAAAGAAAATCATGCATCTATAAAATGATATAATCTGGCTTTGGGTGATGATTAAGAATTATGATGAGGTATGCACTCATTGATAAGTGGCTATTAGCCCAAATGCTTGAATTACCCTAGATCCCTAGAACAAATGAAACTAAAGACGGATGATCAAAATGTGAAGGCTTCACTCCTTCTTTAAAAGGGGAACCAGAATACCCTTGGCAGGGAAGAGAGAGGCAAAAGATTAAAACAGAGACTGAAGGAACACCCATTCAGAGCCTGGCCCCACATGTGGGCTCATACATACAGCCACCCAATTAGACAAGATGGATGAAGCAAAGAAGTGCAGACCGACAGGAGCCGATGTAGATCTATCCTGAGAGACACAGCCAGAATACAGCAAATACAGAGGCGAATGCCAGCAGCAAACCACTGAACTGAGAATAGGACCCCCGTTGAAGGAATCAGAGAAAGAACTGGAAGAGCTTGAAGGGGCTCGAGACCCCATATGTACTACAATACCAAGCAACCAGAGCTTCCAGGGACTAAGCCACTACCTAAAGACTATACATGGACTGACCCTGGACTCTGACCTCATAGGTAGCAATGAATATCCTAGTAAGAGCACCAGTGGAAGGGGAAGCCCTGGGTCCTGCTAAGACTGAACACCCAGTGAACCAGACTGTTGGGGGAGGGCGGCAATGGGGGAGGTGGGGAGGGAACACCCATAAGGAAGGGGAGGGGAAGGATGTTTGCCCGAAACCGGAAAGGAAATAACATTCGAAATGTATATAAGAAATATTCAAGTTAAAAAAAAAACTAATAAGCAGAAGGGAACAGGGAACAATACTGAAAAAAAAAGAATTATGATGATTATATAAGTTCTTGACTAGCAGATAAAGATCTTTGGTTCAATCCATTATCAGATATACACTTGACTTGATAAAAATTTAAGATGAAATTACTTTTTTAAAAAATGTTTTAGGACAAGTAAGCACTGTTTTTACTTTAAATAAATAAATTGAGAATACCATTTTCATCTAGGATTTGAAAAAGTTCATAGCTATCACTTACATGGCAGAAATCATTACAGCCTTGAAAAGTATGTGGGATTGCTGAGAAACTTCATGAACAATTGAGATCCACTGCTAAAATCCTGAAGTTCTTCTAATAAAATTTATCCTTCTCTATAAAAGCTGGACAAAATGCTCTAAACTACATTAAAAATCTGACTGAAACGTAAGAACAAAGCTGGGAATGGCTCAGTAGGTTGCACGCCTGTTGTACAAGCCTGATGAAGTGATTTGAGATCCCCCAAGCTCATATAAAATGACAACGCAGCAGTGTGGGCATTTATCATGCCAGCCCAACCCACTAGGGGATGAAAGGCAAAGAAAGAGTCCTTAGACCCTCAGGGACCTGCTAATCTGAGGTAGAAAACAAAAAAACAAGAAGAACCCTGTCTCCAACAAGGTAAAAATAAGGACACATTTCCATTGACCATCCACAGCCTGTGTCACACACATGAATGCACTCACACACATAGAAACATACAGACACAACACACACACACACACACACACAAACACACACACACAAATGCACACACACAAACACACACACATACATACACATACAAATACACACACAAACACACACACACATACACAAATACAAGAACAAAGTACATTTCATTGGAAAGTGCTATAACTATTAGCCTTATGCACAGAAAGAAAATAATCTGACTGTATTAGTTAAGTGATCATAATAATATACTAATATAGTATACTGCTTTATCATAATCATTTTAAATATGTTCCCTGAATTACCCTTCAGTTGTATCTCTGGATTATATTGGTCATTTTATCACTGTTACTTATTATGATTACCTGTGTGAGGATGAGATGGGAAAAGAAAAATAAATAAATCACCAAACTAGTTAAGAGGTTGGGATGGAACAACCTAGGCTCAGAGGTTTGCAAATTCATACTCCACATTTATGAAAACATAGAAAGCTTTTACATATCATTTAGAATAGTTTGTTGTAAAAATGCTTTAATTGTATGTGTGTGGTCACATTTTATTGCTTATAGAATACATAGACATGCCATTATATGTACTGATCAGGTTATATTTAGGAATATGCATGTATATGCATATATGTATGTAATAACATTTAGTGAAAAAATGTCATGAATTTGAAAGAGAGTGGGAAGAGGCTCATAGAAGGGCATGGAGGAAGGACAGAGAAAGGAGAAACATAATTATTTTATGTCAAAAAATGTATTTTAATATAGACATTTATCTAGCTGTGATTCAAACTCTTCAAAAATAAGGATCTGGTCTGAATGGACACTTTATGCAAATATTTTGCCTAAATTAAGTTATTTATGAGCAAAATAAAACTCTGAAATTGAGGCTGACAGATTGCATCAATTTATCTATTGTTAATTCTATATGTAATATGCATCATGAGAAAGAACAAAGAAACACATTTTATTGAATAGAATTTAAACATAATTTATATTTAAGAAGAAAATTAGAGACATAAAGCTGTGCTTAAAGGATGATCTGTTTTGAAGATTTTGTTAGAGACCTTTTAATGATTTTTTTCCTTTGTATTTATTCTTCTCTCATATATTACATCCTGACCAGTTTCCCCTCCTTCCTCTCTTCCCAGTTCCCCCATCCATCCACGCAGATCAACTCCTCCATTTCCCTTCAGAAAAGAGTAAGCCTCCCAGGGATATCAACCAAACTTGGCACAACAAGTTACAATAAAACAAGGCACATGCCCTCATAACAAGCCTTGGCTAGGCAACGCAGTAGGAGGAACTTTAATGGGTGAGTGTGAACATATAACAAGCTAGAGTCACCCAGACACAGGGTTGTGTTTCTGTGAATATGCCCAGCACTCTACCATCAAACTAGGTAGACACTGTGCAGAGACAGAACTGGCCTCAGACATCAGCCTCTGAACTCAGAGACCCCTCACTTTTATCCAGCAGCCCACTAGTGTGTCATCAGTGATGTTTTCATTTTTTATTAAGTACCCACAATATCCCTGTGCAAGAAACATTTTTTCCTTATTCATGTTATGTCCCTTAGAAGCTAAATGTGGCTTCACACAGTCTTTTCTATAATCCTCATCTCAAGATGCTCTGCTTCATCAGCTTTGCACGGTGTCAGTCATGTGGCAGTGTGAAAAGAGCCCAGGAGAAGCACTGACGTCTCTTCTGAGAGCCCAGGAGAAGCACTAACGTCTCTTCTGAGAAGCCTCCCACTCACATTCCAGGGCTTCAGGGAAGTACATGGCCAACTCTGATCTCAATATGCTGCATGGCAGACTGGAAACGTGGCACAAAAGAAATAGAAAAACTTTCCTGTAGAAGACACTGCAACAAACATTTCTCTGCCCTGTTTTACAGTTGATTCCCATTTACATGGTTAGCATACAGCACATACTAACAAATAATGAGCTGGAAACTCGTTACTTTTCTCAGATAACCTGTGTAGTATAACGTTACAAAGCCAGTCCAGTTTACTGCTCCTGTTGTTTACTTGGGTTGTTGAGACAAGGTCTGGACTACAGCTCTGGCCAAAGACAAACTGGGTATCCTCCTGTGTTAGCATCCAGAGTGCTGGGTCTGTAAAAACATACCCCACTCATGGTTAGACACAATCTTCATGCTAACAGTTTTTGGACCTTTCTGGGAACCATGCTAGACTCAGCTCAAATTGCTTTTTAAACTCTTTTTTTTTTAATCAAAAACTAACTGTTTACTAATTAGTGTACTTAGATGTTAGAAATGATCTTTAATAGAATAAAGATGTGACTTCTTAATTCTAGTCATGATTAGTAGAAATGAGTCATGCTTAGTTAAATTAAAGCTACTCAATGTGAAAAACTTGGCAAAGAAATTTACAAGGCACACTTTATCCTTGCCAACTTCAGCATTTAATTTAAATGATTCCTAGTTGCCAATATAACTAGAGGAAGAGAATTCTGCTTCTAGACTATGTGAGAGATAACTTATACAAATTGATAATTAGAGTTCCTGGAGAAAAAAAAACAGAGAAGTTAAAGGGGTTATTATATATAGTTTGTGTGCCGGCCTATAGATAATGTTAGTTACAATATACCTGTAGGGCAGAATTTGATCGAGTGGTATTATTACTCCATTGAACATAGGTTGATTATCCAGAGATAGTGTACAAATAAGTTTTGGATAATGTCCTATCTGATTTCTTAGTGGTGTAGATTTTTCAGGATTACATTTTAGGTTTTATGTGGTCACGATTTATATTTCATTTTGAGGCCCCCAATATGCATACGTTAACTAAACAGTACATTTTAGCTCAGATGGATGAAAATTTTAATATAGTTGCCTTAAGAAATGGGGTTAAAGACATTAATATTTACTATCCTCTGCTGGTACCCATTTAAAACCCATCAGAAAAGCCTAGTAATTAGCTAGCAAATACTGTTCAGGACAACCTTAAAGGAAATTTATGACATTACGGTGAACCATGTAAATGAGGATGGAAAAATTATTCAGAAACTCAAACACCTACTTATTTTAAGTATGACTCAGAAATAAGTAAGTAACCAGTCCCACTGCTTTATTCTATGGATGTCAGTAATATAGGCAATGTGGCCTTATCTTTTGCTCTCTTTTAAATTATTAAAAGACAATATAAATTTGTGTGCATGAGAGATTTTTCGTTAGCTCTCATAAGTCTATGGTGAAAGCCATACTGTTTTAGTTATTGAATCTAACTCATGCTGCTTTGTACAACTTTTTGATTCCAACTTTCTGTATCACAGTATTTAGAATTTTATGCAAAAAATATGTGTATTGAAGCAATAGTTCCATGTAGGTTCTTGAGTTGTACCTTAGTTGATCAGAAGATGGTCTAACAAATTATTTTAAACAATTGTATACTTTCTTTAAAATAAGAATTCAAATCATATAATAAATATCACTGCAATAGAGAGATGTCAGCCTTCTTGATTTCCCTTAAAACATCAACTAATAACTCAAACAGTACTGAAAGAAAGCTAAGCAAACTTTGACTGTGATTCTGCATATGCTTTTGAATCTCAAGATTCAGCAAGAAGAGTTGGCAGTGTGTTATTACGGTACTTATCTCTTTGCTATGCCATAAGTGAGTTGAATGCCAGTTGTGCATGTACCTTTTTACAATGATAATTGTGTTATTGCTTCTTTAATCTAATGTATTACATGGAAATACTTTATTTAATATTTGTGTCATGTTGCTGCATTTGCAATAAAAAACCCGTGTATGTATTGACAGATCAGGATAATATGTGTTTTAGGTTACTCAGACTACCGTATAGAAATAGCACTGACTACAGACTTTAACAATAGAAATTTATTTGACAGTCATAGAAGGTAGAAATACCACAATCAGTGTGCTGTTGGGGTTGATTTTATTCTTCTTCTATAGATTTGTAGGCATCCAGCATCTCACTGTGTGCTCACGTGATCAACATCATTCTATATGCAAAGACAGGATAGCACCCTTCTAAAAGTCTCATCTTCAAAACCATCACACTGGGGCTTAGAGCTTTGGCTAATGCATTTGAGGAAACCAAGTCTTCTTCGTTCTCTAAGAGCGCAATGCGACGATTATGTGACCTTTGATCTGATTTGCTTAAAAAGAATTCTGTATAGTCCTGAGAATGAGAAACACGAAACTGAGTCTACATAAAAACAACCTATGGAGGATTATAGATTTGACTGGGAAAATGAGCATCCTACTGAAACAGAAATGTCAATTTCTAATGCTTAGAAATCACACATATTATGAATAATGTGACAACATTTTATTTCTGATTGTTAAAACAGGTAATGTTTGCTTTCGTTGCCTAGAAAATTAATTTCATCACTGAAAACGATTGAGTCTTCAATTTCAGGATGCGAAGTTCTGACAAAAGTGTCCTCTGATTGTTGCAGCTAGAAAGCTGAAAGTCAATTTCATAGTTTGTATAAATGTGCAAATTGGTTTAGAAGACAGGATTGGTGTGAAGTTGTTTCAAAGTTACCAAATGGGTACATAATGAAAGCACATCTGTTAAGCGAAGGAGAAAAACCAAATCTGAGAGAGAAATTAACAGCGAAACATTAGTTTTAAACATTCTTTTATAATTAAACTGCACTGCAAATGAAGTGGATTTTTACCAGCCATGCTATTCACAAGCCTCTGTAATCATCAACAACTAGCAGGCACTTTTTAGTGAGAGCTAGAAGCAGATCTGCTTCTGGCAATGAAACATAAAACAAAAGAAGGGCTGGCACAGGACAAGTCAGGAGGCATCAGCATGACAATTAAATATCAAATACCAAGAAGTCAGCACTTGAGTTTGGTAGCTAAAAATATTTACTATTTGTGTAATTTTTTTGTGTCTTCTCCCAATAAGTGAAAGGGAAATTTGAAAAGGCTTTCTTTGATTTAGCGTATTAATATTATTTCATGCTTAAAAAATGATCTCATTGGAAGTGATTATTCATACCTGAATCTTTAAAATGTAATCAATTACCTCACACACTTTCCTATAGTTTCATACAGCATATGTTGTATTTCTTTGTATCTAATATGATTTTCTGTCCAATACATTGAAAATATAAGACTCATAAGAACAAAATATTTATCTCTCCTGTTCTGTCATATCACTACAACCAACACCTAAAATACAGTTGGCATTTATTAAATAAAATAAGCACATGAATCAATAAAAGGTGTGCTTGCTTGTCACTAAGAGAAATAGTAAAAAATTTGTCCAAAATGTTATTATATGTGTTATGTTGGAAGGACAGACTTCTTTTAATCTAATGATTCTATAAAATCCATATCTTTTACATAGATGATGATGAGAGATGATAGGCAGGTAAATGATATATAGGTGATAGATGGATAGATAGATAGATAGATAGATAGATAGATAGATGATAAGTAGAGATAGATGAGAGATAGATGATAGATAATTGATAGATGGACAGACAGATAACAAATGATTAATATATCTTCATAAATAAGAAAGTGTATCATATCTACACTGATCTACTTTATATTTTATTGGTTTAATAATTTTATTTCTCATTTATAAATCTGATACCTACTGGTTATTATTTATTACTCTATCTTAATACTGTATATGAGAATTCAATTTTCTGTAGATGTTGTAAGAGAATCTTAGAAAATGTTTTCCTAAATACTTTTTTAACTTTATCAACTTTGAGCCAATTATAATTTAAGAGATAGAAGAAAGGGGCAGAGAAAGAGAAAGACCTTAATAGCATTATAAAATATTTTACTAAATTGTATCTTAAGTCAAAACTTTAAAGTTGAACATTAGTGAAAAATGAGTTTCTTGTCTTATCCAAGCCCAAACTATATCACGAGTAAAAGAAGGATCTTTTTAAAAATGTAAACTTCGTTAATCATAAAATGTCTATGCTCATTACTATGATAATAAACTTTTATTGTTCTTCATGCGCTATCTTCCACACCACCAAAGCCATGCACTTGGCCAGGTCCTTCTTACCTTTCTCATCACAGTGTTGGTGTGCTGGCTGCATCTGCATGCTCTCCCCAAGCTGTCTTCTTTCCATTTCTGGTTTCTTCTTTTTCTTGAAATGTCAAGTGTTCAATCGCTATCTTCTAATTCTAAGATACTGCTTAATCCTGCTTCATTACAAACCTCTCTGATTTTTCTGATCTTAACTCAGGAATATTTTTCTCTGAAAACGTATTTTTCCAAATTCTCATTCAAAAGCAGGTAAGTGCTACAGCGGCCCTGTTTGCTTGTTTGTCGGCCCTGTTTGCTTGTTTGTTTGTTCGTTTTTCCTTTCCTTCTTCACTGAGCAGGAATTCATTCACCTTTTCTTTTCACTAATTTTATCTTTCCAACTAGTTAGTGGCAGAAAACGATTCTTCCTTGACTGACTTTTGTTTCCCTCTCTCAAGAACAGTGTTTGGCACAGGAAATAAGATCACACTGATAATTACAAAATAAATGAAGACAGATAATTTTCAAACCATTTGACTTACTTGCTAATGGAAATCAACAAGTCCTTTTACATTAACCTTTCACTTAATGGAGCAATAATTACAGCATCTTAATTACAACATTTTAATCATAACATTTTAATTATAACATGTTTCTGACCATTTCTTGCAAGTGCACATATAAGTTATTAAAAATAGTAAATGGAAAAGCAAAGTCAAACATTGAGAGGTATCAAAATCAAGTACTTTACATCTTTTCTATGTGTCTGTCAATCCTCATGTTGGGAAGTACATTTCCACAAAAATTTGTATTACTCAAGGAAATAATTTTATGGTAGCATATTAGTAATAGAGAGAAAAGCAAAATTAGAAACACTGAGAAATGTGAAATTGAGTCACCAAGACTACGATGGTCATTTCTAGGAAAGAAATATTATCCCATGGGGAAAATGCTTTGGTGATAGAAAATGTTTCATGCTTCACAACACAGAAGGTATAAGGAATCAATCAGTACCCAAAGACTAAGAGAATCAGCTCTCCAATGCAAGAGAGGCCACCGGATGATGAATGAACCGTCTCTTAGGAAACGGGAATTTTAAAAAGTGAAGAAAGAAGAAAGGACTAGGTTAGACATTAATATAGGTCTGTCTCTCCCTGGATGTTCTAAGAATACTTTTAAATATAAAAGTTTTCTCACTTAATTTCTATCGTATTTTTATGTGAAGCTGAACCTAGAAACAAGAAAATCAGTAGAAATTATTCAAATATATAGAGATATGTGAAGCAAAGAGAGTGGATATGGGCTCAGGATTTTATCTTTGACCTAATGCAAATTTGTCTGAGTCATTTACAAAATAACTTAACCTCTTCTTAAAGCACACACTTATATAATCAAAATTAAACGAGAAACGTGCAAACAGTGATTCCTCTGCTCTTTCTTGCATGCTGGAGAGGTAAGGAGAGGGAGGAAGACACAGAGAAAATGGCCCAGGAGATTTAAAGGTAGCAGTGCTGAGTAGATACTTTGTCGTCTCCCTTCAGAGTCTCCCTAACCTATCCAGTGATGCATGGAGATCCTTGAAAGAGGTGGAGGACTTCATTCTATAACATGCTAATTCACGCATAAATCATCCTCAGAGAGGTGACATATAGTACTTTACCCTAAGACTTAGCCAGACCTCAAGGAGAATTTCATTGGAAAATAATTGCAGAATTGGAAAATAATTGGCAGCTGGAGCAGACACTCACAAGTCCTTCAACGGCTGAGAAGCAAGCGCCCCGCCTTCAATCCAAAAGCAACCAAACGTGCAGGTCTGGTGCCTGGGGCTGTGGACGGTTGAGAAAACTTCTTATATAACAAGACTCCAGTTTCCTCCTTAAACGTGCACGGAAGAGGAGCCATGTGACAGTAACAGAGGAAAAGGAAGTGCGAAGTGGTAGCACTGCTTCTCTGGTAGCATGCACGGCACCTTTTAACACGTGAAGTTGCCAGCAGGGGTGAAGTTTTCCAGTCAGAACCAGGTTAATTTTTCAAGGTTTTAAGACTGAGTACCGCAAAAGGGTCTAACCACAATGTCACAGAGGGTAAACAAGGGTGTTGGTGCCCTCTGCAATGTTTGAGGATCTATGGGGACACACCAGCCAACAATTTTGATATTGGGTTTTTGCTATTCTCTAGTGTTTAATGAGTATCACCACTCCATTACAGACTAACTGTGTTGAACTTGTCTTACATGGGTATACATGTATATTATAGGCATCTCCTATATTATTAGGTTTTCTTTGAAAAGATCATGTCTCTCTTAGTCCTCCCTATATTCCTTCCTCTACCTTGTTCACCCTCTCTCACCCCAATTTGTCTATTCTTGTTTTGTAATTCCTCCCTTTACCTTGCTATACGCTGCATTCTATATTGTCTCCTTTGTAAAGTTCCTCCACCATTGTCCCAGCTATTGCCAACTTCTATGGGTACTCTAAATGAATGAATTATCTACCGATATCCACCTATGAAAGAAGATACGTCATTTATCTTTCCAAGTCTGTTAGTGCACTCAGAAAGGTTGTTTCCAGGTTGTATTAGTTAGTTATCTGTAAATGTAATAAAACACCCTAACCAAGGTAACTTACATAGAGAAAAGGGTTGCGGGACTTATGGTTCCAAAAGGATAAACACCCATTATGGCGGAAAGGCACAGTAGCAGGCACGGGAGCTGGAGCAGGAAGGTAAAAGCTCACATCTTTACACTCAAGTATGAAGCAGAAAGAATTAAGTGAAACATCAGGAGGATTTTAACATACGAAGTCCACCTTTTTTTTTTTTTTTATTAACTTGAGTATTTCTTATATACATTTCAGTGTTATTCCCTTTCCGGTTTCCGGCAAACACCCCTTCCCCTCCCTTCCTTATGGGTGTTCCCCTCCCCACCTCCCCCATTGCCGCCCTCCCCCAACAGTCTAGTTCACTGGGGGTTCAGTCTTAGCAGGACCCAGGGCTTCCCTTCCACTGGTGCTCTTACTAGGATATTGCTACCTTTGAGGTCAGAGTCCAGGGTCAGTCCATGTATAGTCTTTAGGTAGTGGCTTAGTCCCTGGAAGCTCTGGTTGCTTGGCATTGTTGTACATATGGAGTCTCAAGCCCCTTCAAGCTCTTCCAGTTCATTCTCTGATTCCTTCAACGGGGGTCCCGTTCTCAGTTCAGTGGTTTGCTGCTGGCATTCGCCTCTGTATTTGCTGTATTCTGGCTGTGTCTCTCAGGTTCGATCTACATCCGGCTCCTGTCGGTCTGCACTTCTTTGCTTCATCCATCTTGTCTAATTGGGTGGCTCTATATGTATGGGCCACATGTGGGGCAGGCTCTGAATGGGTGTTCCTTCAGTCTCTGTTTTAATCTTTGCCTCTCTCTTCCCTGCCAAGGGTATTCTTGTTCCCCTTTTAAAGAAGGAGTGAAGCCTTCACATTTTGATCATCCGTCTTGAGTTTCATTTGTTCTAGGCCACTAGGGTAATTCAAGCATTTGGGCTAATAGCCACTTATCAGTGAGTGCATACCATGTATGTCTTTCTGTGATTGGGTTAGCTCACTCAGAATGATATTTTCCAGTTCCAACCATTTGCCTACGAATTTCATAAAGTCGTTGTTTTTGATAGCTGAGTAATATTCCATTGTGTAGATGTACCACATTTTCTGTATCCATTCCTCTGTTGAAGGGCATCTGGGTTCTTTCCAGGTTCTGGCTATTATAAATAAGGCTGCGATGAACATAGTGGAGCACGTGTCTTTTTTATATGTTGGGGCATCTTTTGGGTATATGCCCAAGAGAGGTATAGCTGGATCCTCAGGCAGTTCAATGTCCAATTTTCTGAGAAACCTCCAGACTGATTTCCAGAATGGTTGTACCAGTCTGCAACCCCACCAACAATGGAGGAGTGTTCCTCTTTCTCCGCATCCTCGCCAGCATTTGCTGTCACCTGAGTTTTTGATCTTAGCCATTCTCACTGGTGTGAGGTGAAATCTCAGGGTTGTTTTGATTTGCATTTCCCTGATGACGAAGTCCACCTTTTGTAACAGCTCCAGCAAGTCTGCTTCTCCGCAAACTCTCTAAACAGCACGGCCAACCAAATGCAAACCAAATGTTCAAACTCCAGAGCTCCTGAGGTACATTACTTTTTAAATCACCACATATTTAATTCGTTTATATAGAATTTTCACAATTTTGTTAGGCTTCAAATCTGAAAATTATTCCATTGTACAAATATGCCACAATTTCACCTTCCATTCAAAGAGTTGGGTGGACATCTTGGCTATTTCTGTTTCCTGGGTATTGTGAGTAGAGCAGCTATGAAGATGGACAAGCAAATATCTCTGTAGTGGAATGTAGAGTTATGCCCAAGAGTGGTATAGCTGGTCATATGCTCTATCTACTTCCAGTTTTGGGGCGAACCTCTAATTGGATTTCCATAGTGGCTAAATCAGTTTGTATTCCTGCTAAGAGTAAATAAATAGTATTCTTTCTTGACATGCATTTATATTTATTGGTGGTGATGACGGTGGTAGATTTTGTTTTGGTTGTTGTTGTTTTGGGGAGATTTTTATCTTAGTATTTTTTTTTTATTGACTGAAGTAAGATAAAATCTCAAAATAGCTTTAATTTACATTTTTAAAATACTAATGATGTTGAACGTATCCCTGAAAACTCATGGACAAGTAACATTGAGCAGATTATATTTAGGAATATACACATTCATATGTATGGGTATAATAATGATTAACTTTTTAAAGGCCATGAATTTGAAAGATAGCAAGGAGAACACATAGGAAGGTTTTTGGAGAGGAAATGCAGGGGAAAATTTGTGAAATTGCCTGTACCTATAAGCACCTAGGTCACTTTTTAAGAAGCCTTTTACCTGAGCGTGATTTGCTAAATATTCCTGGGGACGTGAACGGTGTGCCTTAAAGTGGCTGGTGTAGTGCAGTGTATAGATGCCTTTGTCTGTTTAACAGTCCAAAGAGCTTCTAAAGATGTTGACATTCCAAGTCCAGTCAGCAATGACCCTCCTAGTTAGCATGGTGTTGAGAAATCAATATTAGACTGAGTGCAGGAGAAAAATGCAGAGAAAGAAACAATAAGCACAGTGAAGCCCAGAATCTGTAAACTCCAGCACACTGAAATGCAGGTCTTCACCGTGAGTGCTATTTAATGGCTCCAGGAAGGATTTCTTAATATTTAGGAGTGTGAAAAGGTAGAAGGACTCTAGTGTGCTCTTTGAAATTTAGATGTCACACCTACACACAAGCATGCTCACACAGTTACAGACCTGATGATCAAGACAGTAAATATACAAGGATTCTAAAAATCACGTAGCTGCCTTTCTTCTTTACATGCAACACGGGATATGGGAAAACATTGGTCTCCTAGAGACTGATCATAGAAGTGAATTTTCTACATCGGAAGTTAATTATCAAAACATATAACTAAATAAATTTTACATGAGCATATGTTCAGATGACAATATACCTTTCTTTCCCTCAAAAAAAAAAATCAGGAAGCGTTTACTATATAACAAAAGGTTGTTGATTGCTATTTAAAATAGGCATTTTCCGTCCTGTTTGAATACTTTAATATTGCCTTTACTCTATATTTATAGAGTCATATATGCATATCTTCTCTTACTTAAATCAAGTACAGTATACAGTATATGGATTTACATTGGTTAGAGGTTACAATGGCTATAACTTTTTATGGCTGTATCTTCATATTTCATGTGTAAAGCACTGGTCTTTCTAGCCATTCTTCTTTATGAAGCATGCACCTGGCCAGTTGCAGGTCCGAGTGGAGCAAGGATGAATGTTCTTGAATTATGAATGTTTTCAGTGCAGTTTTCTGTCATGCTTTCCTTTTTTCCTTTTCAATGCTTCACTGCGAGAGAGAGAGAGAGAGAGAGAGAGAGAGAGAGAGAGAGAGAAAGAGAAATGGTAGGAAAACATGTTTTCTTTACATGCAACATAGAAAATGGGAACAACATTGATCTCCTATGGACTAATCATTGCTTGCACTGGGGATATTTTTGCAAAAGGATTTAAATTTTTATGATCTGAAATGCTGGCAAATAAGATTTGCTGAGTCTATGAATGTCTCCCTCAGCCAGGCTGTGGAGGCTGAGGCTACTGGTTCTGGGATCAGAGCCATTCTGGTTAGTGGCCATGTCAGACAGAATAAACCAAAGAGGTGAGTTTCCAGGCAGCTTTCTGTCTCTCTAGAGGACTGCGACTGAACACACTGAACAGGATATCTGGTGAAATGGTGGACTTCATCATCAACGGCACCCTACAGAGAGCCACAACAATCTGCTGGCTGTTCTAGCTCCAATGCCCAGGGTGACAAAGGAGAAAATGGAAATTAGTACGTTTCCTGTACTGTCCATATAGTCCCGTTTTCTTGTGTTATAAAGGCATGACACAACAAGGTCTCCAAAATGTCACCTAATTCCCTCCAATCCCTGCCTCCCACCCCTAACTGGATTTTATTATTAAAGATGGTTGTGTGCCTCTAACAACATTTGCATAACAAGAGCCAGATTAGCTCTCTTGGGACTGAGAGTAATGTGTGCTTCCAAATGTGTGTCATTGCTGCAGAGGGGAACTCTGGCAACCTCTGAGCTGGTCGTATAAAAGAAATCACCAAGCAAGGTCATCAGCATCCAGCCCATTCTAGTTGTAACTTGAATGGTTTAATCTGATGGTTCAAAATGACTCTCATTGACTTCCGGTCTGTGTAAATTTTTGATCTACAAATATATATATATATATATATATATATATATATATATATATATATATATATGGAGTATGGGAAATAGCAGATTTTAGCGACATCAGGGAATGTCACCAGAGCCTTCACATGCCATATTTGCTAGCAGTGGGGCAGGAATGGGTCGTGTACACCCTTGCAGATGCTGCGGATTGCACAGAGATGTCCCTGATCCACTCCTGGAGGGCGTGTTTTGTATCGGATGCCTCTTTAGCTCCTGCAATAAAGGAAAACCCCTAATGAGATTGAACAGAAGAGGAGCTGAGTGTTTTTGAGGAACAGTTTGGTTCTTGGCCACTATTTTCTCTTGCGAAACGAGAATTAAATTTGTGCCATTACTTTCTTTTCCCCTGACCCAAAGGAAAGTAGACTTTGAAGTGTGAAACTGTTACATATATGGACCCACTAGTGCTCCACAAGAGGCATGCATAGCCTATTGACAATTATTTGTTGTGTGTATGTAATTATCTCGACTTGAAGAAAAGATGAAAATAGATTCTAAGTAAAATCTGTGCATTTCTTTTCTCTTACAAAACTGGTGCTTAAAGCCTCATCTCAGACCACTGCAGTGTTTCTTTGCATTTGAGGACAGCAGGAATGCATCAAGTAGCTGAAATGCATTCCAGGTCAAAGCATGCCAGTTTCAGCCTGTTTGAATTTGTCTCCAGCTTGTGCTTACTTTTCTTGCTCAATGTAACGAGTCTCCTGTCTGAGGATTGACATTAGAAAATGACACAGATCTAGACAAATCTCAGAGATTTAGAGGCCCCAGTTCTGAGCAGATTACTCTCCACAGGATGGATAACCTAACCTCAAATCTACATCTTTGTTATTTCTAACAAGGTTGAAAAGATAAGTCCTTAGCAAAGGAAAAACTGATTTTAGTCTTTTATAGTTAGTAGAACACACACACACACACACACACACACACACACACACATGCACGCACGCACGCACACAGGCACACACACACGCACACACATATATGAGCACATGTATACACCATAATATGTGTATGCTTGTAATTATATTGTTGTGGGAGTGGATGTGCATTTATATGTATATATTTCTGATGTATGAAAACTCATAAATGTATGAAATGGTGTGTGAATAACTCTGATCTTAGCATTAAAGAACACTAAACAATAGTCACACACAAATATAACTATTTTATCCATTTTCTCTAGATTTTTTGTCTTTTCTTTTCTCCTACACATTAGAAAATTTATAACTCTTCCACAGGACATTTCCACTCAAGACCACATCAGCTTTTATGGACACGATTTTAGAAAATTTGCCCTAAAACTTGAACGTAAGCAAAGCTGTCACTTAGGAAGAGAAGGCATCATTGACATATTCTGAAGAGGTAAAATTCTTCTGAAATTGGGGATTGTAATGCAGATTTTTTTTCTCTTGATGGATAATAAATTTTAAAATTATTGGAAAAATGATAAAAAATGATTTTATGCAAAGATTCTATTGTTGCATCTCAAACTGTTCCAAATGGTGAGCTTTAATCTTTCATTCAAAATCTAAAGAACAGGGAAGTACTAAGAGTAAGGGAGGATTTTTTTTTTTCAAAGAAATACCACATAGATATGGAAAGAGGTTTTCAAATTAGTCTCATTGTCAAAGAATAGGAAAAAGTATGCAAAATAAAGGAAGAACAGTTTTATTTTCCATGTGCAACCTCCTCAACCTATTGCCAAAGATATAAAATTCTATGAGGTCTAATTTTAACTTCTTAAATCTCTACTATGCTGTGACTTTGAAAAATCTAGATTCAAAATCATAACACCTTTCTTCCTTTCTTTTTCAGGATATCCCCATCTTTGGCTTACCTCGTAGCTCAGGATGTCTCAATAAAACAGTGCCCACAGGAAAGTTACTGAACTAAGCTCAATGGAATGAAGCATGCAATGAATAGAAACCTTTCCTGGCCTCTAACTCATTTGGCCACCACTCTAGACAAGTGGCCTTAAAACTTGCACTGATATGGGGAGAAATTGTTTCTAAGCCTCCATCTCTTGCAAAGGACAGAGCCCTTCACACTGAGACCTATACTTCTGATGCCCCAAAGAATGATGCAAATTGAATTTCTACAGACAGCAAACCTAGGGTTTTAGGGGAAAGAGCCCGTAGACAACTTGGGAAAGGTGTTTGCAGACCATGCCTTTAAAATTTTGACACAGAAGAGAAGATAATGCCAAGGTAGTGACCGACACAAAGAGGATAAAATGATCTGAAGTATTTGTAGAGTGGATAACCTCAGACCACGTGTGTTCGCTCCATCTCCTTTGCCTTGCTACTGTGCCTCAGACGTCACATCTGACTCATTCAGACATGTTGCCTTGGTAATGGGTCCAATCTTTTCATGGTAGCCAAAGTTTTAAACAAATGAATATCGTATGATGGCATTTTTTTTTACCGAAGTAGACATTAATTTCAGTACTGTCTACATCTAATTGTGGATGAAAACTCTCCACTTCTTAGTTTCCCTTGCACTGTGACTCATGGTAACGGGAGAACACATGTGTCCTTTGAGAAAGAGTCAAAAGATTTTTCATAAGGGTAATTTTCGGCATGTTCAAATTGGTTTCTAGATTTTCTATTCAGGTATATTATTTTAACTGCTTTTTAGTGTATAACATTTCCCTAGGAGAAAGCTATCTTTTGTTTATTATGTGGTCCGTAGCATTTTTAAATCATGTTTACCAGCTCTTTCCCAATTCGTCCCAGATCCACCCTTTCCTCTATATATCCCACATTATTTCCCTTTCCCCTACCATCAACATCAATTCAAGATTGCTGGATGTGTGGTCTCCCACTGCAGTGTGGTTAACATGCCACTAGCAACACTCTTAAAGCAAACTGACTCTGTCTTCAAGCAGCTCTAAGTTACCAGTGGTGCCTCAGCTAGGAGTTAAATCTTACTTACCTGTCTTCTCATGCTAGGATTTTCGTCTGGCTTGAACTTATGTGGGGACTGTGCGTTTGCGTACAACTGCTGACTTTGTAGATGCAGCTGTGCTGCGAGGTCACAACATTGTTTCCTTGTGGCCCTCTACCTCCTCTGGCTTTATGGTCTATCTGTCAGCACTTCTGAACTAACCCCCAAACTTGGGAATAGGAGATGTGATACAAATGTTAAATTAAATTTGATTGGCCCAGAGATTCTTATTCCCTAAACCTGAGAGAGTTGTGTTTCTCTAAGCCCGCCAACATCTACTACTGCAAATAGAAGCTTTTCTGATGAGGGTTGAAAGAAGCATCAATCTATAGGTATAACAATAAGTTATTAGCAGTCAGATTAATACTATGTGCATTTAGCAGAATAATAAAGGTTCTCCCCAGAAAGGTACCTTCATAGTAACAGGTTCTTGGCTTGAATGAGGTAACTCAGACCCAGACAGACAAAAATTACATGTTTTCTCTCATTTGTTAATATTAGCTTTGAGTCTTCAAATATGTATGCTTTGTTTGACATATCCATTAAAGGAAAGAAATTAGTAAGGGGTCATGAAGTTGGACTTTCAAGGTTACAGAGATAGAATGCTATGGGTTAAATTCTTAAAGGGCTTATTGGAAGAAGGAGGTTCACCTGGGGCTGGATAAAAGCCGGCAGGTGGAACAAGGTACAAATAATTCTAAAAACCTTTCAAAAGACTCACATGGAAACCTGGCGATAGATAGATAGATAGATAGATAGATAGATAGATAGATAGATAGATAGATAGATAGATAGATGGATGGATGGATGGGTGGATGGATGGATGGATGGATGGATGGATGGATGGATGGATGGATGGATGGATGGATGGACTGACAGATGGACAGAGTTATTATGCAATTCCTGTATGATGAGATGGCAATGCTCTTACTAAACTCTACAGACTAACAAATAAAAATGCCATGACAAGAACCAGTTATGTCTTTTAGAGCTATATACAGTATGGTCCCATAGAACCTCAAACATTTTGGGCTATTGCTAAGGCTCTTGGTGACTTCCAGAACTGATTTGTCAGATTTTACTGCTAATGATATTATAATCATAGAATGTTGAGGTATCAAACTGGTTCTGGAGGTTTTAATCCAACTGGGTAAATTTTGTAGTGTTAGCAAGTGTTATATATGTTACTGAAAAAGCAATGAATCATCATTCTTACCTTGCTCGAAACTCCATGAACATCAACAATGACTGGCTGGAAAGACATCCTCTCTCATGCAGTAGTGGCATGAACAAGGCAAGTAACAAATCACTTTCTGATCGAATCTAAGCTCTCCTCCACCCCACGGCCATTGTTTTATAAAGAAGTAGTAAAATATACCCATTTAAATGTCTTTAAATGACTGGTTGTAAGATTAATCTATTGCTCCACATTTTTAGTATTAATTGAAGCAGCTTACCTGTAGAATAAGACTCATTAATGTCTCTCACTGCAGTTTATCAATGTGCAACTCAGTGGCCATTAGTAAAAACATAATCTTTTAGTCTCTGCAAGTATTTCAATATACTTACATATTTAAATAAATTGTATTGCTTATCTCAGAGCACATCCATCATTTATGTAGGCATTCCAAAGTATTTTTAAATATTCAGTTTTCGTATTTTATTCTTTCTTAGAATTTAAAACATAATTCAATAAATATTGATAAAATATTAATCTGTAATCCCTCTTGTTCTTAATTGAAAATGAAATTTTATAAAATTATAAACTTTAAAATATTATTTGTAGCCAATAGATTTTTGTGCAAAAAACTCTATACTTTAGAAATAGGAGAGGGACAGTTGGATCCTAGCCTGTACACTCTGCTTTCAACTTACTCGCAGATTTTAGAGTCAACATACACATAATCTGAATGAATTAGGTCTTTATAGTGTTGATACTAACACTTCTGTTCATCTTTGTTTTAAACAAGTCACATAAATTTTGGCTTGCCAAATATCATATCATTCAGTTAACTTTATTATGAATGAAAATATTTTCTGTTTTATTTAACTTCAGGGTGAGTTCTATACTGAGTGTTTCCTTATTCCCTGAGTCAAATGAATAGGAAAATGGTTGTTTTCCTATTTTCTTGGATCATATGCATTCTATTTTAAATCATACTCTTTGATTTTTACATTTAGAAATTATTCATTGTGATTGGATGGCTCCATAGGTAAAGGTGCTTGTCATCAAACCTGTTCAATCCCAAGGATTAGCACACTAGGAAGATAGACTCTTGCAAGTTGTCCTCTGAAAATCATAAGCCTGATATACAGATATGTACACACTCACGCACGCACGCATGTGCACGTGCACACACACACACACACACACACACACACGCACGCACGCATGCGCGCATGCACACACACACCACACACACACACACATACACACACACACACACGCATGCACACAAATAAATACAAAATACATTTAATAATTTTTAATTACTCGACTTTTATTTTGAGTGTGGTGTATTTATTAGAAGGATGATTCCCTAAATAGTGCATATAGAAAAGCATCACACTACCCAGAAACATTTTGAGAATTTAGATTATAAAACAAAGAATAAAGCCTTCTAGCTAGGTGTTGAGCAAAGATGAAAAAAGAAAATAAAAACAGAAAATTGAAAACCAGAAAAGAACTTACATTCTATTAGCCGCACAAATAAAGCTGACTTATTTTCTCTCTCATATGCGTAGACATAGTGGCTTGAGACCATAGTGGCAGTGATCTGTACTGTAGTCTTCTGGTTTCTGCTGAAATCCTGTGAATTTATTGTCCAAGGAGAAATTAGCAGAGCAAAACAGAGTTTAGTTAGCACATGGTGGACATGGATGGAGAGTGAGTGAGGAAAGAGTGGGAGGGTTAGAAGTGGACTGAACCAACCAGAGCTTCCAGGGACTAAGCCACTACCCGAAGACTATACATGGACTGACCCTGGGCTCCAACCTCATAGGCAGCAATGAACAGCCTAGTAAGAGCACCAGTGGAAGGGGAAGCCCTCGGTCCTGCCAAGACTGATTGTTGCGGGGAGGGTGGGGAGGGGAAGCCCATGTAGAAGGGGAGGGGGAGGGGTTAGAGGGATGCCGGCTGGAAGGGGAATAACAATCGAAATGTAAATAAGAAATACTCAAGTTAATAAAGATTAAAGGAAAAAAAAAAAGAAGTGGGCTGAGACTCAATGTCCCATCAGAGAGCAACACCGTTTAGAGATAAGTCTCATCAGAGGATAACACCCTTTAGAAATCAGGAAAAAGGGAAGTTTTTACTAATTTTCTTCTTTTTTTCAGGATTTTGTTTTGTTTCTATTTATTTATTTTATTAATTAATTATTTAACTTTCAAGAAATCAAACTGAGAGACGGAATGTACGGGAAACAAACCGAGGCAGTTTACTTCCTGAAAAGTCTACCGAGCGCCAATTGTCCAGCTTCTTCACAGCACTTGGTTTTACTTGTTTTTGAGATTGCTGTGACAAAACACCTGACCAGAATTACTTCATGGAAAAACGGTTTGTTTTAGTTCCCAGTTCCCACTCCACAGTGTAGCCTATAAGGTCAGCTTAGTCACGGCTGCAGGAGCAGGACGCAGCTTCTCACATAGCACATGCAGCCAGAAGAGAAGATGAATTAATGCATTCTGCTATCCAACTCCTCTTCTCCACTCACACAATCCTGGATCCCCATGAAGAGATGGTGCCTCTCCCATCTCAGTTCCCACAATGACCTCATGCCCGTCTCCCAGCTGATCCTAGATACTGTGAAGTTAACGATCATCACTAAAATTCACAATGACCATAAACTTCTCCTAGAAAGCAGCTTCCTGGGCAATCCACATTTCTCAAAAGCTTCTACTTTAGTAAAACAATATTCTAAGAAGCCTTCTTCCAGAAACTGCCCTCCACTCAAAATTATCTATATACTAAGGAGGTATATGTTGGGCATTTAATCCTTTACACACCTACAGAGGAGAACCTGCTTCTATGTTCATTAAGACTACTGAAAAGATTCAGTTCTTCAAAAAAATAGGAGAATGAGACACTGTTTTCTTGCTCTCAGATTCTATTGGTACTGGCTTCCTTTGTTTCTTAGTCTTCCTCTTCAATCTTTTCCAAAGAAATGAATTCCTACACGGCATCTCTCTGGCTTGAAGAAAACACTTGCAAAATCTCATTAGGTAAACCCAATCTCTAAATAGTATCTTCCCTATGGAGCATAACATAGGTTCTACTGATCAGGCAGTAGACATTGTAAGAGATCTTTTAAAAACTCATATTATTTTTATTAAAAAAAAAGAAAAAGGAGAGTATATTTTTTGATCATAGATGGATAGGATAGACTATTTTAAAAATCAGGCCAGTGAGCATTAGCATCTGATAAAAGATTTATTGTGCGAAGGGGGAAAAAAACTAATTTTGAAAGAAGAATTATAAGAAAAAAGACAGATACGGATAAGGGAGGTGATAATGGAAGAGGGGGGCCCGTCCTTGGAGCATCACAGCAGAGGGAGAAGAGAGGGCTATGGACAAGACCTGTGGTGCAGCTCCGGAATGGTGTCACCGGCGAGAGAAAAACAGGACACTGTAGAAAACCAACAGGAGATGACTTCTGGGTCCTGACTTACTGCTGTTTCACCTGTACCTGATCGAGTGCTTGTTAAATAACGTCACGCAGTTTCTCATTCAAGCCCCCCCCCCATTTATCTGGTATGGCTCTGCCGTGTAAGAGCACCCCTATTTTGTTTGGAAATACTGTTTGAGGAAAAACAGGTGCTCAGTCTTTGGGTGCTTTATGCGGGGTGAAGGACAATCTAGTTAGTCTTAAGAAGTTGGATTTATACTCTGGCCTTGTCCATTGAGACTTTATCTAATCCCTTCCTTTAGCCTCATCTTGGAAGATTGCACCACCACAGAGATAAAGACAGAGAGACAAGGCTTTATCTCCAATGTCTAGAGCGAAGGCTAAAAGAGTATATTGTGTCCTATAACATTACCCTCTCTTCTTGAAGAAAACAACCCATCTGTTTGTACTCACTTTTCTTACACTCATTTTCCTTCTTCAGAGACTTACTCCTAAACTATTTTTATGTACTGAACACTTACTTTGCCAATCAGCTTTATAAAGAATAAGTTCTGACAATGTCCATATAACTGCACACAAAGAATGTTGAAAATATTGCTGACTTGCCTACAAGCACCATTTACTACTGTCTGTTTACGTCAAATTCAGTTACAGAAACCTTTAGACAACTGCTTCTCATTCTTCAGCTCTGGTTTTGATATCACTTATCTGTCTATCTGTCTCTCTGTCTGTCTGTCTATATGTATGTATGTGTGTAGGTATGTATGCATGTATTTAAGCATGTATATGCATACATGTATGTATATACCCAATGTAGAAACATTAGAAATTAGAAATTATTTTGAAGCCCATTCTATTCTGAAAATATTTTTTGCAGGGTTAAAATATCACTTAGTTCTATGGAAAAATGTCTTGTATTTTCTAGGATAGTATAAATTCATTTTTCCTCTCTATGATTTCTTTTTACATTACACTGAAATATTCTGGCTTGGTTTTCTATGTTAATCATCAAATAAGTTTCCCCTCTAGTCTTATTAATTTCTATTAGTTTTCATACTCATCTCAGTATCCGACTTCCTAAAACATTGTTTCAAAAGCTTCTTTGGCTTTTTCTTATGTGTATGGCATGTGTCTGTTGGGGCTCAAATCAATCACAGATGGCATCACTTCCCTGAGAGCTGGAGATGCAGGTGGTGTCAGCCATGAAACATGGTGCTGGGGACAGAAAGTACGTTATGTTACAAGTTAAAAAATTTGTATATCATCAACTTATTTGTAGATTTATTAAAGCTTCCTGGTATGTGTTCCTTAGATTATTGTATACATTGTTCTTCTCGGGTTGTCATCTATTCCTTCAAAGGCATTTTTTTTTGTTTTAGGTAGTATTTTATAATTGCGTAGGTGGGAGGTTAGAGGAAGCAGGAAATGGGGTATTGTAAAGCTGTTAATTGTTAGTCTGAGGCCTTTAGGAAAGAATTTAAGGCAGAAACAGACTTAGGAAAGATGAACGGGAGAGACTGGTCTATCCATTGGCCTTAGCAGTACCCAGCCACCTCCTCTCAATTGTGTAGGGCAGAGGTGCTCATTTGAAACCAGACAAAGGTCAGGGGTAACTCCTCTCTGGTATTTGTGGCCTCCAGCAAGGACATTCTCAGAGTGTCTCCTGCTGCTTTGAGGTTCCTGCCCTCCCTGATGAGCTTCTATCTCCTGTTCTCATCATTCTGAAGTAACCATAAAGTCATTGAAGAACCAGACCAGAGATCTTTTATCTTCTTTGCCTAATGGCTTCCGACAATGCCCTTTCAGTCAACACACACACACACACACACACACACACACACACACACACACACACACACGCAAATAATACTTACACACTATACCCGGCAGATAACACGCAACAGTTCTTTCTGCATTTTTCTTACGTTGCATAACTCTCATTGCCATTTTAATCCATCGTCCTGCAAATGTCATGATTAAACTTTTCTTTACATCAGAATAAAATCCCATCATGATGTGTTGCTATATTTTCCTCTTTCATTCCCCTGGTGGGAGACTTCTAGGTTCGTTCGATTCTTTAACTATTACAAATGGTGCAGAAATGAAGGTGTGTTTGAAAGTGTCTCCACAGAAGAACTTAAGAGTCCTTTAGACTGGGGTGACAGAAGTGGGCAGGGGCAGGGAAATCTCTATGGGGTTTCTCAGGGAGCTAAGGGCAGAGCTCTTCTGTCACGTCTCCTTTGATTTAATTACTTCTTCCTGTCTCTTCTTTCCACCTGGGGCAGCACTAAATGCACAACAAAGGTATAGAGGTGCCATGCTATTTATGAAGTGACAACTAAGTTACTTCCAGATGACCCAGTTTGATGTTTTATTGCAAATTAAAATTTGAATATAAAAGCGAAAAAAAATGTATATTGAAAATAAACCTGTGAAAAACATAAATGAAAGTTAAGCAGCTCCCTTTCCACATGGAGTTCTCACTGTGGTGTCTGGAACATTAAATGGAAGCATTCATATTTATTTTTATACCATACCAACAGTAACTCTTTTTCAAATTTTTCGTGGTAATAACTGTAGAAACCACACTATCCGTACTGCTCCATACATTTTCCACATTTGTATTTCATAGCTATTTCTCATTTAGTTTGACAGTTTTCCCGTAATAACATTTCAGATATTTATACATTCTCCTTGAACCCCCTTCTCTTCCCTGTTTTTTTTTTTTAGAGACACAGTACAAGGTGTTACTCAGACTTATTTTGTTTTAAAGACTATTTAACTTTTCTCTATAAATTCGCTCAATAAAGCCTTTAGCTCACAAACATTTTCAAGGGTGGTGGTGTTTCTTTTTTATTTTCTTTCATTTTTCCATTTCTTTTCTTTTTTCCTTTTTTCTCCTTCTTCTTTTTGCAATTCTAAACAAACAGGTGACCAAATAAAATTAAAAAATATACATTTACAGAAAAATGGAGTTTTTACAAAGCCTACCACTCAGACAAAATGAGTCCACATTTCTGTGTTGGGCATAGCACACCTCCAATCTCTCTGAATTAGGAATTTATATATCAAGAAAAGACCGTAAGAGGCTTTCAATTGAACTCAGGGCTAACAATAAATGATTTAAGTTTGATTAAAATTTTACTCTGTCAAGGAAAATAAATAACATTATATCAAACTTACTACCAAAAATCAGCATATTAAATGTTTTTACATATTTTTTTTTTTTGGTTCTTTTTTTTTCGGAGCTGGGGACAGAACCCAGGGCCTTGCGCTTCCTAGGCAAGCGCTCTACCACTGAGCTAAATCCCCAGCCCCGTTTTTACATATTTTATGACAAAAATTTGGCTAGTAACTCTACTTAGCTTGGGTTGGATAAGTCAGAGAGGACTCTGACTTCTGGCCTAAAGAAGAGTGTTATCTGCAAGAGCGGAAACCACATACAAAAAGACCTCAGGGTGTGGTGACTGAGTCCGTAAGTGATAGAGCCCCAGAGCAGTGTTTTCAAGGCCCTAAGATCAATTCCCAATGATACACACACACACACACACACACACACACACACACACACACACACACACAAAAAAAATACCTTCAGGGTCAAACTTGTCTAGGGTGTTTCCGGAAACAGAAGGTAACATCCAAGGCATTAAGTACTGTGAGAAACAGAAGAGAGAGAATAATATAAAGTCAGAGAAGCTGATGAGTACTCTCTTAAAATACCTTGCCTTTATCTCAATGAAACTGTAAAACATCAAAGTGATTTAACATGGAAAGTGACATAATTTCATTTGCATTTTAGTAAGCTTGTCTGATGCTTTGAGAAATGCATCGAAAGAGGACGAGCTAGCAAAGGGTTTGCTGAAGGACGGGATCTAGGTAAGAAAAATTGTGGCAATGCATGGTTAAAGCTAAATAAACACTGAAGATACCAGACTTCTTCTCTGATGAGAAAAAGAATCTTCCCCAGGTCAGTAGAGTAAAGTTCACCGAAGTAGTAAATTGGAAGCATTAGAGAAGGGAGAATAACGGAAGTTACTGAACTGTGGCTAGGCTCTTGAAACATACATAATGAAGGAGACACAATTAGCAGTGACAAATCTCGGAAAAGACAGAGGAGGTTCGATGAGATCACAGGCACTGAGGGAGAGGTTGAGGGACAGAGAGAGCAGGGCACCAAAGTGTGTCTGGGCATGGACATTGACAGCCACCTTCATTATAATCACAATGAACTCGGTGTGTTTGTGAGCTAAAACCCTCTTTGAATGATGACGGGAGAATCAGATACTCTAAAGAAAAAGAAACCTTTCAGTGGTAAAGCTTGACCCACTCGTCCTTATTAAACATTTACACAATTACTTCTTGAGAAATCCTTTTTACATCAAGTGTAGAACATGGAAGAAAATTTTTTTGTGTTTGGCCCAGTTTAGGGTCATTGCTAGAAGAACTAATTCTTGGTGCCAGACATCCTGGACGCAGCTATCAGCTGCTGTTTATCAGCCGAATGACCTCAAAGGGAAGGAAGCTCAATGTTTTATCTTATTTGGAAATTACAGACGATGAAAGCAGCTCGCTCACAGGGTTGCTCTGAGTCTTATTTGAGATAATATATGTAAGCCCCAGTGGCTGGCACACTCTATGCACTATGTAAGTGTTTGCCATTAATAATGCCACATTCTTCGCTTGCGTATCATAGGGCACTGTAAGTGGACTGGGCAAACGTCTTCAGAGAACGTTCCCTCAGTGCCTGCACATAGCAATCCAGTTTGTACGTGTTTATCATTTACTTATAATTAGCCTCTTGTGAAATGACATACATGCAAATTAGTCTTCCTGTATAATTTACAATAGCAAACGGTTTAGGAAAATTGTACATTATTAAGTGAATTCTGAACGGTATTTTTAAAGAATGCCTTAGCTCCCGGGTGTTAATGGAAGAATCCCTTATTGGCTATATTATTGAGTGAAGAGCAGTTCAAGATCATGTCTCTACTTTACTGCACTTGACACAGATGCATGTATTTTTCTACGTGTGCTTGTAAATGAACGCAGTATGTTTGACACATTCCACAGGAAGACTCTAGTAGCCTCGCCAATGGCAAACCAGATGACAGGGAGAAATGGGCCTTTTTCTACCACCACACCGGCAAGAGTGTTAGAACTAAAGCTAAAAAAAATTAGTTTCATATCCTCCTTTATAACGTGAGTCTGCCAACTGCATTCTGTCCATACATCCGTAAGTGCATAAAATTATATTCAATTTAAAAAGTGTAAAGTCCAATGTGAAACTGCACAACTTCTGTTCCAAATGATTGCTTTAACTGAATAACAGAGAGGTATTTACTTTGTGTTAAATTGTGTGTGTTTATATAAATTTTGAGAATATATATATATATATATATACTGGTGATTAAATATTTTGTGCTATGAATGTGCTTAAAAACTAATGCTTTGGATTTAAACCTAGATTATTAGGACTTCAATTTCATGGTAAGTACAAATCACTACAGGATGTATTTCTGACTTCTCTCTTTTGGCATTTAACTTTTATTTATTATTTCACAATTTCACATGTATAAATAATGTGATTTGACCACCTTCAGCCCCACTATGTCTTATTCTACACATTTCTCCCATCCACCTCATACATAGTCCTTCCCCAAGTCACCCTTACATTTTCACGGTGTGTGTGTGTGTGAGTGTGTGTGTGTGTGTGTGTGTGTGTGTGTGTGTGTGTGTGTGTGACAGAATTTAATTATGGTTCTTGAAGGATTATGGATTGTGGATGATTATTTTTGAGTAAGCACAATTTACCAGGGACTACACCACTGAGGGATATGACACGTTGTCCTCCCTGAGTGTCCAAATCAATTGCAAGCACTGCGACAATGTATGAGGAATAAAAGGATCAGCCTAGGCTTCTTCTGTACTCACCAGGAGAAAGATGGTATCTAAAAATAGACTCCCCCACCCCTCCTGAGCTCCCAGGGATTAAATCACCAACCAAAGAGTACACATGGAGGGACCCATGGGTCCTGCCGCATATGTAGCAGAGGATGGCATTGTCTGGCATCAGTGGGAGTAGAGGCCCTTGGTCCTATGAAGGCTTGTTTCCCCAGGGTAAGGAAATGTCAGGGAGAAGAGGCAGGAGTGGGTAGGTAGGTGAGACGGGGAGCAACCTCATAGAAGCATGGGGAAGAGGGATGGAAGAGGGGAGAATCGGGAAAAAGGATAACATTTGAAATGTAAATACATAAAATATCTAATAAAAAAGTGATGCACAGGGAGAAAGAGAGAGAGAGAGAGAGAGAGAGAGAGAGAGAGAGAGAGAGAGAGAGAGAGATATCCAGTCAGCAGTGTAAACTGCGTTCATTGAGGATTCTAATGAGGCTATAGTATTGACAACCTTATTTTTATTTGAGATAGTAAGTAAACTTTGCTATGTATTTTGTTTATTCAGACTCTCTTGGGAAAGGATCAATATCTATATTGTACACATACTGCACTAAGAGGAATAACCTAAGTCTCAAAGTTATTCTTCACTTTACAGAAATGCCAAAGTTCTAAGTCGGTCTGACCATACTTGAGTGCTTTCTAGTGGCTCTGCAGCTCAAATGCTCTTTTTATTTCAGCCTAAATTTAGCGGGAGGTGACCAGGCAGCTCGGAACACTGCAATAAAATCCTCGTAAATGATTCTATGATCCATGGCTCCTGATGAGAATGTAGGACGTTAGTGTTTCCAAAATGTCTTAAGGCCATGACACACATGGAAAAGAAAATACTAACAGAGGAGGAACTGAGCTTCTGGTAGGGGACATTGAGCATTACCTGCAAGCTGATGCAGTGGCCTTTCCTTCCTCTCTCTCACTCCCTTAGCCCAAATCCCTGGTAACTGAAAGGCGCTGCTCAGTGCTGGAAGAGCAGGCCTGGTTTCTATGCCACAGGCTATAGCTGGTGTGTGAGCAGAGACTGTTTTCCAATCCTGAACCAAAATATAAAATTAACTTAAAAATGACTTTCTGTTTCCGTTTGTTTGCTCACAAGTTACAAAGCACTGATAGATGTTTGAGGAAAATGAAATTAATCCGCTCAAAGTCGTTCAAGTGAAAAGAATAGCTGCTTTGTGAAGCAGATGTTTCTGAGAACCCTGTAACCTCAGCCCTCAGTGCTGAGCCCCACCTTCCCTCTGAAGTCATGCAAAGAGGAAAGTGCTGGGTTGAGAAAGGCCCTGCCACACACAGGCTACTGACCAAAGAGAGGTTATTTTCATGCTAGGTGTATTCAGTGTATTCCAAAGGCATACACTGAGTTTCAAGCAAACCCTGGAGTCTGTCTTTATCCCAGAGTAGGGCACTGTGGTCTGGAAAGTGCTGGAGACCCATCCCAGTAATGTGAAGAATGAAGGTTCACTTTGGGACAGACACTCAGACTAGTGCTACTAAAGAGACTTGGGCCACATGAATACAATTGCCACGGCATGAATTCAGACAGGACTCTCCAAGGATCCATGAATTAAAAGGCCTCTTTCCTCAGAAGTTACTATTGGAAGACAAAATCGGAAGGAATCTTTAAGATGAAAATGAAAGTCAATGGAGGAGAGCTAGTACCATAGTCCCTTGACCTCTTTCCTTCTTGGCTCACAAAGTGAGTTGTTTGTCCCATCACACACCCCCAGCATGATGTGTCATCCTTAGCGGGAGCTCAGTGCTGTGGAATTATTGAATCTTGAACTGTAACATCAGACCCATAGATAGAACTCAAACTTTTCTCTTTATCACTTAGCTCCGTGTTTTAATTTGAATAAAATGTCCTCCCTGGCTCACATGCTCAGATACTTGCTTGGTCCCAGTTGAAGTAGCTTTAGTTGACTGGGCTTCAAGAGAAAGTGGGTTATTTGGATGGAGCTTGAGATTTTAGACCTGGCTTATCTTACTTTCTAACGTCAGGCCCAGCATGAATAGCCACCTCATCCTCCTACCGCCAGGCTTTTTCTGCCAAACCTTGAGTTAAATTAAATTCTCCATCCCTTTAGTTGCTTATATAAGACATTTTGCTATAGTAACAAGAAGAAAATGGCCAATAGAGTCTCCCAAGTTTCTCTTTAAGGTGGCACAGCCCTACTCCATCACTTCTAAAGTTGAATCCCAAAGGTACCTGGTTCCCCAGGGTTAATTATTAAAAATCCCTGCTAATTACCAGACCTGGAAGCCATTCTTTTTCAGTGTAAGACAAAACACATCTGGTAATAATCTGAAAGCATTCCATAATCTGGCAAAGAAGGTCAGGACGAGCCTGGACAAATGTGATTTTCTAAAATAGATTTAGCTTTTAGGATACTATTTAGAATGTCCAACTTCAGATTCACTTTCACTTCCAACCTCACGTTGGGGCTGCATTATCTAGTGAATTCTTTGTTGTACTCTAATTGTCTCTCACTGCCCATGTTAGAACCAGAGCCTTATGTGGACCAACCAAATCATACATACACAAGTCTTTACCTTATTTGAGAGTATGGATGGGAAGGGGTATCTAGGACCTTATAAATGCAAAGCAAGAACTCTACTACTGAGCTATAACCATAGTCTCATTTTCACTTTTAATTTTGGGGCAAGATTTTATTTACTCTACCAGGTGTTTTGAACGCATTGTCTCCTATCCAAGCAAAAAACCTGGGATTGCAAGCTAGAGAAACCAAAAACTAGTTTTTCTTAGGGTATATTTTGTGGCCTGAACTCAGCTTCCTGGACCCCTCATATTAGGTTTATCATTGTTATTCTGTCTGTCTATCCTTTTGCCATAAGGCATTACAGTGATGCAAGATATTTGAACATCATGTTGGGAAATGCGAAATTGTGTTGTTTACTAGAATAACCTATTTCTAATTATGGTATAGCTCAGCCTTAGCACACACCTTTAATTCCCCGAAAATTGAAAGTAAAGGTAGTTTGTAAAATGAAATAGCCATATTTGAAAGTAATGTCTATTGAATCGTAGATAAAGTAATGCCCAACTCACAGAAGAGAGGGGATAGGGAAGCTATAGGAGGGATTGATACAGAGAGAAAGGAAAAATGAGGCAGTTTTACCAGGACAGTTGTACAAAGACGGTTTGTAGGAAAAGAGTAAGTCAGACACAGGTAAAGACAGAAAGAGCTAGAGAATGAGAAGGAACCAGAAAATTAGAACATATTGCCAAAGGCAGTATGAGGCCAAGCAGAGCAATTCAGGAGATGCCCAGGGAAGAGAGATTGAATCAGTTAGCTTAGAGAGGAATTGGAGACAAACAGCTGAGTTGAACCTGATAACTAGAGTTCAGAAAGCTAAAAAGGGTGAGCATATTCAGCAGCAAGTCTGAGGGGCTGAAAACATTTTAGACCGAGATAAGATTGAACAGAGGCTTCCAGTACTAGACCTAGGTTAGCAGAGGTGAGCATCGGAGACTGCAATTACATCAGAAGAATAAAAGATACTTTTGCATTTCAGTACTAATCTGAAAGTGAATACATAAAATAATTATATCCTACAGAGCCGATGATGGTGGCAATGGTTTTCACTTAATGATAACATAGTCTTGGCACAACGATGCTGAGCTAGACTCAACTTCTTAGAACTTCCTGCAAAAAGCTGAGCACCTAGAAAATGTTCATTAGAACACTTTGCTAGATCTCCCAGGACTCAGACCTGCTGGGGATTCAGTTCTGAACAGACCTCCAAATGCCCATCTATGTTGAATGCATGTGATGGTGTGCTGGTGAGGTGCACAGGAGGGGACCCAAGATGGCATGTCAACAAAGAGTGCTATCCTAAGGAAAGTACTCAGCTTCTTTCTCTTGTGTTATTAAGGGAAGGGTTCCTTCTTCATTCTCAGAATGAAATATTTACAAAAGCAATTCTTTTCAGGTACAGAAGCTGGAAAAGGAAAATGACGCCCTCTCCCTCTAGTCCCACTTAGGTCACAAGAGAAGGTGCAATGCCCAACGAGCAAAAGCACCTCTGCCCATCTAACGGACTGTCAGTCCCCATGATTGACAGCACAGCCAACTCAGAACACTGAGATAGAAGATAAATAATACCCAGGCATCCTATATTGATATGGCCCTCAAAGGGGGCTTAGGTTTAATACATTGTGATCTGCAGAATCTTGCCAATTGAACAGTAAAATAAAGTAACAGAAAGTGTGAAGCTCTGTAGATGAATTAATTCTGAGAAGAAAGCTCTTCTTGGTGTTAAGGGATTCATATGATGGGATCCCTGTCTTCAAGAAGCTGACAATCTAGCTGGATATGTATACTTACATCCTGCAGAAGCAAGGCAAAAACTATTAAACATTGTGTTATTAAGTAATATCAATTAACTGAGGCCAGGGAACACAGGTTTGCTTGAAATGGCTTCCCAACAGAGAAGGGTCCCATGTGGACTCAGAAAGACAGGAGCAAAGGCAGGTGAGGAGAGAAGAAAAGGAACCCCTGGTGTAGCCCAAAGGTCTGCTCTCTGAGTGAGAAGAGTCCATGCTGCCTTGAGTTGGCCTTGAGTTGGCCATCTGTGCCATCTAATCATTCCACTTACAAGTATGAAAATCAAGACAAAGAGTATGTCGATCTAATGAATATTCAAATGCAAACTATTGTTGGGAGCGATGCCCAGGAAGCCCTCCATTGTTGATGTTATTATTATGGTTAGAATTAAGTATGACTGGGTTCACGGAAAATCCCCAGCCAGCTGCAGAAGACTAATACAAATCTGGTGGTCAAGATGAATAATCATACGATAAAGATACCCAATGTGATGACCTGTAACCTTTCTGAAAAGCCGACATCCTGCTGACTAATAGATATGACAAGCCTGTGACCTTACTGACAACCTGTCAACATCAGCCTACTCCCTGACCACACGAATATTGTATCCTTGGCCTGCGTAAATGTTTCTTACTTCCCCCCTCCCTCTATTACCCATGTTATGATATAAATTCAGCCTTGGGAAAAAATAAAATTGTCGCCTTGATCAGACTCTTGTCTTGGCATCCTTCTTCGTGTCTCTTGTCCCCCATTCTCTTCCAGGTACCTTCAGACCCCTTCGCTTACAAACTATGATATGATTTGTTTGCCTTCTGATTTCCACAGTGTGCTTATAACATTTGCTTCAGAACTGTATTGGGGTCCCATGCATCAAACTAAGAGGTATTTGAGAGAAAGAAATAATTAATAATTGTATCCATTATGCTAGGTTCTCCGTGTTCTTACTCAAGGAAATTTTTATGGCACTGACTGAGGTTCCTTAAATTTCTTTCTTTGTAACATGGCACCGTTGTGAGTTGCATTAATTTAGGCCAAATGTGAACTTTCTACTTCAACCACTGAATTGCTAACCTGACGATATAATCTAGCCATTTCCTTATCAAGTTGCTAAGGAGTCCAGATGGCCACAAACACAATATTAGCATCGTATGGGAGTCAGAGTCGGAAACAAGCCAAAGGGGAAGAGTAAGGAAGTTTTATGCAATGAGCTTCATGTTGTACATAAACTATGACATCAGGAAAGGTAGTCTATAGAACTCTTGTCGCTCTTGGTGAGAAGCACAACCTCAGTACAATATAGTTGGTGAGCAGAATTAAACATTTCTAATAATTGACAGACTCAAAGCTTCGTGAACACATTTGCGACATTTTGCATTTACTCCTATGTAAGTATATGATTAGATTTTCTTACAAAATGAATAATAGCCCAAAATACTCTTATTTTCCTTTAAAATTAATATTTCCCCTTGTAGTAAAACTTAATGCCTATAAAAATGTTAGGTAAAAATTGAAATTAATGAAGAAAGCGTGAATATGAGTTTGAAGTAGTCCATGGAGAGCGAAGACCATCTGGCTGTATAACTCAGAACTCACTGGACACGTGTTCCTTTAACTATAGACTGCTCACTGGTTTTTTGCTTTTTTGATAAAGACCACAAGAGAAATTAGCAGCCTTCTGCTCAAACTGCTAAGTCTGATCCCCAATACCACATACTAAAAAATCAAATGTAACACATATCTCTTGTGATTTGACAAGTTAGTCTTCATAGAACTCTAAGATGAGCTGCTTCTCAGTCAGCATCTGTGAACAAGTGCACCAGAGGATACATTCTGGGTTTTCACATGATGGATGGTCTGACAAGATGACACTCTCTATTGCCACCAGATAGATGCGTCCTCACAGAGTCTCCTTAAATGCTAGAACAGACTCATATCGAAATCAGTTCCTCTGAATTAAAAAAAAAGTCTCAGACAGCAAAATGTTTTTATAAGTCCACAAGGCTCACAGAGGCAAGCATGTGTGACCCATATTTAGGAAGAAAGGGAATGGGGACTCTTTAGCACTTCATAACGAAGCCCCGGGCTGTGGGCTAAGTTGATAATAAGAATGAGAACACAGGAGTTGGCAGTACAATGTGAAGAAGTGGATAGAGAATGGGTCAGACAAACTTGGAATAGAGGACTCACTTCCCACCCTGGATAAGCTATTTAATCTGACCAGGCCTGAGAGTAGCCCTCGGTCAAAGACAATGATAATTCCACAGCTCCAGGGAGTTTTGAATACGATGTATAATATATTCAGCAGAAATAATGTTGAAAAGGCCCATGACCGTCAAGCTACTATTGTGGTCTTAGCTACTTTCACATTAATATTGACCCAACATGAAAAAAGTTTCAAGCTAAGAAAAAGGTATAATTTCCTCAATTATAAGGCCTACTGTATTTGAATTTTAGAACTAAAGCTATGTCAGTATGCTGTAGTAATATATTTTATTTCTTTCTAGTTGGTAGTATACTTTTCTCTGGCACAAACCATATTTTATCTTTTGATGGAAATAGAAGCAGTACTTTGAGGATACTTTAACTCAGGACCAGGCCACCTGAGCATTAACCTTCTCCTCAGTAGGAAACAAAATGCTATGGTTCCATCGTTTTACCACAAGTTGGGCAACATTCCAGAAAATGCGTTTTTCCGCTTTCTACTCCTTGTCTAATCAATTTTTATTCTTGTCATAGTTACATGCAATAGAGTTGGAAGCAACTAAATAAAGTGAAAAATGTTTTCAATTGCATTACTAAGTGATAGGTGCATTATTTCATAACTGAATATTGCTACCCATATCCACATAATTTATGAATCAAAAATATCATTTGAGGGGAAGCGTGAGTGTCAGATTTTGCATTTAAATGCTTGCATTAGTTGTCAATTCAAATCAATCCTATAAAGACTAGTTTCTCTATAGTGGGGACATAGATGAGGATATTCATGGTTCACTTTTTCAAGTGGCTGTAATATTGTAATCATGAAGATCTTTCCTGTAATTACTTCTTTCACAGTTTAACTCGGATTTCCTGTGCCTTTTATTGAATATGCTCTACCTGTGTAACCCACACTTAATTTTTGAGCATTTAAAAGTTCAGTTTCTTTCAATTCTATCTCTGCATTGTATTTATTGACATTTTTATTTGCTATTAAAGTAAGTTTTCAAAATATGATTTATTAGATTTATATCTCTATATATTTAATATATTAGACTTACATATTTATTAGACATATATAAAACACTGTGGAAAATATTGGCTGATGTTACTGTTTCTATGACTATTTTTATGCTCCTGGAATTTCCAAAATAATCGATATTAATAAGTATCATTACTCTGCTATGTTATCATTCTGGCATTATGTGCAGTTTGTTATGAAAACTGTCAAATAAATCCCACCTGAGTGTAACAAGTAGCAGACTCCAAGGTAGGATACCTTGAAGGGACATGCCTTCCTTCCTTCTCAGCCATTTATTTAATCAGCGTTTCAGGTCCTGTTAGGGGCTGAGCATGGAGTCAAATGTATACACATAACGCCTGCAAATCATACAATCCATGCCCTCCGGGACCATTCTAGGGGTGGAAAAACTTAACAGCTACAAATCAATGTATGACTTCTAAGTTCATAAACAAGATAAATATTTTAATAGATAGTAGTCGAGGTAAGGACCCTAGAGGAGGCACAGACTGTAGAATAAATAAATGTAGGGTGCATACTGGGTTTATGGTGTGTGTGTGTGTGTGTGTGTGTGTGTGTGTGTGTGTGTGTGTGTGCACGCACGTGTGTGTTTATGTAGTGTGAATAAGTTACATTCAAAGGTTGGCTAGGAGTTGAAAGAGATTTTAGGAGCAGAAAGCTTCTCACTGAAGAGGTTCAATGAAGTGCAACACTTTATGATGCTCCAGGAAATTATCAGTGGTTCCTCTGCAGTTGATGAATAAGAGAAGAGTAGACTATAGATCTGGACAGGGAAAGCATCTGTTTAGACTACAGCAAGGAAACAAGAAGCACACAAATCTAAGTAAATAAATACAAACATTTTTGAGCAGTGTGGCCAGACTATTGTTAGCTCATGAATAAGTTACACTGTAGATTTGAATCAGTCAACTCACTGAGAGGGGTTCAGAAATCCAAATGAGAAAAGAAGTGACTGAGTGGAAGCAGCCATATGCAGGTGACTGAGAAATGCAGCTATTAGCATGGAAAAATATAGTTGTTATTTAGTGGGTAACACTAGTGAGTCTAAACCAATTGTTGTTCCATGAAATAGTATCCCACAGTCACCCGATTTCTTAATTTTGTGAAGCAAGAAATCCACATTTCTGTATGTATTCTCTCAATTTTAAATGTTTTAAACTATTAGTGTTTGTGTGTGTGTGTGTGTGTGTGTGTGTGTGTGTGTGTGTGTGTGTGTGTGTACTCAAGCATAGACAATTACTGTGCCCTGCATCTGCATCTGGCCTAAGGTTTTCTATTCCATATCTCAGTGGACAGAAGTCTTTGGACCATTTTTCCATTGTAATAATGTACAATTTTACAAGTAACAGAGATCCTCCTCTCTCTTAATATGAAGGCCAGCGAGCCTAAGTTCAAGGCATCAGCGAATGTAGTGTCTGGTAAGTACTGTTATCTGTGCTTTGAGGATGACATTATTGTTCTATACTCTCTAAGAGCAGAGGCCACGTCCTCACAGAGCTAAAGTAAAAGAATTGACCTCCTTTTAAGCCCTTTCCAAACACAATATTCCCATCCTGATGGTCCAATTATTTTCTGAAAGTCCCGCCTCAAACACAACCGCGTATAATTTTGGAGGGATGGAAACAGTCACACTGTAATGCAGACTACTTTTTGCTCATACAAAATGAGATTTGATTTTGTATGTTACTCAAAGATCTCTATAGGGAAAGGCATTTTAGTCCTAGCACAACGCTAGCACTGATGCCCAGAAATAGTTGGGAGAATCATCAAAAGATTAACTGTAATGAGAGCTTTCTCCCAGAGGAAGACTGTTCCATGATATCATACCGTTTTTAGAATTGTGAATTATATGCTGCTCATTACGGTCATTGAAATTCACTCTTGAAAGCAAAAGAAACAAAAGCGCTTCTCATTAATTTTAATTGTCAGTGGGTATTTCTGCGATAAAGTCTGAATCATCCCAATGGTTCCATGTAGTCACCACCTCTGACTGTTTAGATACAGGCAACAGAGACGAGGGTCAATTTGTCCATCATATATTTAAGCTCTCAGAAGCCAGATCCCGAGAGGACCCTGGTCTTAGCTGAGCTTTCCCAGTAAATGCATCATTTTGCTTTGTAAATTAAAGTCAAACATTCAAATTTCAGAGTAGAAGACATGTACAAGTCGTCAGCGTTTAGTGTCACACACACACACACACACACACACACACACTAATAGTTCAAGCAATAAAAAGCATTATGAACATTGTATTTGTGCAAACATTCATAGAAAAGAATATATATGCAAAATATAGATGTAGGTGCCTTTAAGAAGTAAAAAGATGACTAAAATTTCCTTATTTTCACATATTTTTCATTGCAACTATTTATTGTACTTTCAGAGAGGTATAAATTCAGGAATGCATCATATGTAATGTTCACAATGAATATATGTGACTTCCATTTCCTTTCTCTTTTCATGACAATACTAAAGATTGAATTTAGAGCTTCAAACATACCCTGTGAGCATTCTACCATTAAGCTTCAACTTCAGCCCTTAATACACTAACATTTGTACCATGGAAAATAAAAGGGGAACAGAAAGAACTGGTTTGTACAATGAATACTGATATATGGAATGGAAATACAAAATGGCTGCTTTCAGGAATGAAGATTTCAAAAATGCAAATAACCTGCATCTTTTGTCCTTGGGAGAGAGTGCAGATAGATACATGTCTAATTCTATTTAAATCTTAATATTTTATATCTGCTATTCCCTTTCAGTTACTCTATATACAGAATAGCTGTAATACACACACACACACACACACACACACACACACACACACACACACACACTCGGAATTTAGTCTTCGGAGTAAGCAGGTAAATACTATACAGACATTCAAAGAAGTAAACCTTTCTTGATATCAAACTCTGAACAAGAAAAAACGATGCCAGGTAATATAGAGAACTACATCTGTGACATCATTGTGATGTGTGATAGGTTAGACTTTTAAACTGAGCTACACCAAGTGTGAGCATATTATACTGAAATGAATAAATTCAGAGGACATCTAAAAATAGAAAAAGTATTGGTTTTGTTGAACAGCATGAAGATTTTGTTATTGATACTTAGTGTTCCTTTGAGAAGGTGAATAGCTCATTATGGCCACAGAGAATCTCAGTAAGAAATTTGAAGGATTGAGAATAATGCTTAATTTTCTTAGAACCAAAACCAATGGCCAGGATGCTCCCACTGGCTAAAATGTCCTCAGTGTGCAAAGCAAGAGATAAATAATGTTAAGTATGCTACCATTTGAGTGTCCCTGCTGCAATTAATGGACTCTCTAGGGAGAAAAAGAAGCATCATGAAGCCCTCTGGTACCTAAAATTGGACATTAAATTGAGCCCGATCTTCACAACTGCCTGAACTATGCGTTTTAAGGCACAACATCTGAGACAGCAGAGTAATAAAAAGGCAAATTTGATACTCCGGGGCTTGCTACTCTAGCTACCTAAATGAATTAAGGGAATAATTTAAATAACAGGAGAGTCTGGCTTATTAAGAAAATACTTGTTAGGCTAACAAATAGAACGTGTGCATTAGTCAGCAAGTCCTTTACTTTCTCAAGTGTTCTAGAAAAAACGTAGGCTTCCTGGTTTTCTCCTTCCCCTTCTTCCTCCGATTTGTGACATTAACTCAGAAAGCACCACTTTCCCATGTGATTAATACGTTCTTCTCATTTTGCAACTCGCCAATGATTATTTTAATTTATTTTATTATTTTTACTTATTCACTTTACATATCCCTCACTGTTCCCCTACTGGTCATCCCTTTTCACAGTCATTCCCCCACACTCCCCTCCCCTTCTCCTCTGAGGAGGTGGGGTCCCCCTGGGTATCCCCTTCCCCCACCCCATGCACTTCAAGTTTCTGCAAGGACAGGTGCTTCTTCTCCCACTGCAGCCAGGCAAAATAGCCCACCTAGAAGAACATATTCAATGTACAGGCCACAGCTTTTGGGATAGTTCCAGCGTGAGTTGTTCAGGACCCACATGAAGACCAAGCTGCACATCTGCTACACATGTGCAGGGAGGCCTAGGTTCAGCCCCTGTATGTTCTTTTGACCAATGGTTTTTAAAAGCTTTCAAACTGCCTGGAAATAGACATAGGATGCAGTCAGGTTCTTCTATGAATCTTAAAGGACAGAAGATCCATTTTCTTTAATTTTGGTGATGAGGGAGTTAAGAGCAAGGTAGACTCAGTGATCATTCACGACCACCTACTGTTTTGACTATGTGTATGCCTTGCAGAATCCCAAAGCAGCCATTAGCCTCCCCCAACCCCCAACCCTGCTGCAGATTCTATGTTGCGTTCTAAACATACCATGAGAAGCAAAACTGGGAGGAGAAATATTTATGAAGAAAAAAGTTTCAAAAATCTGCTAATGGATCAAAAACACAGGTGAATGTATGAATGAAGAATGTGCGTTCTCAGATGCGTTGATGGCTCAAACAGGCACC